>NC_051327.1:22980564-23280564 GCF_015220235.1 Choloepus didactylus | reverse complement strand
AATCACATCTCACAGTGTCATCCTATAGTTGTGCATTCATCACCACAGTCAATTCTAGAACATTCTCATTACTCCCAAGTCTGTCGGGTTTTGCGAGGCAGTGACCAGGGCGTAAAAGGTTCAAACAAATGCGCGCCTCTCCCAACCACCAAAGAACGCCCCGTCCGGGACGCCCATGAGGCCCTAACGGCCGCGCCAGGCCCACACGCTGCCCGGGAGAGGGGTGCGCTGGGCTCCTCCGGGACCCCAGACCCAGACCCCCGGCCCCGGCGAGCTGTGCGAGAACAGGAGGGCATGCTTTATCTCTGCACGTGGCCCTGAAATTACCCGTCGGTCTTTCACTCTGAAGGACTCCACTGGCATTTTCCACAAGGCAGGTCTTCCAACAGTGAATGCTTTCAGAATTTACCTGGGGTTATAAAGAAAGAAATAAAACCAGTCCTTCAAAAACTCTTCTGGAAAACAGAAAAGAAGGGAACACTTCACAACTCATTCCAGGAGGCAGTAATGGTCTAACGTCAAGGAGAGTACAGGAACAGAAAACATGCACCGATGTCCCTGATGAACACAAAAATCCTCAACGAAATATTAGCAAATCAAATCCTGCAACATACAAAAAAGGACTGTGTGCCAATACTAAGTGGGATTTATCCCAGGAATACAAGGTTGGTTTAACTTCAGATCGATTAACGTAACAACGTATTAATAAAGGGCAAAACCATATGAAGATCTCGATAAATGCAGAAAGAGCATTTGAAAAAAGTCCAACATTCATCCATGACGAAAACTCTCAACCAGCTATGAAACAGGAAGGAGCTTCCTCAGCCTGATAGAAGACTTCTACCAAAAACGTACGTACTGGTGAGGGAGCAAACCTCTGCCCTGAAATCTGAGAGGGGAAGGACACCTGTTCTCGACAGCCCCCCCACGATGTCACCCTGGGGGCTCCGGCCAGAGCACGGGTGACAGAAGGGAGGTGCGGGCAGACAGAAGGAGCACAGCCTTCGTCGGCAGGTGGCGTGCTCCCGCACGCAGAAACCCATAAACAGTTCCGCAAGGTCACAGATTTCAAGTTCAGCATACAAAAATCAACTGTAGTTCTACATGCCACCAGTGAAAAATCCAAAAACGAAAGTGAGAAAATAATTCCATTCACCATACCATCAAAAGGAACAAAACGCTTAGGAATAAATTTAAGAAAAGCAGTGCAACTGTCCTGAAATTTCAATTTTTGGAAAATAACCACCAATATGGAAGACCATTGTTTACAGTTAGAAACTTTTATTAAATCTTACTTATCCCATAGGGTTTTCTTAATTACTGTAATTCAGCTTTGTCTTCTGAAAATTGGTTATGATATACACTTTATACAAAAATAGGTATCCGGAGGATCCAAGATGGCGGCTTAGAGAGGAGTGGAAGCTAAGTAGTCCCCATGGAACAACTACAAAAAACCAGAAACAACTAGTAAATAATCCAGAATAACTGCGGGGGGACAAACGAGACCATCCACTCATCATACACCAACCTGAATTGGGAGGAATGCCCGAGAACACAGCATGAAATCTGTAAGTAAAACCTGCGGAACCAAGTCGTGAGACCCCCTCCCCCATAGCCCGAGCTGTGGAGCCACGTGGTGCCAGAGAGAAGCTCTCTCCCAGCAAACGAATATAGCTCAGCTGAGCTCCAACTGGGGTTTTAATTAGCGAGTGTGAACTGCTCACTACAGGTATGCATCCCCAAAAAACAGACAGAGGCTTTGGGTGACAACTGACCTTGGAGAGCCAAGGGTCGCCTCAGACTAGCTCTGTTCCTTTTTCAAATCAGTTGAGAAAGCCTCGGCCATTTTCAGTTCCCAGTTCTGTGACCCAGACAAAGGTATAGCACAGGCAGAGAGAGAACACTGAAATGCTAATGACCTCCCCCTATCTATCTTCTCTAAGAGGAAAGGGGTGGGGCCCAGCTCTACTACCTGCCTTTCATTCAAAACTTACACCAGTCAAGAATTATAGGCTAATCTTTGCATCAGGCAGACAGGGTCCCTGCACAGCCCCTCAGCGGAGGTCCTAGAAGATCACAGCTGAGAAGGGGGGCCTGCTCGGAAAACCCAGGGACGCTACGTCAATGCTGGTGGTTTGTGGGTCAGCGACAGAGAAAATCTGGGGCAAAACAGAAATGAAGGCTTAGGCTCTTGCAACAGCCTTGCATCTCCAGGAACACTTGGGAGGTCTGAATATCATAGCAGCCCTGCCTCCCTGACCACCCAGACACACGCCCCTCATTCAGGGCAGACGGCTCCAACAACAAACCCAAACTGAGTTCACCAACTGAACCCCACAAAAATCATTTCCCCACACACCACAGAGACAGAGTTGGGGAGAACTGACTTGAGGGGTATAGGTGACTCACAGATGCCATCTGCTGGTTAGTTGGAGAAAGTGTACACCACCAATTTGTATTTCTGAAAATTAGATTGGCATTTTTTTTTTTTTTACAACTTGAAAGAACCCTGTCAAACAAAGCAAATGCCAAGAGGCCAAAAACAACAGAAAATCTTAATGCATATGATAAAACCAGACGATACAGAGAACCCAATCTCAAACACCCAAGTCAAAATATCAGAAGACACACAGTACTTGGCACAATTAATCAAACAATTACAATCGAGGAACGAAAACATGGCACAGGATATAAAAGACATGAAGAAGACCATGGAGCAGGATAAAAGGGACATAAAGAAGACCCTAGAAGAGCATAAAGAAGAAATTGCAAGATTAAATTAAAAAAATAGAAGATCTTATGGAAATAAAAGAAACTGTTGACCAAATTAAAAAGTCTCTAGACACTCATAATACAAGATTAGAGGAAGCTGAACAATGACTCAGTGTCCTAGAGGTCCACAGAACAGAAAATGAAAGAACAAAAGAAAGAATGGAGAAAAAAATTGAAAAAATCGAAAAGGATCTCAGGGATATGATAGATAAAATAAAACGTCCAAATTTAAGACTCATTGGTGTCTCAGAAGGGGAAGAAAAGGGTAAAGGTCTAGAAAGAGTATTCAAGGAAATTGTTGGGGAAAACTTCCCCAACCTTCTACACAATATAAATACACAAAGCATAAATGCCCAGCAAACTCCAAATAGAATAAATCCAAATAAACCCACTCCAAGTCATATTCTGATCAGACTCTCAAATACTGAAGAGAAGGAGCAAGTTCTGAAAGCAGCAAGAGAAAAGCAATTCACCACATACAAAGGAAACAACATAAGACTAAGTTGTGACTACTCAGCGGCCACCATGGAGGCGAGAAGGCAGTGGCATCACATATTTAAAACTCTGAGAGAGAAAAATTTCCAACCAAGAATACTTTATCCAGCAACACTCTCCTTCAAATTTGAGGGAGAGCTTAAATTTTTCACAAACAAATGCTAAGAGACTTTGCCAATAAAAGACCTGCCCTACTTCAGATACTAAAGAGAGCCCTACCAACAGAGAAACAAAGAAAGGAGAAAGAGATATAGAGAATTTTAACAGACATATATAGAACCTTACATCCCAAATCACCAGGACACTCATTTTTCTCTAGTGATCATGGATCTTTCTCCAGAATGGACCATATGCTGGGACATAAAACAAGCCTCAATAAATTAAAAAAAAAATTGAACATATTCAAAGCACAATCTCTGACCACAATGGAATACAAATAGAAGTCAATAATTTTTGAATTGTAGCTCCACTATTTACTTCCTACATGATATAAAATACACAAACTCTAATGACAAATCAGTGGTTTTGAACTCAATGTAAAATATGTAATTTTTGACAAGAACTACATAAAGGTGGGGGAATGGAGGAGTATAGGTACATAGTTTATGTGTCCTATTGAAATTAAGTTGGTATCAAAGAAAAACAAGATTGTTATGGATTTAAGAGTTTAATTTTAAGCCCCACAGTAAACACAAAGAAATTATCAGAGAATATGACCATAGAGATGAAAAGTAGAGTATGGGTTAAGAGAAATGGGGGAAGGGGCAATGGGGAGTTAAAAAATGAGTGTAGGGTTGCTGTTTGCGGTGAAAGGAAATTTCTAGTAATGGATGGTGGGAAGGTGATAGCATTACAACATTCTAAATGTGATTAATCCCATTAATGGAATGCTAGGGAGGGGGTGGAATGGGAAGATTTAGGCTATATATATGTTTCCACAATTGAGGAAAAAAAAAAGAAGAAGACAGTCTAAATAGATGACAGTTGAATGCCAAGGATGACCCTGGATGGGATCTGAGGATGGAGGACAGGTGGCTCAAAGGGACACAGTTGAGACATAAGAAAAAGGAAATATAGAATGTAAGCTTTGTATCATTGTTGAATCTCCTATACTTCTTAGCTGCACTTAATGGGATTGCATAAAAGAAGGTTCTTTGTTCATGGAAAGTGTATATGTGAATTATAGTGCATGTTCAAGGATGTGTGCAGCTAGCTCTCGTATGTTCAGAAGACAGAGCAATAGATGATGGATGATAGATAGGGAGGGAGGGAGGGAGGGAGGGAAAGAAATAGTGGTGTGACAACATGTTAAAGTTAGTGGATCGGGGTATCGGGGGGTGTCAGGTAATGCTGGAGTTCTGTGTATGGGGTTTATATTGTTTTTGCAACTGTTCCTATAACTTTGAATTTCAAAATAAAATGTAAAAAAAAAAAAAAAACTCAATAAACCTGTGAAAACTAAAAAAAAAGTTATCTGCCTACCTAAGGTTCTGTCTGTAGCTACCTGCTTTATTTGCCGAACTATTTTTAACAAGTGAAGTGTCTTTCCCTTATACACTGTGATGCAGGGGAAAGAAAGGAAAGGTCACTATTTACCCCAAGAAAAATGTATTTAATCCTATACTGACCCTGTCCCAAATTGTTAGATTTTGTGTTTAGAACTGGAAGTTCCTTAGCTGACTATGACAGTCACCTTCTGTTGCTGAAGGTGGGAGGCCATGGAGCAGGGCCTGTGATAACTTTGGTTGGCTGAGTCCCAATTTTTCCAAAACAGAGACAAATGGTAATAGTTTGTCCCTGCAGTTGCTATTCTCGGGTTCATATAACCACGTCCCGTTTCTGATACGAAGTGAGGGGTATCCTTCCCAGAGAAAGCTTAAGATTGGAACTGCTGCATTCCCTGTGGAAAAATGGAAATGGTGGAAAGTACTGGAAACAATCGTGGGGCACTGAGTTCAAACTGATAAGGTGAAAATGAAAATGGACTCATAAAACCGGAAATGTCCTGCATATGCCCGAATTGGGCAAGGTGTCAGAGATGGTATTGGAACTCCAGAGCAACTGGTATATGTTTTGTTGAAGTGAAAAATCACAACTCAACCAAAAAGGAAAATGCATCAAACATTTTCAAAAAACAGGATTTCAAAAAGGAAGAGGTTATTTTTTGTTTTATAATGTTTTAAATCCCAAGAAGGGTAGTTTTTGTAAGTTCCAGTTTTTATTCTCTCTCTTAAAATCTTAGTCACTGTTCTAGTTTGCTAATGCTGCTGGAATGCAAAACACCAGAAATGGATTAGTTTTTATAAAAGGGGTTTATCTGGTTACACAGTTACAGTCTTAAGGCCACAAGGTGCCCAAGGTAACACATCAGCAATCGGGTACTGTGCTGGTTTGAATGTATTATGTCCCCCAGAAAAAGCCATATTCTTTGATTTAATCTTGTGTGGGCAGACCTATCAGTGTTAATTAGATTGTAATTCTTTGAGTGTTTCCATGGAGATGCGCCCCACCTAACTGTGGGTGATGACTCTGATTGGATAATTTCCATGGAGGTGTTGGCCCGCCCATTGGGTGGGTCTGAATTAAATTACTGGCACACTATATAAGATCAGACAGAAGGAGCGAGCTGCTGCAGCCAAGAGGGACACTTTGAAGAAAGCACAGGAGCTGCAGATGAGAGACAGTTTGATGACGGCCATTGAAAGCAGATTCTTGCTCCAGAGAAGACAAGAGAAGACAAATATCCCAAGTGCAACTAAGAGTGACATTTTTGAGGAACTGCAGCCTAGAGAGGAACATCCTGGGAGAAAGCCATTTTGAAACCAGAACTTTGGAGCAGATGCCAGCCACGTGCCTTCCCAGCTAACAGAGGTTTTCCGGATGCCATTGGCCATCCTCCAGTAAAGGTACCTGATTGCTGATGTGTTACCTTGGACACTTTATGGCCTTAAGACTATAACTGTGTAACCAAATAACCCCCCTTTTATAAAAACCAATCCATCTCTGCTGTTTTGCATTCCGGCAGCATTAGCAAACCAGAACAGGTACCTTCACTAGAGGATGGCCAGTGGCGTCTGGAAAACCTTTGTTAGCTGGGAAGGCACATGGCTGGCGTCTGCTCCAAGTTCTGGTTTCAAAATGGCTTTCTCCCAGGATGTTCCTCTCCAGGCTGCAGTTCCTCATCAAAATGTCACTCTCAGTTGCTCTTGGGGTATTTTTCCTCTCTTAGCTTCTCTGGAGCGAGAGTCTGCTTTCAATGGCCATCTTCAAACTGTCTCTTATCTGCAGCTACTCTCTCAGCTTCTCTGCGTTCTTCAAAGCGTCCCTCTCAGCTGCACTTCAAAATGTCACTCTCAGCTGCACTGAGGTCCTTCTGTTTGTCAGCTCATTTATATGGCTCCAATGATTTACTTCAGACCCACCCTGAATGGGTGGGGTAACACCTCCATGGAAATTATCCAACACCTCCATGGAAATTATCCAATCAAAGTGATCACCCACAGTTGCGTGGGTCATCTCTCCATGGAAACATCCAATCAAAAGATCACACCCTAATCAAAAAGATGAATCAATCTGCCCCACAAGACTACATCAAAGAATATGGCTTTTTGGGGGGACATAATACATTCAAACCAGCACATTCCACCCCCTGGACCCCAGAAAAACATATTCTTTCCAAATATAAAATACATTAATCTCATCACAATATCACAAAAACTTAAATCACTTCAGTAACAATAGTTAAGTACAAGATCCCATCAAAATCAATTATAGGCGTGGTCAGTCCTAAGGCATAATTTTCCTTTAGCTGTGGATCTGTAAACTTAAAACAACTTATGTGCTTCCGGTATACAAAGGAGGGACATTCAAAGGAGAAACATTCCCATTGCCATAAGAAGAAACAGTAAGGGAAACAGGGTTAACAGGACCAAAATAATTCCTAAAACTCGCAGGACAGACTCCATTAGATTTCAAAGTCTGAGAATCATTTACAGAATGATGTTGCATCCTTGGGGCTTGAGAGAGCGGGAGTCTAACCCTTCCTAAGGGCCTTTGTGGCAGCCCTTTCCTCTCCAAACACTGGGGTGAGTGCTCCAACATATCCACACATTGGGGAGACCACCTTCTCAGCTCCACCCTCCTCAAACATCGGGGCAGCACCCGGATTCCCTTCCATCTCCAGGGCACATGCTCAACCCCTTCAGAACAGTGGGGTGGCAGCCAGGCTCTCCCCAATTCCCTGGGAACGTTCTCCACCCTCTTTGGGACGTGGGGTGGCAAAACTCTTCTGGAGCATCGAGGCGGAAGGCCCACCCTCAACCTCTGGGGCAAACTCACTCTTTCCATGCATGTGGGCCACTCCGCTCTCCCAGCCTAACACCTCTTGACTCCAGACCTCAACCTCCATGGCTCTGTCTTTGAAGAAATTACTCCTTCAATTTGTTCCTTGTCTGTCTCCCCCAGTCCAGACCAGCAGTGGCTCTGTCTATAAAGATCTTGCAAAAATTCTGTTGGCTTCACATGAAGCACACAGGGGTCAAAGCCATCAGACAATAGGACTTTCCACAAATCCTTTCTGCTTAACTCCTTCTCCAATATTGGCTTGCACTGAAATGGCACTGAAATGGCTTGCACTGAAATGGTTACATGTTTGCTTATATTTTCATGTTGGGCTGTAGCTTCTCGGGTTTCACCCCCTGGAAGCCCAGAGTTTTTCAGGCCATCAATTCCTGGTTTCTTTGAAATCAAGAGTTCATTTCTCAGCTTATCCCCGTCCTCTTGCATTTTACTATAAGCTGCAACTAAAAGCCAGGCTACTTCTTCTACATTTTGCTTGGAGAGCTCATCAACTAAATATTCCAAGTCATCACTTTCAAATTCTGCCTTCCATCCAACACCAGGACTCAATTTTGCCAAATTCTCTGCCACTTTAAAACGAGGATCGCCTTTCTTCCAGTTCACAACATCATTCATCATGTCTACTCAAGGCCTCATCAGAAGTATCTTTAGAGTCCATATATCCACAGTCTCTTCAAAGCAGTTTAGGCCTTCCTATCAAGCTCCTCACAGTTCTTCCAGATCTTCCCCTTATCCATTTAAAAAGCTGTTCCAACATGTTTGGTATTTGCAGACACAGCAGCACCAGCACCCCACTTCTCTGGTACCAAAATCTGTTCCAGTTTGCTAATGCTGCCAGCACACAAAACACCAGAAATAGATCGGCTTTTATAAAGGGGGTTCATTTAGTTACACAGTTACAGTTTTAAGGCCATAAACTATCCAAGATAAAGCATCAACAATCTGGTACCTTCACTGGAGGATGGCCAATGGCGTCCGGAAAAACCTCTGTTAGCTGGGAAGGCACGTGGCTGGCATCTGCTCCAAGTTCTGGTTTCAAAATGGCTTTCTCCCAGGACGTTCCTCTCTAGGCTGCAGCTCCTCAAAAATGTCACTCTTAGTTGCTCTTGGGATGTTTGTCCTCTCTCAGCTTCTCCAGAGCAAGAGTCTGCTTTCAACGGCTGTCTTCAAGCTGTCTCTCATCTGCAGCTCCTGTGTTTTCTTCAAAGTGTCCCTCTTGGCTGTAACTCCTCTTCAGAATGTCACTCACAGCTGCACTGAGTTCCCTTCTGTTTGTCAGCTCATTTATATGGCCCCAGTGATTTAATTTAGACCCACCCTGAATGGGTGGGGTAACACCTCCATGGAAATTATCCAATCAGAGTCATCACCCACAGTTGCGTGGGGCACAGCTCCATGGAAACACTCCAAGAATTACAATCTAATTCACACTGATACATCTGCCCACACAAGATTACATCCAAGATAATGGCGTTTTGGGGGACACAATACATTCAAACCAGCACAGTTACCCTATATTTTAAACATCTTGGTGCATTTTAAAAATCCTAATTGGTGATTAGAAATTCTTGACAATAGGACTCTATTTTGGATTCTATACTTAAAAGGTAGTATCAGCATCTCACTTTTGGGGATCTTAGCTCTAATACACTATGATAAGCATGTTATGCATATTTATCTGAGGAGGAAGCTGATGTTTTGCAAAGCAATCTCTTTTTTTGTTTGTTTGTTTAATCCCACCTGTGTGGAATGTGGCTGGTGAAAAATAATAGCTGTAATTAAAAACACATGCATAGAAAATGATTAAATCCTCCAAGAAGGTTTACAAAAGGGGAAAGGCTGTACTTCTTAGGGAAAAAAAAAATTCAAGGATAAAACCCTCAAATATTTTACTCTTCATCCTGTCTTCCCATTGGGACTATCATGGCCATATTCTAGACTACAGTAAGTTTTAAACTGGCCATATTTTCGTTTCGGTAAGTTGATAGGTAAAAGACTATAAATTATGTATATGTTAAGAGAACTTTAAGGAGGGATCTACACTCAAAGTTGTTTTTGTATATTTAAATGCTTAGCTTTATTTTTTGTCAAGTGCTGCATACTCCCATATTTGTGTATAATCTTATTGATCAGATGTTTAAAATTATTTCAAATACAATATTAAAATAATATTATAAAAGTAAAAAAAAAAAAAAAAACAAAAAGAAACGCAGCACAAGACTCCTACACGGAAACCTTCAAAACATTAAGGACGCTCTAAGCCAGTCCGTGTCCACAAACTGAAAGAAAACTATGAAGATGGCCATTCTCAAAAAATAAAAAATAAAACTAATGAGGCCAGAGGAGGAGAGAAGGAGGTGAGGCAGGGAAGCCGTGTCCTCTGCGCCGGCCTTGACCCCTCCCGGTGCCGTCTCCGTCCCTGCCAGGCGGCTCTGGGCCAAGAGGGGCGACGAGCTCAGCTCAGCAGGGAAGGCTCTCGGGGCGGCTGCCACCCGCACCCCAGCTCTGCCCGGGCCCAGCCCTCCACCCCCGGCCCCCTGCCCTCGCTGCCTTCTCCTGACCCCCCTGCAGAGGCCTGGCGGCCCCAACCTCAGTCCCAGGGGTCCTCTCACCTCTGGTGTCCAAGCAGAAAGGAGAAGCCCTGCCTACTTGGTGCGGGGCAGCTGCCCGTTCTCTCCAGCACCAGACAGCTCCCCCGGCCCTCCTGGGGTCTCGGTTGGCAAGCATCAAAGCCCCCCTCATCAAAGCCCCCCTCCTCGATGTCTGTCCCTTACCACAAGTGAGAAGTTCCCCACCCCACGGCCCTGAGGCAGCGGTGGTGTCGGCCTCCCCTGGCCCCAAGCCCGCTCAGGGCCCCTCCTCCCCAGTTCCTCGCGCCCACGTCTCCCACCCAAGGTCTCTTCAGGGGGCACGAAGCCCAAACACGCCCCTGCCCTGCAGCCTCCCGGGTGTGCATGGGCACGATTCCATAAACCCGAGGGCTCATCAACGTACATTTTTACCCCCATGATCACTAGTGAGCAGGGTAATGTTTGGAAACATCCCAATAAACTTCCTTTCTCAATAATATATATATATATATGTATACATATGTAAAAAAATGCTACAACAGGGATGAACCTCAAAAACATTGTGTAAGTGAAAAAGTCAGGTGCAAAATCATTATTGTAGGATTGCGTTTACATGAAACGTCCAAAAAGGCAGGTTTACAGTCAGAAAGCTGATCAGGGGCTGCTGGGGCTGGTGGTGGGAACTTGCAGAGGCACAATGAATCTTTCTGATGATGGAAATGTCCTGCGACTGGACTGGGGTGACGGCTGCACAACTCTGTAAATTTCCTTTAAAAAAAATCTCTGAATTATATACTTAAAAAGGCAAGTCTTATGGTATGTAAATTACACTTCAGCAAAACTGCTTGAAGAACAGACATATTTCCTAAGTCCCAGAGCCCCTGGTAATTGGAGGGGAAACAACATAAGCACTGGAGCAGGGCAGGCCCACAGGGGAGCAGTCTCCAGTGAGTCTCCTTGGGTGGGAGACGTGGGCGCGAGGAGCTGGGAGGGGGGCCCTGAGCGGGCTTGGGGCCAGGGGAGGCCGACACCACTGCTGCCTCAGGGCTGGTGGGGTGGGGACACAGCTCCCGGGCCTTCTCATCCGTCATCAGACCCCCTGCTTGGCTTCATTTCTCTGTCACTCCTTTTCTCCCTTCCATTCTCCAAAGCTCCCTCGGAGGTGCAGGCTTGGGGACCGCTAAGGCAAGCCACAGCTCTGGCCCACCCACGCTGGCAAATCGAAAGGGCACCCTCCCCCTATTAGGCGGAAATCACAGAAGAGAAAGTGAAGCAGAAGTAAACTTGCCTCCCACCTCCCACCTCAGGGGACCTGGGGAAAGTTGCCTTGGCACAAATCAAATGGGGGTCCAGGGGAGGAAAGAGCTCCTCAAGAAACTATAACCGGATTTCTATAACCGGTTTCCGGTGGCCCAAGAAACCTCAAGTTGCAGCTTCAGTTTGAAAGCCTTGAATTTTTCAAGGAAAGCTAGCAGGGCCAGAGCTAAGGGTAACTGAGCAGCTCACAAGGAAACGAGGCACCCTGAGTAAGAACCAGCGGAAACAACAGAAGGCAGGAAGCACAGCCTCAGATACTGCAATTCCTAGACACAGGTTATAAAACTACACTTTTTGTTTTGTTTTTTAAATTCCACAAACTACATGATTTTATTTAAAAAATTCAACCCATTGCTTACTATTGCCCATGTCCATTTATGTATTCCTCAGTTACAGCTCCTGTTTTTCAAAATAAACATCCAGGAAAATGTACTTAAAGCAAAGTATTGTTACTAAATATCCCATGGATATAAACTGCTAATAGTATGGGAAAAGGGCAAAGTATAAGACAATACAAAAGTATCACAGACAATAGCTTATCGATATAATCTTTCATCAGTGGGATTTTCTCACATAGTAACCGTTACTTGTGATATGATTTCATTTACAAAACTATTATTCTTTGCTGTCACCTCGGCTTTCAGCTGTTTTAACGTCTCTGTGATGTTTTCCTCTAACATTCCAGTAAAGGCCACTTGCTTCACCTTAGAGAAATTCCCGAATAATTTTTTCACCTTGCTTTCTTTCTGGATAGCATCTCTTTGCTGCTGGGTCTGTTTCATCACATTCTTGAGATTTTCCAATACTCTGAAACTCCTCCGGTTCCAGGGCTGTTTGCTCAGCACAGTCTACTACCCTCCGGGGAGGTGAGCAAGCTCTGCAACGTGCATCTGAAAGCCTGGCTCACGGATACCTGTCTTCACCTGGTAAAGCACAGTTAGGGCCCCTTCAGTGGTTAGTGCTGTGACAGGCAGATACTAACAGGTGGCATCTGAGTGACCAAGGCAGAAAGGTCAGGCAAATGGGCTCCCTCTCTCTTCACCACTCGCATCCCACCTCCCAAGAACTCGTCCCTCCCCCAGTGAACGAAGTCCCTACAATAAAGTCTGATGCCACCTCAAAACACAAACGAACAACTCCGTGCTTAGAGGGTCGCCACCTTCCTGTGTACAGTGAGGACGTGGCTGGGGCTGTGGAACCGTGGCCCATGGCATTCTTTGAGGTTTGCTCTCCAACTATTTGTTGAGTTGTGCTTTGAAGGTTATCACTGTTCTGTGAGTGTGTTGGATTTCACAGTGAAAAATGCATTTAAAAATTATACCTCAATAAAGCTGTTTTTTAAAAAAACTACATGTACACTGAAAAATGGAGGAGAATGGCAACACCATTTGTCACAGAGTGAAATATGAAACAACTGAAGCATGCCTCCCCAGTGGAGCGGATGTAATGTTATATCCAATAGCGTGCTTCCATCCGGCCATGCAAGTGCACGAGGTACACAAGCAACAACACGAACGAATCTCACGAGTACGCTGAGAGGCAGGAGAAAGGAGAAAGACGACGTACCATTTGATTAGGGCACACGAACTTCAAAATCAGGCAGAACTGAGCTCTGTTGTTTAGGATGCATCCATACACAGTGAAAGCAGGAAGAGAAGCAAGGAATTATCATCACAAGGTCAGGGTATGGGTTTATCTCTGGAAGGAGACAGGGGTGCCTGGAGGGGGCACGTGGAAGCTGTGTTCCACTTCTCGACTCACTGGAGGTTGCTCATCCGTTAAACTGTCCACTGTTTTATGCACTTTTTTTGTAAAGGGGAAAAAAGGAAGGAAAAGGTTCATGGTGGTCTAATGGGAGCTGGGATCCTTGCTTTTTATTTTTACATGGTTCCAATTCCTGAAGATCGACACGTCCTATTTAGACAATCAGGAGGAAACACAGCGAAGGTTTGTGCATGGTGTGGGGGAGCAGACCTTCCCAGGCTCCCGGGGTTGTGGACTCTGTTCCCCAGCACTCAAACGTCTGAGGCCTCTCCCCCACGCCTGGACAGCCAAACCCTGCGAGAAAGCTGTCTGTCCGCAAGCATCCCACCTTCCCACCACCTACCCAACAGTCCACGTAACGGGGCAAGGCTGCAGCCACTATGGACACGAAAGCTTCTACCGAGCAGCTTCAAGACAATTACAGACAGAGGTGAGCAGTCGCCCCTCTCCCACCCGGAAATAACAGCCATCCTGACTTGGGGGCATAATTCCCAGGTAAATATTTACATTTTTACCATATACGGAATATCATTAAAATAGGGATATATCCACACCTTACAGATCTCTGAAAAACACATGCTTCACTTTACTTCTTTTCAACCTCTGATTTAATGGTTCCTGTCACACCTGTTCTTTCCCCACTTGCCTTTCGGACAGCTTCACGTTGGGGAATCCATCCATCTGCTCTGTGTGGCGCGGGTCTGTTCCTTTTCATCGCTGCATGGTACTCCATGAAATGTGTCACATGTGCCCATTTTCCTGGGGAGAGAGGAGGGGGCCAGCCTCCCACGAGGCCCCTAATGACCCCTGTCCCCAGGAGCACACCCCTACGCAGTCTCCCCCCACAATGGGCAGAGCTGTGTCGCAAGGACTCTGCAGAAAGGGGGTGTGCGGCTGCCAAGTCGGGTCACAAACGGCCCGTGCCGTGCCTCGCTCCCCGGATCACCTTCCGGGGCACCCTCCAGGCAGCCCGAGGGGAGGCCCCTGCCAACCCCCAGCAGTGACCTGCCAGCCTGTGGGCCTAATGTTGAGTCACCCTGGCCTCCCAGGGAGCCAGCAGGCTCAGGATCAGACATGACTGTTTAACATACATTTCTGGCTGGGGTGTGGTTTTCACACCCACATTCATAATCAATTTGATGATTTTCCTTTATCTTACTTCTCTTGTCTGGTTTAGGTATCAAGGTTATATCAGCTTCACAAAATGTTTCTTTTTCTGTTATCTAAATAGTCTGGTGTGTAAGACTGAAATAACCCATCCTTCAATATTGGAAAGAACCGGCCTATGAAAAAACCATGGGTCTTGTGTTTTTGCTCTGATTTGTTTTGGTTTGGGTGGGTAGATATTCAAGCCACTCAACTTCTCTCGAGGTTATACATCTATTCAGGTTTTCTATTTTCCTGAGCGCATTTTGGTAGGTTCTATTTCTCTAGGAGATTGCCCATTTCGTCTAAGTTTTCAAATTTACTGACAGAAAGCCACTTGTAAGATTCTCTTTTTTACATCTCTATCTGCAGTCACATCCCCTTTTTAATTCCTAAGATAGTTTATCTGCACTTTCTTTATTTCTCATCAGTTTTTCTAGTTTTGACTATCTTATTAGTCTTTTCACAGAACCTATTTCTATGGAAATGTGACCCTGCCTATTCAAGATGAGTCTCGATTAGTGTACTGGAGTCCTTAAGAGAGCTCAGGGGCCAACACAGACCCAGACGCTGGGAGATGCAGACAGAAGGACGTTTGGAGATGCTAAGAGTGAAGCCCAGAGCTTGCCTCAGAGAAGCTAAGTGAGAACCCACAGATGCTTACAAATGCCATGGGAGATACAAGCAAGGATGCACAGGAGCTGAGAGAGAGAAGCTAAGACAGAAGCCCAGAGACATTTTGGAGAAAGCCACGGAAACCAGAAGCTAAACCCAGGAGAGGCCCAGCAGACTCCGGCCATGTGCCTTCCCATGTGACAGAGAAACCCCAGATGCCATCAGCCTTTCTTCAGAGAAGGTATCATCCTGTTGATGCCTTAATTGGGACATTTTCATGGCCTTAGAACTATAAATTTATGATCTAATAAACTCCCATTGTAAAAGCCAGTCCATTGCTGGTATTTTGCATTCTGGCAGCTTTGGCAAACTGGAACAGATATCATTTTGGTATTGTTCTCTAAATTAATATTTCACACATACGAAAGCTCAGACTAATAATAAAGTGAATACCATCTCACCTACCAGCCGACCAAAACGAAAGCAGCTCCATTCTCACTGTCCCCTCCGACGGCACCCTCCTGCCTTCTCCCTACCTCTCGCCCACCAAAAGGAACGACTACCCTGACTTCTGTGTTTAACATTCCCATTTCTTATTTAGAGTTTTATCACACATTTCGGTAACCCTAAATTACGCTTCTCTGCTTTGCTTGTTTTAAGCCTATGAATCGCAGTCCGGCACGCTCTATGTATTTTTCTGCAGTTTGCTTTTCCTTCAACATTGAGATTCACCACGTTGAAGCACGTGGCACCACGTCATTTAGTTTCACATGTTACAGCAACGTCTGCAAGGCCACCCCACTACCTCTCCCTCCTGCCACGATGGGTTCATGGCTGGCTTCGAGCTTTAGGCTGTTACCAAATGCTGCTATGAACACTCCACGGCAGGTCTCCTGGTTACCCATGGGATGGAGTCACCAGGAAACTGCTTCCCAACTCTTCTGACACCCTGGCACATGCAGGAAGTGACAGTGACGTGGCCCACTGGAGGAGCGTTAGAGGCACGCAGAGTCCTGGACAAGGCTGCAGGCCCCGAGACCCTAGCTGCCCCGAGGGCACAGGGGGTCAATAAGGGGACGCCTCCCTGAACCCCCATCACAACAGCAGAGCAGAATAATTGCATCACAGGGTATCTGTCAGACACGGCCCAAGTGACCACCAAAGCGGTCTAAACAGCGGGCATGCTCATCGGCACCGGGCCGGGCGCTCGCTGCCCCTACCCTCGCCAAGCCTGGAGTCGTTGGACTTCACTCTTTGTGGGGGGAAAAAAAAAAGTCTCGCTGTGGTCTTAATTTGCATTTTCCTTGCTACTAACAAAACTGAGCATTCTTTCAAGTTGATTGGTCATTCCTATTTTTTCTTCTGTGAAATGCCCATGAGTTTCTTTTGCCCATTTTTTACTGAGCTGTTAGATCTTTTTCAACACATTTTTTTCTTACATCCTTAACATATTCTGGATAGTAATCCTGTATCAGTTTTTCGCATGGAAAATATTCTCCTCCCCCTACATGGCCTGTTTTCACTTCATACTAAATGTGACGTACAGAATCTTTAATTGTATCAACCTCTTTCTTTGTGGTTGGAGCTTTTGTTGATTTCTACCTTACTGTTCTGGTCAGAGAGCGTGCTCCATGACGCAGATACCCTGAAACATGTTGAGGCTGACTTCATGATGCAGTGTGTGGTTAGTTTAGGCCCATGCCTGTTTGTTTTCTAGGCTGCTTAAGCAAATACCAGGAAACTGGTCAGGTTAAGCAATGGGAATTGATTCGCTCACAGTTCTGAGGCCGAGAAAATGTCCAAATCAAGGCATCACCAAGGTGATGCTTTCCCCCCAAGACCGTGGTGTTCCGGGGCTGGCTCCCCTGTCCCACGGCAACGCACAGGGGCGGCACCTCCAAGGCGCTCCCTTCTCTCCGGGTTCCGCTGACCTCGGCTTCCAGCTGCCTTCTCCGAGGATCTCTCTCTCTGCCTGTCTGAATTTCATTCTCTTATAAAGGACTTAAGTCACCTCATCAAAACGTCCTACTTAAAATGGGGTCACACCATTGCAATCGATTAAATTTAACAATGTTTTTCTGGGGTACACAGAGCTTCAAACCACCACCACGCCCAACGCTGACTTAAGAATAACACGCTGCTCGGTGGCTGGACAGAGAGTTCTATGATGTGGATGACAGCTGGGGGGCGGGTGGGGTGGGTGACAGATCCGGCCCCGGCCACCTGGTCACTTTCACCCCACAGAAGCAGAGTGAGTAGCTACGACAAAGACCCTATGGCTCCCAAAGCTGAAAATGTTTACTACCCGGCCCTTCCCAGAAAAAGCTCGCCAAACCCTGCCCGAGCTCATGAGCTCTGCGCAAAAACTTCTGCTTCCCTCCTATTTTTTGTCTGTTTGACATCAGCTAATAAAAGAGCAGTTTTAAAGCCCATGATAATGACAAACTTGGCATTGCTGTTCATCTTTGCTCTATTTGTTATTGTATGTTGAAGCTGTTAGGTGCAAACAAGTTTTAAACTGCTCTATTTTCCTGGTGCATTATTTCTTCTCTCTTAAATGCAGTAATTATTTTCACCCCTAGTAATTATTTCTGTTTTGAAACCTTTGTTTGATATTGTTACCATGTCAGCTTTCTTTTCCTTAGCGTATCTTTTTCCACTCTTTTATGTCCTTGCATGTTGGGTGTGCCTCTTGTAAACAAAACAGCACACAGCTGGACTTTGTTTTTCCATGGACTCTGACGAGCTCTGTCTTTCATTCGGGAAGTGTGGTCCATTTATAGTGGCGACAGATGTATTTGGTTTCATTTCTATCTTCTTAGATTGTACTTTCTTTGTACTCTATTATTTTTCTATGCTTTGTACCCTTTCCTTTCTGCCTTCTTTTGGATTAATACTTTCTAATTCTACTTTTACCTTTAATGATGTGCAGTTAGCACATTTTAGGGTTTTGCCCTAACATTATAAAAACACGCACTGTAAATTTAATAAGATCAAAAAGTTCATAGGTACCTCTACCTTCCTCCCCAACTATGTAAGAACATGTGAACTCTTCTCAATCTCCTTCCAATCTAAACGTCTTTATTGTCCAGTACTTTGCTTTCACTTGTTTGCTTGCTGTTTGTTTTTATAGCATTTTTAATGGAGAAATACATTATCTGTTTGTGAAATTGCACTTGAAAAGTACAAGTAAAGATACTATAAAACAAACTCTAGTCATGAGAATTACGTACATCATATTAAAAAATGAAGTCTGATATTCAGGTAATGAAAACTAGAATTAAAAAGTTCCAACTTTCCAGTTTGGTAAAGTGGTGCAGTTACATGAAACATTTAATATTTTTTTCCCCAATGTGTAAACAAAATGGGCAATTCCGTTCTAACACCATAGCCACTCAAAATACACAGACACCTTACACGTTTTATCTGATCTTATGATCGTGGTGGAACAAGGTGACTGCACAGGGTGAGGACCTGGGAAACAAATATTGTATACCAGACATCAGAAAGTCGTGCTGAAAAGAGAGTCTCAATTACAGCAGAGACTAAAAGGGGAAAGACTACATTCCAACCTTGGAAAACTGATCCAGAAGGAAAGGGGAAGAGTTTAAGTAATTACAATTTAACGTGAAAAATGCACACGTGGAAGAAAGGAGCACCATGGGGAAAGGGGTCAGAACCAGGCTAACTGGAAAACTCCTTCAGGGTTGCTGTCCAGGTTCAGAAAGACCCAGGTTTCATTCACCTGTATCTGGTACGCCTCACGCTTCTGCTGCTCAATTATGAGGGATCTTTTCATTTATTTATTTAAAAGAAATTCCTGACCTTTTGATAGGATAAAACAAAGGAGTTTTATCTTTGACCAGATGTCCAGTGCTTGCCAAAAATTATTTTTTTGTGTGTTTCTCTCTGTAAGATTTACTGATGAATTTTAGTAACCATTTACAAATAAAAGTTGGTCTAAAATTCTGGGGAAAAAATGACGTTTTGCCTATATGTTTAAAATGGGAAATTAATCTTACTATGAGCAGATGTTCTGTGGGGAATACAAAACTTCTCACAAGTAGAGATCAAACAGCTATCCCAGACTGAGATGTTTCATGGGCACTACTTTTAGTAAAGTCTTAGCCATGGAACCAGTTTAGGGTTTTGTGCATGTAGCCACAGGAATGCTGGTTTCACATCATGGTTAAGAAGATACTAGCATTCCGGTTTGTTTGTTTTTCTTTAAACAAAACAAAACAAAACATACAAGCACATCTTGTACATACAAGCAAACAGAGAAAGGGGAGGCAACACGCTTTTCTGTTTTGGGACAAATGATTAAGGAGAGAAGAATGTAGAGCTTTGTTAGCTCAAAGAAAACATGTGTGGTGTGATCGCTGATTGTACGCACTCTAAAAAAATTCTGTAAGTAAAACCAGTATATCAGTTCTGAATCATGTTCCATCAAGACCAGAGACTTACTAATTAATCTTCTTTCAGTGTCAAATGTATACCCAAGAGTTGGCATTTCATTTAAAGGCTTACAGGTACCTCCTAGGGCCTGAACTAGATGTACTTTTAAGTGTCCTCTGATTTGAAGATTAAAGGTAAAGAAAACACTTCAGAAAAAAATTAAAATCCATTAAGCTGAACAACCTTTCTACTCTCTAGCAAAAATATACATAAAAGCACATCATCAGCATGAGGCCATCTTATACCAGGCTGTATTGCAAATTTTCCCAACAATGTCTCAAAAATCAATCCAGTCCCAGTGTCAGGCAGGGGAACAAACAGAACTAGAGGGCTTTTTCCCCTCTCTAATTTGTAAGGGCAGCAGTCCCTTCAGACTGATAGCTGAACTCCCTGACACGTTAATGACAGGACTTCCGCTCTCAAGATCAGCCCAGTAAGGGATGTTACCAAATGAACCTACAGCTGCTTTGGATCAGGTCTAGCCTGGTGCCCTCCACGCTCTGCTCTTAGCCTCCGAGGAATACAGGCTGAGTTGGCAGCTATTGTGTACGGACCCTTGAAGTGGTTGTTACCAGTTCAATCTCAGTTTTACTGAATTCTTGATAACAGGAATAGGATTTGCAGGGAGAGCAGGGAGGGATAGAGCAAAAGTCCAGCCTGGATGTTTCCGTTGAGGCCAACAGAGAAGCCGCAGTCTGAATCGTCACTAACTGAGTTGTACACGTCTCTTTGCCGAGTGGTTCCTCTTCTAATTTGGTTTCCTTGGTCCCTTCCTCTTTAGGAGGTGAGAATGTCCTCTAGACTCCCACTAGAGGTTTCGGTATTATCGCTGCGTTTCCTGAAGGCCTGGGTGGATGGTTCACCAGATGTGTGGAAGAAATGACTCTGGCGACCATGGGCACTGGCGATGGCGAAATGGCCAGCCGTGCAGCAGTCTGAGGGACGCTTTCGCTAAATGCAACCCCCGAGCTTTCGCAGGAATTTACTTGTGGCACAGAAGCTTCCGTGGCCTGGGTGCTGGTCACAGGTGCTGCCAGCACGGCTGGGGCAGGACTGTTTCTGCCCTGCGAGCCGCCCGCCAATGGACTGGTCTTCACAGCGCTGGGAGGAGGCTTGAGCATGCCGTGATCGCCGTCCACAGTCACGTCGGGGCCGTTGTCGTTCAAAGCTGTCAATCTGACACCTTCTGCTTTCTTTTTCTGAAGCACATGATTAGGCAGTAGTTGATGAAGCTCCTTTCTTCTTAAATGCATGGCAGCAATTTTCATATCCATTTCAAACATCTTGCTGTTTATTGCTTGCCTATAGACCGTATCTGTGAAAGACTGAATATCATAGGTGAGATCGATACTAAGGATTTCAGAGTTTTCTGGTTTCTTTAACACTAACCCAATCACCCACATGGTACGAAATTCCTCCTTGTCAGGATTTTCTTTGGGTGCTGGAAATGACTGGGGATTCACATGTGCCAGCGTAATAAATTCATTCTTCTCCAGGCTTCCAACCAGGATTCGGATTTTTGATTCTACCAAGCCTACCCATTCGAGATGTTGTTTTTCGGTCGGTGAACTTGCTAGAAGTACAATATAATGCTTGTACTTTTGAAAGAAGTTGGGAGCCTCAAAAAGCTTGGACCACTCTGCCCTGCTCAGCAAAATCTCATGTGTGAGAGCAAGGCCTTGTTTAAATTCCTCAATCATGACCATCCGCGTGGAAACGGACACATTATACGTGGAGTTCTGCTGTGGGTAGGCCGGCGTAATTATAGGCATAAGATGATACCTATCACTGGGATTTACCCTTGGGTCCCACATGGGCAGATTAAAATTCCGTTCTTCCGGCTCTTTCAACAGTACTGGATTGGGCCATTCCCATTCAGAAAACACCAAAAAAAACTTCCGGACAAGAGTGGATGCTACTGCATTTGGATAAAGCTGGCAAGTTCTTGCTACTAGCATAGCCCAGGAAACACCTCCGAGGAAGCCTAATATATTGGAATAGATGCTGCGGCATTTGGCCCACAGTTTGACAGCTCTCAGAGTCAACCTGAAGTTGTCAATGTTCGGAACTAGATGTAAAATTTCATCAGTCACCCGGCAACCATTAAGACTTCTGATGCACCTAATATCTAAATTTTTAAGCAGACTGTCATCTCGCAGGTCTAAATCTTCTGGAATAGTCTGTAGTGCCAACCTTGCAAACAAAATATCGATCTCTATCCCATTAAAACACAGTTTGATAACTGGTACAAATGCCTCTTCCACCGCCCTTAAATCTTTCACTTCTTCCTGAACTTTCAACTTATCATAGAAGGAGGTGAAAAAGTCGCTTCGGTCAACGTGCCGCGGCGCCACACACAGCGCATCGATGTCGGCGCCTTTCGTGTGTACTCCTAATCTGTAGGACCCGAACGTAAAAATTTTTCCTCCGACATTGTCAACTACAGCCTGTGGAAGACTCCTGCTCTGGCTGATCTCCCGTATCCACTCCTTTACCAGGTTATTTAATTTTTCCAAAATTAAAATCCTGCGCTGCAGTTCCTCTTCCTCTTCAAAGACCCCGAAGGGCTTCAGGGTTTCGATTAATTTCTGGGTCAGGATGCAGTCAGTCTCCTTGGGGGCGGCCAAACTGACGGGAGAGGAGATGCCGTAGCGCTTCTGCGGAGGCTGCGTCTGCGGGGACCCCTGCGGCGGACCGGGAAGCGGCATCATGGCTAGCGCCGGCCCCGCCAGCCCGCGGCGGCCGCCCCGCTCATGATCCGCCGAGGCGGGAGGGCGGGCTCCCGTGGGCCCCGGTCCAAGCCCGCTCCGCACCGCGCCCGCCGCCTCAAGCGCTCCTCCTCCTTCCCCTCTGTCCTAACATGGCGCCCGGGCTCCAGCGCCCCGGCGTTCTAGAACGGGCCACGCCTGCCCCACGGCGCCTGCGCGTGCGCCCGCCCAGCGGCAAAGCCTCACGGGAGAGGTAGTTTTACGGGTCGGGCCGCCGGGCTCCGCCCCCCGTCCTCTCACACTTCCGCTGGCGGCTTCTGACGGTGGGGATGGGTGGGGACGGGCTCACCTGCCAGATCGGACGTTACTTCTGTTTCGTAGATTTACCAGGTCGCCCAAATATTTCTTTGCTCATCATTTCTTCTTACATTTCTTCACATCTCAGCCCCACTACCTTTCTGGGATCATCTTCAGATCTCCTCCTCCTCTCCCCTTGTACTGAGAGTCTCTTGGTGGAAACTTACTCCAGTTTTGCTTTCTTTTGCCCCATTCCAGGACGATGGTTTCAGTGAGGGCTATAACTCTACATGGCAGGTATCTGCATCCCACCCTTTGAAGACAGGGTCCTGCCCTCTTGCGGCTTCTCCTTGCAGAGAAGTCTGCCTTCAGGCTACCTGCTGCTCAGCCGCCCTTTCTCCTCCTCTATAGTTCCACCGCCGTGTCTGGGGTAAACTTCCTTCCCTTTATCCCGCTCAGGTTACGTGAGCTTCATGAGTCTGAAGACTCGTGCCTATTGTTTCACAAACTCTGGAAAATTCTCAGGCATTATCTCTTGGAACGTGTCCTCTCCATCGTTCTCTTGATCTTCTCCATTGAGATATGTGATGCCCTCCTTCTCTTCTCCAGGGCTCTTAACCCTTGTCTTTCTGGGTGATACCAGATGTGCCTCTCAGTTCACTAATTCTTTCTTCAGCTATATTTAGTCTGTTGTTCAACCCATCCACTGAGGTGTCCATGTAAACAGTTATATTTTTCATTATTAGAAGCATAATCTATCTGGGTCTTTTCCAAATCTTCCCTGCCTTTTTGAGTGACATTCTATTCTTTCCTATTTTCCTTCTATCTTTTATTTCTTTGAGCATTGTAAACATGGTTATTAAATATTCTATAACTATTTCAACCCCTAATGTTCTTGAGAATCTAATTCTACAGTTTGCTGTATTCTGACAGCTCATGGAGAGTGGCACTATCTCCAGTGTTGTAACTGTGGGCGCTGAGCTCATTTTGGGTGAGGCTTGGGAAGCCCGTGTTGAGGATGTGTCCTTCCAAAAGGACTTGCCTTCTTTCTATCAGACATCCATGTGCACTGTCAAGTTGATGTCCTGTAAATTTGCTTCTCACCCAGGGATTATCCAAGCCATATAAGCAGGGCAATTTTGAACCCCCAAGCACATGTGAGAGGAGGCGAGGCTTTCAATTCTATGGAAGAAGTTGTTTTGTTTTGCTTCCCCCCCCCCCCCCCAGAGCCCAAGTTGAGGGAGGTAACGTTCCTTGTCAGTCACCTTTTACCACGCGGCAGATTCTGCCTATTCTGTCTCCTCAATGAGTGTGTTGACTTGCGAGGCTGCCAACTCCCTACCTTTTAAGGTTGCAAGACTTTATGTCTCTTTCTTGGGCAGCTTTGTTAAACTTAAATTTCTTCATTATCAAGACTAGCAAATGCCTCCAAAACAACTACAGCTTCAGAATCAGCTCTCATTTCAAGGTCCCTCTTTTTTCTTTTTTCCCCTCGAACCAAATGATTTCCTTTGTTTCCATAAATACTCAGTGAGGCATTTAAAAGAGATTTGCTATATTTCAGGTACTTTATACAGAAGAATTTTCCGGGATAAGTAATCCCCAATTTTGCTAGAAATAAAAGAATCTATTTTCCAATCCATGTAAATGACTTTGCACTCTCAACATTCCAGCAAAACTGCTACCAGTCAGGACTCCAGGACTTCCGTGTTGCTCAATCTGACAGACACGGTGATCTCCATCTTGGCCTCAGGACACCACACTCCGTGTCGTCTTGTACATCTGACTGGCTAGAGCTGCTCACGTTTCCACACTGAGCCCTCAGTTCTCTTCCCTGTGTAGACACTCACGACATGAGTCATCTGACAGTTCCCACAGCTTCACATCTCACCTATTTACAGATGACTTTAACTCTTTATGGTCAGCTCAGACTCTCCTCTAAACTCCAAACCCTTTTTATCTGACTGCCTATTGCACACCTCCACTTGGATATCTGAAACATGACAGTCTAAAGAGAACTCTCTCTCTCCTTCGTAACCCACTTCTCTCTCAGCAGTCCCCTTTTAGTAAAAGGCATCTCCTTCTACCTAACTTCTTCTGCTAGAAACCTGGGAGTTGCTCTGGACACCTCGCTCTTCCCCATCCTCACAGCCAATCTGTTTCCAAATACTGTTGATTCTACCTCCTGAACATATTCAAATCCACCCCCTTCTCTCCACCTACACCTACACAGCCCTGGTCCAAGCCATCATCAATGCCCACCTAGACTTCTAGAATAACCTAACTGATCTCCCATTCCTGACCTTCTCAAAACATTCTCCACCTTGGAGCCAGAGTGGTCTTCTGACCCCTTCAATGGCCCGATCACACTTAGGCTGAAATCCAAAACACTTGGCACAGCCAACAAGACCCAGGCTGATCCCTCCCCGACTCCAGCCTCGCTTCCCACAACTTGCTCCCCATGCTCCAGTCACAATGGCCTTCTTTCAGGGCCTTGAATTTACTCCGTTCTCTCTCAGCCCTGGGTATGTGCACAATGCTGTCCCCGCTGCCCCCAAAGTGCCAACAGCCCAGTGCGCTCCACCCGGCCAGGGCCTGCCATCTCGGAGGTGGACTTCCGTTTCTCCTCCTCACAGAGTTTCCCTATTCCCCTTCTGAATTCGCGGCTGGACTTCGCTCCCACGGCGCACGTCACAGTCTGCGACCGCGGGTCTTAAGAGTGGCTGCCTTGGTGACCTACCAGACTGTCAGCCCCAGGAGAACGTGGCCCACTGTCTTGTCCACTGCTGTATATCTGGCCCCGGCCATGTAACACACAGTAGCCACTCAGTAAATATTTGCTAATGAATGGAGTAACTGAGAAAAAAAAGAAAACTCTTTCTCCTTCAAGTCACTGGCAAATCAGTAGCCAGAAGACACTGAGTTTTGATCAGTGAGGGGCAGTCTCGCACCTGCACTCTGTGATGGCTGAGAAACCATCTGACGGCTCCCCATCTCACAGCTACGCACACGAGATGGCCGCAGAAAGCGTCCATGCTGCGTGACCCCGGCACTCCACCTCACTGTGACACCTCGGATTTGGAAGTCTTTCCAGGGGAGACTTATTGTGGGTCGGGGGCTCAGGCTCAGTGGCTGAGGAGGTGGAAGAGCCATGCAGTGAGGCAGGCCCTTGTCGGGTCGAGGGACTTTAGAGGGGCTGCACCTGGCAGTGCTGGCAATATTAAGTGTACATTTACCCTACAACCCAGCAATCCCGTTCCAGGGCGAATACCCCAGAGAACTCGCCACAGGCCCACAAGAGGCTGGCTGTGCCCTGTGCACCCCAAAAGGAGGCAGATGCAACTTGGAGGCCCGTGACCAGGGAACCAGCCCCAGGAGCCATGTACTCAACAGGAAACCAGGCATTGGTCTGAAGCAAAGAGCCGGATTTACATGTAGCACCACAATTACAGACACAGTATGAGTGAAAAAAGAAACCGTGAGACGTCCCATTTATGTAAATTAAACCTGCGGACAAAGCGACACTGTTCGTGTCTCAAAGATACATAGGTGTCCAGGCATATGGAAGGTGAACCAGAACAGTGTTCACTATATGCTCCAGTGGGTGTCTGAGGGGAGAAGGGAAATGGAAAAAGTAAACAGTGCTACTGACCCACCAGGGCATGTGCCAGGAGGTTTAGAAAGAGCTTGTTTCTGCTGCACCCTCTCCGCTCCCCCTGGTCCCGCAGGGGAGACGCTGGCCTGACCAGGCTTCCGGCTGTGGCCATGGGGCCAGGGAGACTGTCACAACCTGAACTGTGACCTCGTGGGTCTCTACTAGGGAAATGATGTACGTGGCAGACTGGGGATTAGCGATCCCCAAAACGCTCACGACCAGCTCCCGAGGCAGCCATGTGCGGGGAGTGAGGCCGACCGTCTTGCGACGCTTACCAGCCATGAAGGTTTCACCTTCTGCAATTGCCCCCATGTGGCAGTTTCCTTTTTTTTTAATTGAAGTTTTATCTTTTTTTGCTGATTGTTAGTAGTTTATTTTATTCGAGTTAATCCCAGTTTCAGATATTGCAAACATTTTCTTCCGGCGTATCACCTTCTCTTAATTTTATCCACAGTGTCCTTCGTGGAGCAAAAACTTTAAATTCTGATACAGTCAAATCCATCTACCTGCCCCCCTTCCGGTTTGTGCCCTTCAGGCCTTCTTTTTTTTTTGGCTCTCTTTTGGCTGCATCGCCGTCTTTGCCATTTCAGTCCTTCATCCACTGGGATCCACTTTTCTTCTCCGTATAGCTGGAGCCACCATCCCAGCACCACTTCCAGATGCTCCCCCACCCCGTCCCCATGGGGGCCAGCAGGGCCCTGCCCCTCGCTGCTCCTGCTCCCGAACCAGAGAGCCTGAACTTGAGGGCTTCGGGGTGTGCCCGAGAGCTCGTCGGGTCGGCCTCCCCCACCTTCTCTCTCACTGGGGGTGTCTGTGCGCCAGCACCCTGCCGCCGAGACGGATGCACAGGCTGCACAGGCGCAGCCGGGTGAGGAGAGACCCGGCCTCCCCTCCTGCTCGCACGCACGGGGCTTCCACCCCAGGAAACGTTTCCGCCACCCTACCCTTTGTGCCGGTGTGGCTGTATTATGCAGTCTTGTGCAGGCAGACGTATTAGTGTTGATTCGGCTGTAACCTATTGATTGTTTCCATGGAGATGTGACCCATCCAGCTGTGGGTGAGACCTTTGATTGGATAGTTTCCGTGGAGGTGTTATCCTACCCATTCAGGGTGGGTCTTGATTTAATCGCTGGAGTCCTATAAAGAAGTTCACAGACAGAATGAGATGCCGCAGCCAAGGGAGACACTTTGAAGAACACACAGGAGCCGAGAGTGGAGCTGGAACACAATCTGGGATCAGAAGACAGCAGCCACGTGCCTTCCCAGCTAGCAGAGGTTTTCTGGACGCCATTGGCCTTCCTTCGGTGAAGATACCCTATTGTTGATGTGTTACCTTGGACACTTTATGGCCTTAAGACTGTAACCCCCTTTTATAAAAGCCAATCCATTTCTGGCATTTTGCATGACATTTTTGCAGCATTAGCAAACCCAAAGAACCTTCAAGAACACCAAAGAAGGATGCTTGGCGAGTGCTCTTGGGCATTGTTAGTGGATTATCTAAAATCAGGGGAGACACTACCTAACATGATTTTAAATGTATCCCCCCAACTCTTCCAGCCAACTTTTAAAAAGTTTACAGCATAAGTCACAGTTTGAGAACCAGCAGATATTAACACAGTTTAAATGTTACTATGAACATAGTTAACGTGTTAATACCTCTTAGAAAGGCTGCAAATTACTAAACGAAAAAGTAAGGCTCTACTTCCAGGTAATCATCAAAATTTCACTTTTATGAATGCCTGTTTTGAGACAACTTTTTGGAGAGGATGACTCAGGATTTTGGAATTTGGTGCCACATAAAAAGGTCTCAAGAACAGGTCAATTAGTTACACCAGCTAGACAGAAACTGTGTGGATAATGATTCTTTTTTTAAATACATTTCTAGAAATTTAAATCAATTTCAGTGAAGCTGTAAAGTTTTGGAAAAGAAGACTGTATTAAGTGACAGTGAATTTATAAAACCACTTATAAAACTTATGACAACCACAAAAATACACTCTCACATTTTAAGGATCCCAATTTTGAGCAAAATGTTAAGGAAAGTCGAGAGTTTTGCATTTGGGACCACAGAACCTGAGGGCTGAGAAACCTCTGGTATCACCTCGTCCCTGTGTTAGTTCCCCACAGCTGCCATAACCAAGGGCCACAAACGGACTCAAAACCACAGAGATGTCTCCTCGCAGGGTTCTGGAGGCCCGGAGGCCGAGACAAGGTGTCGCAGAGCCGGTTCCTTCCGGAGGCTCCGAGGGGCACCCGTCCCAGCTCTCCTGGCTCTGGGTGGTGGCCAGCCTCAGCGCTCCCTGTCCTGCAGCCACTGCCTCCCCCATCGTCACCTGGCAGTCGGCCCTCTGGGTATGTCCGTGTGTCTGTGCATCCTACCTCTTCTTATAAGGACACGGGGGGTGGGGTTTAAGGTCTGCCCAAATCCCACAGAACCTCACCTCTATCCTCACCTCGATTCCATCTGCAAAGACCCACTTTCTAAATAAGGTCACCTTCTGGGGTTCCGGGTAGACATGGATTTTGGGGGCACACAGCCACCCACCCCCATGCATCCCCTCCACCCACTCTCTGAATCCCTCTGTGATGTCTCCCCTGAGCCTGCGTCCCCCCAAGGAGCCCACTCCCCGCCGCTGGCCGGCACGCTGTTTCCCCACGCCACCCGAGAGCCCCCCCGCCTTGCGCACTTGCCCACACTTCCGCCAGCTCGTCTCACGTTTCAGTTTCATGGCAGTTGTGCTACCAGCCCCCCGCCAGCCCCCTCAGTGGCTCCTCATAGAACGTGTCTGGAAGCTTCCTCGACGTTCTGTCCATGAGTTTGCCCACAGGCCCCCTGCCGACACTGCACCTAAACTGCAGGTTATCAGTTTTTAAAAATCCAGGCGGTCAACTGAAGGTGGTGGAACTGGCTGGGACAAAAGGGCCAACAAATGTCCATACAAGTTCAGTCACTTTTCTTGTTTTAGATTGGTGGGAAAAAAATGTTTGGGGGTGGTTTGTTTCTAACCAAACCACAAACAAAAGAAACGTTCTCTACCGTGAGTGGATCACTGAGAAGTGCTGAAAAGGAAGCCTTCCCAGGAGGAGAAACACGTTTTCAGGAGTGCCTGGATAACGAAAGAACAATGATCCAGACCCCTGCTTCGTGCTAGGGTGGGAGTTACCAGAGTCCGACTGGAGGGGAAGGAGGCACTTTTGAGAGGAAGGGAGCCCCGAGGGGAAGGGAGCCCCGAGCAGGCCGGGCCAGCACCCCAGGACGAGAGTGGCAGCGCCAGCGGCGCGAGGAGAACCCCAGGACGGGCGCTCAGAGAGGACGGTGGCCCCGCAGCTCTCCCTCTGTCCTCCCCCGAAGGAAAGGGGCTCCCGCGCGGAGATGCCGCGCCTCTGCAGGGCTGCCGTGCCAATCCGCATCAGCCCCTCGGGAGAAGCTGAGCGCGCTCCTCCTCCACGCCGGGCGCGCGAGATGCAAGACGGGGAGCTGGGCAAGCCCGCGGGCAGCTCCCAGAACTCGGCGGCTGCCCCGAAGGCGGTTACGGAGTGAGGACCCTCGATCCTAGGAAGTGTGCGTGGGGAACGGTGCGTTCGAGGAGCACGGCATGCAAGCTGCTCTCAAAGGTTCAGGAAAAAGGATGACTGACTGACTGACAGATCAACAGACAGACCAATGGAGGAATGGACAGATAATCAGAGGGATGGATAGAATGATGCAGAAACTGGGAGAAAACATTACAATTGGGGGATCTGGGGATCTGGGTGGGGGCTATGTTAGATCCCTCTGTAGGGGTTGTGTGTTATTTTTGCAATTGTCCCGTAAGTTTGAAACTGTTTTAAAATAAAAAGGTAAAAACTGAAAGCCATCCGGCCGCTGTGGCCGTGCTCCCGGCTCGGTCTAGCCGGCAGAGGCGGCCTCGGGTCACGGAGCCGCCACGACTCCCTCCACCACTTTTCAAAGAGCAGCCGAAGCGAAGTGGGGAGCCCCGGCCCCCACAACTGGAGCCACACCCTGAGGGTGTGCTCTGCATCTCTGCCTCCTCCAGCTCGGGAGGGTGCCAGGGAGAAAGGAGCAAGGACCCCATCGGGGCAGTCTGAGGGTCCCGAGAAGGCACCAGCCGCCAGGCCCCACGATGAACGAGCCGAGGCCGGTCGACGGAGCCCCCACGGGGCCAACCCAGGCTCCCCAACAGGGCGATGGGGCCCCGGGGGACATTGGGCCACGTCTGGAGACCCTGTTGCTGCCACAACTGGGGTGGAGGCTCCCGGCATCTGGTGGGACAGCCCCCACCGCGAAGGATGGTCTAAACCAACCCTCCCACCGGGAAGGAAGGACGGACGGACGGACGGACAGACGGAAGGACGGAAGGAAGGGCTCCCTAGGCTCGGTGCAGAGGCGAGTCCTGCTCCTGCCGTCACGCACGTGCCCCTCTCTCCTATCCTCCCCGCACCACACACCGGGCCATCCCCACTGCGCCTCAGGGACCCTCCTGACCTGATGGCCGCTGCCCAGCCCACCTGCCCAGCACCGGCCGCCCCAGCAGACACCCAATATCTTGACACCCTGGAAATCAGGGAGACGGCAGCTGCGAAAAGGTGATGCTTAGGGGAAGCAGAACCCAGTGCTGCCCGGTGCAGCACGTGGGCGCCAAGCAGGGACCCGCGAGGGTCTCCCGGAACCCCTCGGGCGGTGTCAGTCATGCCCGCGCACCAGGCTCTGGCTGCAGTGCTGACAACCCGGGTGGCCCCAGGGCGAGGGCCGTGCTGACCCACCATGCCTCCGGGGTACACGGCCCAGGGCCACCCCATCCTCACTCGCCCCTCCCCACCCAGGGCGCAGGGCCCAGCCCCCCTTGCGTTCGCAGGAAAGAAGCGGGGGACAAACCCAGGGCCTCCCTGGCCTGCTGCGGAAACAGCCGCACTAAGTGACAGAGTCGCCACCCCGACACCAAGGACAGCGAGGGGCACAGGGAACCCAGCCCGGGGCCACCCCGCCAGGGGACCCGCAGGAAGTCCCCCACCCTGTACCCCAGACTCCAGCACGGGCGGCCCAGGGAGGCCGAGGGAACGGGGTCCAGGAAGGGGGAGAGGGAGAAGGGGGTGAAGGGGGGTTGCAGTGTGGTCCAGTGGGGCAGAGCCCGCTCCTCTCCCCACCCTCGGGGCCCCGAAGCAGCTCTGCATAAGAAGGGGCTGGATTATGGCTCAGCTCCTTCTGCGGCTGAGACGATGGGAAAACCTGAGACGTGTGTCAGGGACACGAGCAGAGGCACCTGCGATTACAGACAGGCTGGACCAGAACCTACACACGGGGACTAATCCAGAGAGCCTGTGAGCAAGTGTGACAGCGGGGAGTGTGAGTGTGCACGTGAGTGTGAGAGCATGTGTGTGCGTGCAAGTGTGTGCTTGTGCACACGTGAGTGTTTGCCTTTTTGTGTCCACGCGCCCACGTGCCATCATAACCACCCATGGCAGACGCAGACCGAGGCTCCTGCCCTGCCTGGTGGCTCTGCCCTGAGCCGGACGGAGCCCTCCCCGAGCACGTTCCCAGCGTCCTCCTCGGCTGACCCAGGGCCGCGGGCTGGGCGTGGTGTGTCCACTTTTGTACCTCCAGGGCCTGGCACTTTGCCAGAGGCAGCAAAGAGGCTCAATGAACGGTCTCGCGGGTGAAACCTGCGGCTCCGTGGCGGGCACCTCCACAGACAGGACAGCCCTCTGCGAACCTCAGCTGCGCTGGCTGTCCTGGCACCGACAAGGCCGACAGCCAGGCTGGGGAAGGGGAGCCCAGACGGCCAGAGGAGATGGACAGCAGGGAAGGAACGGTGGGCAACACCCCTGCTTTGAGCCCCGCAAGTGTCCGTAAGCCTGGCCGGGATACGGGATGCCTGGTTTGAACGGTAGCAGCAGGATGCGTGGCCCGGCTGGGGCGGCTGTCATATCCAGGCGACGGTAAACAAGGCCCGGTCCTGTCCCACTTAGCAAAGAAAGCCCTGGCTGGCGCGGCCAGGAGCTCCGCTCTCCTCTCAAAGGCCCCTTGTCCCCAGGCGCCTGGCTCCCCACCCCACCGGCTCCCCCCCAGCGGCTGCCGGGACTTTGCTGCAGCCCTTTTAGGGGAAGTGGAAGGGGTCACAATGAAAGACCAAACCTCCAGGGGCAGTGGCTGAAGCGGTCAGGGGTGCCCAGGGGCAGGCACCAGGGGGTGCTGGTCCCAGGGGACATGGGGACCACAATAAACTCAGCTCCAGCTGGCCCGCGCCTGGGACCACCACGTGCGGCGATGGAGGGTGCCTCCCCCAGGGCCCTGTTCCCGGGCTCCCACCCCAGCAGGCCACCGCCAACGTGTGCCCAGCAGACGGGGCACTGCGAGTGCAGCAACGGGCACGACAACAGAAGCCACCGTCCTCTGGGCGCCGTGCTGAGCACCCACAGGACTCAGGACAGAGGCGGGGGCCTCCCCACCCCCGGGTCAGGGGTCTCCCCACCCCATCCCACGATCAGGAAGCTGAGGCACGGGTGGGACGCAGTGCACCCGAAGGCACGCGGAGGACCACTCTGCGGCGAAGCTCCAGCTGCGGGACCCCTGAGTGGGGGACACAGCAGAGCCAGGCACAGAAGTGGGGGGCCCAGGCTGAGAGACCCCAGCCCCCCAAGTCCAGCCACCCTGCTCGTCCCATCCCGGGGGAGTCACGTCCCTCAAGAACAGGCCCAAGTCCTGGGCCCTGAGCCCGTGACCTTTTCGGAAACAGGCTCTCTGAAGATGCGGTGAGTTCGGATCAGGGCACGTGGATTAGGGCCGGCCTGACCCAGAGCACGGTGTCCGTGTCAGAAGGGACGTGGGGAGACACAGGAGAGGACAGGGACGGGGCCCACGGATGGTCAGTGTCCACCAGACACCAGGAAAAGGCAGAAGAGACCCCCCCGGAGGCCCCACCAACACCCCGCGACACAGAAGGAGAGCAGACGAGCGCTCACAGACCCCAGGACACACGTCTCAGCAAGGACCCGTGGCCATCTCGGCCCGGAGACACCACGAAACCAGGTGACGAGTCTCACCGGGCACCGAGCCCCCGTCACGTCCCGACAGCGTCAGCAAGCAGACCTCCCTACACAGAGCAGTCATTCCTCAGGGGACACTACGGAAGGGGCAATGTGGAAGACATCTAAGAACCTTCTGGTGTTCAGAAAACGTATTTTTCACAGCACATGTATGTTAAGACAATTGAAGTTCCTCACCCGATTTAATCGTAACAAAGATAAAGCAGGGGGCAGACCCCACCGCGTGCCCGAGTCCTGGGCCTGGGTGCCAAGCGGCCTGGCTGCTGTGCTCAGTGGGCCCTCAAGGATGGCCCCCAACTGCCCTGGGCACCCTCAAAACCTGTGCCCCCCTGACCACTGCACACCCAGATGCACCCCAGGCACCCCCAGGCCACTCAGGGCCTGGCCTCGGCAGGCCTCCTTCTCCACCTTTCCACTTGCTCACCCACGTACCTCACACCCCATCTGAGGCAGGAAGGGGAGGTGTGCAAGGGGTCTCGAACCTGACGTTAAACAAGCCGTGCACGTTTCTCTCCAGACAACGGGCTGGATAAGGACCTGATTATGCAAGACGGATGTGGCCTAAGATATCACGAGAATATTAGGAGCCGCTAAACACTGCCAGCAGGCACCTGCAGTGACACAAGCCACAGGGGTGCCCTTGCAATTTCCAGAGTGGCCAGAAACAGGACATTCAAGAGGAGTCTATGAACGTCCCTAAACAAAGACTCCTCTTCCCCTTGTTCAGAAAAAGCATGCTCTCCTACGGTTTTCCACCGTGCCGCGGCCCCCCTCCACCCCCGCCTGGGCCAGCCCCGGCGGCGGCCACGCCTCGGTCCCCCTCACCTGCTGTGACAGTGTCCACGTCCTTGGCGGCCAGCTCTTCCACGTCCGACTTCTTTCTCAGCTCGAACCTCCGGGATAAGCCTTCCCGGGGCTTCCAGAACTCCTGGATCAAGAGCGGCTTCTCGTTATCGGCAAACACCCGGAAGCAGGCGGCCTGCCAGGGCTGCCCGGCCTCCCCAGCCTGGCCCACGGCGTCGCACAGCACGTACTGGCCGGCACGCGCGGGGTCCACGCCGTAGCGCTCCAGGGCCTCCCGCACCAGCTCCTGGGCGCTGGAGCGAGCGGTGGCCAGGACACTCTTGTAGTGGGTGCCCGAGCAGACACTGTCCCCGAACACCTTCAGGATGCCTGGGGCCGAGAGCTGCGTGGAGAGCTCGGCGGGGTCATCGCCGGCGCCCAGGCCGGAGAAGGCGGCGTCCGGGTCCCGGTACCTGTGGCTCAGCGTGCGGGAAAGCATGCTGGACAAGAGCCGGCCCTGCCGCTTCAGCCTGCTCTTGCTGGGGGGAGACATGGCGAGGTGAGCCCCATAGAACATGGTGGGAGCGTCTTCCTGGGCAGGGACCGAGGGCTCCAGCCAAACGGGGGGCAAGGTTGCGACCTGGGGGAAGAAGTAAGACAGGTGAAGGCCGCCCATCCCCTGCACCACGGGCAAACAAGACAAGGTACACTAACAGGTCACGCAGTGCCCGGTGCCCCAAGACAGCCAGCCCACATGCCCCCGGAGGCTGGCTCCCAACAGGTCCCACCGCTGAGCTGAGGACACGCAGACAGCCAGCGAGGAAGCCAAAGACAGGGCAGGTCTGAACGGGCTGAGAGGCCCTGCCAGGAGAGCTGTCACGAGGGAACGTAACGGGATCACCCAGAGGTAGGCCATGCACCACCAGGGGACCCGGGCTTCCGTGAGGACTCAGTAAGCCGCACCCAAGGGCCAGTGCCCAAGAAACAGTCAGTGGCCGGCGACAGGGTGTTCACTGCGTTACGGGGTGCCAGGCCAGCGGGGTCGGCTTAGCCTGGTCCAGGGCAGGCCCACCACCCAGGACAGGGGTCAGGGCAGGGGAGCTGCACCCCAAAAGGGGAGAAACAACTCGGAGGGCAAACCCTTCACCTCTCTGCACCTACCCCAGCCGGCCTCACTACTCCACGCTGCATGGGTGGGAAGGGCCTCCCACGCACCCGGGGGCCAGGAAAACTGCCAGGGCTCCCACCCGGCCGGACGCTCCCGGGGAGCCAGCCACCAGACACTCCACACACAACACCCCCATGACACGGCACAGGAGCCTGGTCCCGGCTGGAAGGAGACGCTTCTCTGGGACAGCGGCACAAGGTCATAAAGGGCTGCCCAGCCCAGGGTTCGGGGGGACGCCTGGAATGTGGGCAGTCCACATCCCCTCGAGCCCCATCCAGGCCAGAGAGAGGCAGACCTGCTGGGGGGGGGGGGGGATGGAAGGCAGCCCTGGCAAGCCTCGAGGGCCCTAAAGTCATAGCTCTAATGCATTTACAACCTTGAGAACTTACTCTTTACAGTGTTCTAAAGAGACATTTTATCAGCCTCCCTCACAAAGCTCTGTGGGGTCAGAGGGCAGAAAAGAGGAAGATGGTTCTCCCCTGTGTAGAACCTAAGGCCCAATGACAAATCAGGGACTCCTGAAAAACCGTGCACAGACCCCCATAACTACACCTCACTTCTACACTCATCTTCTCATCAAGGACAAAAGCAGAGACTAACTCATCCAGGAGAAAAGTCTATTTTCTGGAAGGCTCTGCAAACAGTGGCCTAGATGCAGTGAAAGCGGAGCTGGCGCCTGCCAGCTGAAGTCAACCAATACTCTCCAGTCCTGGCTCGCTGTGGCCCCACAGCCACGGAAAAGGCTTCTGGAAAGGAGGCAACGGCTGGCGAGAACAGCTAGGGAGCCCCCCACGGGGACCCTGAGCAGGGTAAACACAGGAACTGCCCCAGCACCATGACTGGTGTCTCTCCTAGCTGCCCCCAAGCTTCACTCACCCCCACCAAGGCTGGCACCAGTGGGGGTGACAAGCCAACCTGCCATCCAGTGACTCAGGATCAGCCCCAATCTGCCATCCCCACGTGCACTGCCCCAAGGGGTGGGGGCTGAGCCCGCCCCTGGCCCGTCACCCACCACCCAACAGTTACAACCTCAAGACCTTACCCCACGCACCAGCTTCCTGAAGACCAGCTCGCGCAAGCACAGCTCAGTGCCACGGACATTCCCGTGGCTGGTAACAGGCACAAAGTACACAGGAGTTCTCCCCTGGCATCAGTGAGTAAAAACCACAAGGGGGGAGATCCACCAAAGGCGCCACGTCCCTCACCTACAGAGCATGAAAGGAGTCTCCTTGTTGAATCCTCGGAAGCCCCAGATCTGGCCAGGGTGTCCCCAGCCCTGTCAAAGACCTCAATTTCATGCACAGCAAAAGCATGGCCACGGGGGGCTCCTAGCACCCCTGCATGCCACGCCAACAGCTGCACCCCACTCCCAGTTCAGCCCAAGCCTTCCACGGTCAACCTCAAATGGAGTCCCTGGAATCCAAGGGGACCACACCCCTGCCAACAGCCCCTCAACCCGTGCTTATCAGGCAGCCCTGAAAGTTACGGGCCCTGCTTCCAACGTCACCTGCACGCACCTCGCAAGACTGTCTGGGCCCAGCAGCCTCTCGGGGGGCCTGGCATTAACTGGCGCAGCCTTCGAGTGCCCACTCACGCATCCCTCCCACCAGGTGACTGGCAGCTGGGAAAGCCTCTGCCTTTAGAGATGATGTGGGACCCACATTTAAATACGAGGCAGAAAACTGCAGAAACCAGCTCCAGGCAGGAGAGCCACGAAGTAAGCACGGGAATCCTGGGACCCCAGGGAGGCATGAACTGGGATCTGGTCTCCAGGGGCGGACCCAGGCCTTGGAAGGTGTGAAGCTCATACAATTCTGCTTTAACGAAAAAACAGATAAAATGACAAATACAAAACTGCCAGGCCCCCTCCCAGGGCCCAGAAAGTTCCTTCATGCCCCTGACGTCCACCTGCCGGGCCACCTTTCCCCAGCGTGGCATGCACAGTCAGCAATATCAGGGAAAGAGAGAAAAGGTGAGAAGAGAACGTGCTTCCTTCCTTCCCAGGACCCCTGTGAGCAGAGAGCCCACCTAGTCTGCACTTCTCAGAAAGCAATTTTCTCTGTAAAGTCGCATCTCCCTGCAGCCACCGAGCAGGGGCACTACTGAGAGCTGGCACGTGCTTACACGCCATCATTAGGGACTGCACACTGCACCCTGTGTGTGTATGAAACGACCAGGAATTTATTCTTTAAAACGGGCGAGAGGTGTGTGGGAAAATCCCACTGAGCAGGCACTGGGTAACTAGATGTTTTTCTGGACGTGACCTGCCTTTTCCTTTCCTGCTCAATCCCTTCTCCTCTCGCACACACACTCTGAGAAGTCACCGGCCCAGACAACCAGAGGTGTGTGACGTCTGCTGAACGTTTTTCTCTTGTTCTTACAGAACAGTCCAGGTTCTGATGCGAAACAAGCCCCGGTCACACCAGCGGGCGCAGGGCACGGGGTCAGTGCAGGGCTGACCAGATGGGCGGAGGGACATCCCAGTCCCCGTGCTAGCATGTGGAACCCATTAGGATTTCCACCAGGAAAGCAGCTCTGATCCGTCCCGCCTGCTGTAAATCCTAGCTCTACAGCTCCAATCAGGGGGAGGCTTCGAAGGACAAAAACAACTGAACCTGACTTAGTTCGGTTACACCAGTCCCTGGAGAGGGGCTGACTTCTCTCCCAGCGGGCAGGAGAGCTCGGGCGCTCTGGAATGCAGACCGGGCAGGCCCTGCTCACTGCAGACACCTGTGGGCGCGCTCCTGGCACAGTCGTCCCATCCACTCGGATTAATCGAACACTCGGCAGGTGAAGAGGCTGGGCGGGCTTCCCGCTGGGAACTAGGCCAGTGTCTTCCGTGGGGCGTAAATGGCGAGGGGGCCCGCGGCCAGCACCCACTTTCTCGGGTGCAGCGTTTCTCCCGAGGGGCGCAGAAAGGGCTGGAGACAGCGCTCCAGCTGGCGCGCGGGGCAGCCCCGCGTCTCCGAGCAGAAGCAGCAGGCCGCGGCGCGGGCGGGGGTCCCGACGCCCAGCCGGGTGGGAAAGCGCGCGGGCCCCTCGCGCCCTGCGCCCCCAGGGGCGCCGCCGGGGAAACTGAGGGCCGGGGGCGGGCCCTGGCCGATGGCCCGGCGCTGGGGTCGCAGCCACCACCCCCACCTGGGAAATGCCCTCGCGTGCGCCCCGTGGCCCCGGCCCGAGAGCCCCCGGTTCCCATGGCAACGGAACAAGCCCACACCCGCCCCCAGCACCCCAATTCGCCGCGGGGAAATGCCGCAAGCGGGCCCCGCAGCCCCCTACCCCCGCCGGCGGCCGAGCCCCGAGCACGCCGCCCCCCGCGTCCCCCGCGTCCCCCGCCGCCGCCGCGCTCACCTCCCGCGCCGCTCCCACGCGCGCCGCCGGCCGCGCCCGGGCGGAGACCTCCAGAGCCGACCCCGAGTGCCGAGCGCGGCGCCTCCTGCCGGCGCCCACCGGACGGGGCGGGGCCTACGAAAGGGGCGGGGCCTACGAAAGGGGCGGGGCCGGCCTGCGAAAAGAGGCGGGCTGCGCGCTGGTGCCACCTACCGGCACTCAATAAGCCCTCGAGGGGAGGGGCGAAGATCTCTTTGGGGGCGGGGCATCGACAGGGGGCGGGGGCTCGCGGGGAGAAGCCGGGGATCAAGGGGAGGGGTGGAGCCACCGGCCAGAGGACACGGGCTGTGGCTGGCGCCTCCTGCCGGCGCCCAACGGACAAAGCTGAGCCTCGCGGGGAGGGGAGGGGCGGGGCCACGCGGGGAAGGGCGGGGCCGGCCGTGTGCGCCAGCGCCTCCTGCCGGCGCCAAATGGTCAAGGCGGAATCTCAGGGGGAAAGCAGAATGGGGCGGGGCCTGCGCGGGGCTGGGGCGGGGCTTGCGTGGGACCCTTGCACGCTGTCTGCAGAAAGGTGGGCTGTGGGTTCCCTCCACCAAAGCCGTCCGAGGGAAAATAAAAAGGATGGAGCCGGCTAAGGCCAGCGCTTACTGGCAGGGCCGGGCAGAGCCAAATAAATACCTTAAGACCTCGAGAGGGAACGTGGGCTGTGCGTTTCACTCTCCCCTACAGTCTGTCCCCCACCCAGCATTCAGAATTCTAAAAAGGCACATCAGGTCATGGTACCCGTCTTACAAGGCTGCAGTAGGGTGCCAGGCCCAATCTGGGTGCAAGGCCTCGGATATTAACATGTCCAATTCAGAGCCTCGGACTGAAGCTTCTGTGGTCAGCTCATGGGACGTGTATAGTAGTGACCCCATTTTTTATATCATTTTATAGTAATGACTATATTCACGATGAGGAAAGGGGAGCGGGCATTTAGTGAGTACCTGCTGTGTGCCAGCCCCTGCCCTAGGGACTTTTCCTCAGGCATCTCATTTAAAGCTCACATTGCTTCTCAGGAGGCAGTTGTCATCATCCCCACTTTTCAGATGAGAAAAGAGAGGCTCGAGAGGACAGATGACGATTGGTAGAGCCAAGATTTAATTCCAGGACTGCATAATTAATAAAAATATCCCCATGGACCTTTACTGGATTCCCCCAAATACACACCAACCTCCCCACCCATCCTGGAGTGGGAGGCTGTGGACAAATTGCTCACTTTGATATTTCAGTTCAGGTTCAGCAAGCCAGGGGCAGCCGTGAAGGGGCAACTCTCTGGGCTGGGAGGAAAGCCTGGGTTTAGGCCTGGGTTTGCCTCCATGAGCCAGGTCCATCTCCCCTGTCAGCAGGGGTTGGCCCAGTGTGGGCTGCTGTCTATTTTTCCAAATAAAGTTTCATTGGAACACAGCTACACCCATTCACTTACATATGTCTATGACTGCTTTCACACCACAGAGGCTGTGCAGCCCAAAAAACCCAAAATATTCTCTATCTGGCCCTGTACAAAAAAAGTTGACTGAGCCCTGCTCTTCCAGCTCTGGTATCAGCAACTGTTTTGTGCTACCATGCTGTTTCACCCCTCTGTGCTTTGCTTGGGCTATTCCCTCCACCTTGAAACGCCTTTCCCAGCTTCCTTCACCTGGCTAATTTCTAGTCAATCTTTAAAACTCAGATCAGGTTCCTTCTGTGGCTGCCGAGATGGCCCCCAGTGCCTCACCTCCCGGTCCGTGTGCCCTCAACCCATCCCCTCCCACGGCGAGGAGGACTGACCTGTGTAACCAATAAGATATCACAAAAATGACCAGGTGACTTCTGAGACCAGGTAATACAAGATGCTGAGGCTTCTGCCTTTGCTGTCCCTTGGATCACTCACTCAGAGGGAAGCCAGCCGCCATCTCCCGAAGCCCTCAAGCAGCCCTAAGGAACTAAGTCACCATCCCTGAGAGGGAGCCAATGTGGGCGTGGGTCCTCCAGCCACAGGGGACCTCGGATGACGGCAGGGAGGCTGCTCCAGAACTCCTGACCCACTGAAACTGCGTCAGATAAATATTTATCACTGAGTTAAGCCGCTGAGTTCCAGGGCAATTTGTTACGCAGCAGTAGATAACGGATACATTTTATCTGGCAAGCCCTCTGTCTGTTTCCCAGGGCTATGTAACAGAGGACCACGAACCGGGGGGCTTAAAACAGCAGGCATTTCTTCTCTTACTGTTTTGGAGCCCAGTAGTCCCAGTGTGGGCAGGGCCCTGTTCCTTCCAACAGCTCTAGGGAAGGGCTCTTTCTTGCCTCTCCCAGCTCTTGGTGACCCCGGGCGCTCCCTGGCTGGCAGGAGCTTCACCCCAGCCCTGGTGGCACCTCCCTGTGTGTCTCTGAGTCTCGTCTCCTCGTCTTATTAGGACCTCAGTCGTATTGGATTAGGGCCCTCCCTACCCCAGTGTGACCCTCATTACATCTGCAAAGATCCTACTTCCAAATAAGGTGACAGGTGCCAGGGTTAGGGTTCAAACAGACATTTCTGGGGACACAATTCAACACATAACACCCTCCCTGACCCCCAGACTAGGCTGCACACCCCTCCTCTGTGCTCCCACGGCCTGTTATTCTTTCCTTTCTTTCAACCAAGTCTGCTTTATATCAGATTAGGTTCTTCAAACATCAATCAGATGTTACTCCTCAGCCTAAAATCCTCTAACAACTTCCTTTTGCACTTAGAATAAAGTAGGGCTTACAAGTCCCTCTTCTAACTGGCCCCTGCAGACTGCGCCGATCTCTCCCCGGGCCTCTCTCTCTCTATCTTGCAGCCCCAGCCCCACCAGACTTCTGTTTTCAAGCACAGCAAGCTCAGTCCCTCCTCCAGGAGATGTGCCCCGCTGGCCCCTCTGCCCAAAATGCTCTACCCAGTGCGTTTTCATGCTGGCATCTTCTCATCCTTAGAACTCAACTCTGCCCCATTCTCCTGGGTGTCACCCTCTGGTCATTCTCCATCTCGTTACCTATTTATTTAATCCGTAGCCCAGTATTGCTATTTAAATGTATTTGTCTGTGTGCTTCACACACACCAGAATTTGTGTCCCATAAAGGCCTCATCTGTCTTGTTCACTGCTCTACTTGGCACCAAGGAGGTGCTCAATAAATAGTTGTTAAATGAAGAAACAGATGAGTGAATAGACTTCCACCCACCTGTCTCACCTGGAAGCCTCTCAGGGGCAAGCACCAAGTTCCAATCATCTCCGTATCCCAGCACCTGGCACATGGACAGGTGATGGAAAAAAAAATTAACTAAAAGGTCTTTGAACTGTTGGGATGAATATCTTTGGAAATTCACCAGGACAAATACGGAGAGTTGAGCTGCCTTCCTCGGCCACCAGGGGGTGGCAGAGTCCTGGGACTAAGGAAAAGATCAACTGAGCCCAAAAGAAAAGCAGCTGGCTAAGGTCAAAAGGTACATAGATATTCCCAAGGCATGGCTGGTCCAGGGGGGACCAGAGGAGAGGAGAGGCAGTGGCAGGCCAGCCTTTCCTTCGAAGACTGCTCCATCCCTCTATCACCACAGGGGGCTGGCAAAACAAGTGATTTAATTGTTGGATTTTGAAGCTTTGGGTTTGGTCATTCCTTGTAAACTCATCAGACAAAAAATGAGCAATTATTATCTTTCTTCCCACATCTTACGTTGAACAACTCATTCAACGATTTGGTACCTCTTGGCACTAGTAATGTATGGAGTACTGGGGCTACAGAGACAGAAAGGCACCCTCAGGAACTTACACTCTGGTGACCAGTGAACAGTGAGCAGATAATTATAATACAGAGAGATAAGTGTGTACTAGTCAGCTAGTGCTGAAATAATGGTGTGTAACAAACAACCCCAACATTCAGATGCTTATAATAAAACACATTTTATTTTTCTTGCTAGAGGGTCCACAGGTTGTCTGTGGCTCTGTTGGATTTGCCTTGGATTGGCTGGATGTGAGCTCAGGCTGCAGTCAGGGGTCAGCTCTGCCCCACGTGTCTCCTCCTTCTGGGTGCAGCCCTTACCAGGGACATGTCCTTCTCACGATAGACTGCAGAAGTGCAGGAGCTCAAGCCAAACCAAGCTAGCACGTGTGAAGCATCTGCTGATGTCACATCTACCAATGTTTCATTGGCCAAAACAAATAGCATGGCTAGGCCAACACCATGGGGCAGGGCAGTAGACTCCGTGGAGATGAGTTTCTGTGTCAAGATGCGGAGGAAGGAAGAATGGTGGGCAAATCACACACTCGACCACATCACACTAATATTTCTTCACAACTAATATTCCTACCACACAGAATTAAACGCTGTACCAGCACTCCATATAGTTAGCATTATTGAGTCGGTCCATTTTAGAGACGAGTAAACTAGAGTTTAAAGCAATTATGTTATTTTCTATAAAGGTCACACAGGTAGGAAGTGGGAAAGCTGGCATTCAAACCTCCAACAGTCTGTAAGAGGGAACTGTATCATTTGGGATGATGCTGGATAAGAGGGAGAAATCCCACAACTTCGGTGGCTGAGTACAACAGGGGTCAATTCCTCACTCGTGCTAAAGTTCAAGATGAGTGTTCTGGATTAGTAAGTGACCAGTATGATGGCCGAGCAAGGACTCGGGACCCACTCATCTCTGGCTCTGCCTGCCTTTCAGGACTCAAAATTCTCTAAATCCAGGCCATCGGGGGGGAAAGAAGAAGAGGTTTATATGCAGAATGTTTTACAGGGTCACATGTCATTGATTGGATTACTCTCAACTGCAAAAGAATATGGTAAACATATCGCATTGCACGGGGCCCAGCAAGAGCAGGGATGAGATGTGGTGAGCGGGAGCCAGTGTGCTCTGGAGTTGCAGGCCATGTTTTGGTAGAGAGAAGATGGAGCAGCTGCTTAATTTGTAACCTCCCCATAGGCAGAGCTATGCTACCCCCCACCACACACACACACACACACACACACACACACACACACACACACACGCGCTACTTCCCATCTCTAGCCACAGGTTCCAAATGGGACCCAGGCCACCCTCCCAGTCACCATGATTGGCTCAGTAAAATGTGCCCCCCAGACTGCGGTGGCCATTCCCCTGGTAAGTAGAGAAGCTGGTCTGGTAAGACAAAGCCAACACCCAGAGGAACATGAAGCCAAGAAACTGCAAGCACGACCTGCCAGCATTCGGGTTCCTGGCTCCCATCATCCATGGCCACCTCATCCCGGCCCTGCTGGGCTTCGTTAGCCAGAGTCCCCTTTTCTTCTTGAGCTGTTGGGTTTCTATCACTTGCAATCAAAGTGACATGACCAGCCATCCATCAAGGAGTCCAAACTTGGAAGTCGAGGGGCAAAAGGAGGCACACAAGAGTTTTAAGCGGAAGAGTGACATGGTCCAATTTGTACATTAGAAAGATAGGGGAGGTCCAAGTCTGGAGACAGAAGGGGAAATCAGGAGCCATTGTGATGGTCTTGGGGGAAGATAACGGTGGTCTAGACAAGGTATGGTGGTCCTAGGGGAAGATAACAGTGGTATGGACAGGGGGCAGTGGTGATGGGGAGAAATGGGCAATTACGAGTGATATTCAAGAGGCAGAACTGACAGGATTTGATGGTGGACTACTGGGGAAGAAGCAATAAAAGGCAGGACTCAGAGATGATGTCCAGATTTCTGGCTTTGGTGAGTGAGCAAAAGGCGCAATAGAGCAGAAGCAAATTTAGAGGAAAGTAAAGTAATTGAAAGCAGGGACTTAAACAGATCCTTGCATGCTAATGTTCACAGAAGCATGATTCACAAGAGCCAAAAGCTGGAAGCAACACGAGGGTCCAACAGAAGAATGGATCAACAAAATGTGGTCTATCCATGCAGTGGAATATTAGTCAGCCATAAAAAAGGAATGAAGTGCTGATCCACACTACAATGTGGGTGAATCGTGAGGACATTACGTAGAGTGAAATAAGCCAGACACAAAAAGACAAATAGTGTAAGATTCCACTTACATGAAATATCTAGAATAAGCAAATTCATAGAGAAAGTAAATTAGAGGTCACACAAGACCAGAGGGGGATGGGAGAATGGGGACTTATTGCTTAGTGGGTGCCGAGTTTCTGTTTGGGGTCATGAAAAAGCTTTAGAAACAGATAGTGGTGATGGTAACACAACATTGTGAATGTGATTGATATATCTGAATTGTATAATTAAAAACGGTTAAAATGAGAAATGTTGTGTGATACATGTTACCACAATGATTTTTTTTTTAAGTAGGGGTAGAAAAAGATCCTATTTTGATATTATTCAGTTTGGAGTTTATATGCATTTTCTGATATAATCCAGTAGGCAGTTGGCTCTGGTTCTGCGTAGTTCAAGTGAGATATGTGTGTGGAAAATACCGACTCATCACCAGCATATGAATGAGAAACAAAGCAATGGGTAGTGAACTATTCAACTGAAACAATTTTTTTAAAAATGGTTTCAATGCTATTCAAAGGGATCATGTTAAATCACTTTATTCTTGACTGGTTTGGGTCTGTTCTGAAGAACCTTGAACCACCTTTCCTTAACTGTCAAAAAGTTTGTTTTCGTTTTCAGAAATCACCTACCTCAGTGGTTATTAAACTACTGCAGTGCAGAAACCTCTGGAAATTCTAGAGCTCTTGGGACTGGGAAGATGTTGAAAGGCTATTATATTTCAATCCATGCATGAGTTAGGATCAAGTTCACTAGTCAAAAATTTGACTGTGGGATACTGACACAAGATAAAATCATAAACACGACCACATGTTTGTTCTGAAGGAGCAAGTTGTTGAACCAAACATGCTTGGTTGGGTCTGAAATTTCCTTGATTTGTTGACTGAGCATTCGTTAGAAGGTGCCATTTGGTTTATGATGCATGTGTGAGAGAAATAAGATTAAGAAAATGCTATACGTTAATGTTTTTTAATTGAGAACTACAAACAAGTGGCCGTTTTTCAAATTGAGGGTAACAAGCCTTGGTCCAGCTGGAGGTCTTTTTTCCATTACCCAAGTAAAGAAATGTGCGGGAGCCCCTAATTTAATCCAATGTCCTCACTTTACGGATGTGAAACCAAAGCCAAGAGGGCTAACGAACTTGCCCAAGCTCCCAAAATTTAGTTACTACTAGATTACTTCCCTCTTGTATAATCACATTCAAAACAACGTGCAAGCAGGATAGGTAGGAAGTACTAACAGTAGTTGTTTCCGGGTGGTAGGGTTTGTGACAAATGGCAATTTCCAAAGATACTCACGCTAATATATATTCTGTCCCAAATGCTCTTCTTACAATGTGGTGTTGACTCCCCTTTTCGGCTGGTGGAAGGGGTCAACGTTCCCTCCACTTGAACTTGGGAGAACCTTCTCAGCTGCGTTGACCAATGGCATATAGCAGAAGAGACGATGCGTGATGTTCAAGGCTAAGTCATAAACACCATTACGTCCCCTGCCTCACTCTTTCTCTCGAGACACTTGTCTTGGACCCCAACCACCGTGGTGTGAGAAGGCCCAGTCCCTGCAGAGCACACATGGGTGGGCTAGTCAACTGCCCCAGGTAGGCCCCCAACCAGCAGCCAGTACCACCCCAGAGGGGCGAGCAAACGAGCCTTCAGATGGTTCTGGCTCCAGCCGAGGCCCGGACACAACCATCCCCACCTCACCCCATCTGAATTCCCGACCCACAGACACCATGAGCGATGCTGAGGATTATTCCTGCTGTAAGCCATTATCTTGAATTGTTTGTTACGCGGCAATAGATAACTAATACAGGGTTTTTAATTTTCTTTACACTTTTCTAAATATTCCAAGTTTTCCACTGTAAGCAGAGATCGCTTTTATAAAAATAATGGACAAATGTTATTTTTAAAAAGACATTTAGGCAACAGTGAGGCATCTTGAGTTTTTATTTACTTAAGTTCTTTCTACTCTGCTGGAAACAATAATATTCACTGGAAGGATTATTCTTCTTAATACAAATGTTTATCAAATACTGTGTTAATATAAAATATCAATTTCACAAATACAGAAATGGTCCAATCCCAGCAGGACGTTTAAAAACAAAATCGTGCCGCAGATGCCATCCTCAGGCACTGCAGACATCACAGGTCTGTAAAAGTTAGTATCAAAGACACTCAGAGAGCTCCTGTTTCCCCCAAAGAAAGGCCTTCTAAAGCAGCAGGGCCTGGCCCCACAAAGGAGCAGAAAGCTTTCTTTGTGAAACCTGGCAACATAAACAGAGCCTGAAATTTGAAATGACTCGCAGAGGGAGAACCACCGTTCCAAAATCGCGGTGACTCTCACCTCCCTCTTTCCTTCCCATCCCCACCTGAGCTGATGCTCACACACATTCAGGGGGCTGCCCAAGGCCCCTCCCCCAGATTACAGAGCCTTAACCCAGACAAGGGACCATAAAATCAGGTCTTGCATGCCTCTCCGTGGGGTCAGGGTTCTGGGTAGGCAGATTCTCAGAAGCCCTGAATCTCTTTCTCCTCACCTGTCCCAGTGTCACCTTGGGGCACCTTGGCTCCCCCAGGTATGGCCAGCTGACCCCCATGATCAAGGCCAATGGGCACTAAGCATCGATTCCCAAAAACCATGGCTTTCCAGGAATGGACTGTTGAGGGCAGTATTTCCAGAATGAATGGTCCAGACCCACTTGTAGGCCGTAAAATCAATTGAGTCAGTTGCAACCAGTAACTTAAAAAAGAAATGAGATGGGCTGGGAGAGCACAGGTGACGTGGATTGAATTGAGTTCCCTAAAAAGATACGTTGAAGTTCTAACCCTGGTTCCTGCATACATGACCCTATTTGGATTTAGGGTCTCGCAGATGGAATCAAGTTAGAATGAAGCCATTAGGATTGGGATGGGTCAGGGTTCTGGAGGCCGGTGTCCCTGTGAGGGGAGAGCTTTGAGGACAGAGACGCCCGGGGAGAAGGCCAGAGACAGCGGAGGCAGAGACGGGGGACGCGGCTACAGCCTAGGAGGGCCAAGGATGGCCGAGGACCCCACCAGAAGCTGAAGAGGCAAGCAGAGACCCAGGCCTGGAGCCTCCAGAGGGAGTGTGGGCCTGCCAGCACCTAATTCCAGACTTCTGGCTTCTAGAGCTGTGAGGGAATCAATTTCTGGCGTTTGAAGCTGCCCAGTTTGCGGTTCTCGGTTACGGCAGCCCCAGAGGGGCTCGGGCAAGAGGGCAGGGGAGAGAATCTCGGAGCGCATCCCAGAAATAAGTCCTGCTTCTGTGAGCAATGCAGAAACGGGAATCACGGTGTAAAATGAATGTAGTACTGTGGGTCTTAATCAAAACGATGTGAAAAGCACGGCTGTGGGGAGGGAGACGGCAAGGGGCAGCTCCCCCTGCACCTGGAGCCTGACCCCAATGAGGAAACGGGTAGGTGTCAGGACTCATGGCTAAACCCTCCCTCCCTCTCAGGGCTGCCAGGCTCCCACAGGGCGTGGCAACACCCCTCGAAGCACCCCAAAGAGGCCAAAAGCCCATCACGGGGCCAGATTTGCAAAGAGAAAGTTGTCAGGACATTGGGGGGCTGGGGGGCCGAGAGATCTCGGGCATAACCCTGTGATATCCAGTACACGACAACACCTCGTCTGACAGATCCCAAATCCCCAACTGAAATCATCAGGAGGATAAAAACAGGCACCTTTCTATGTATGGCTCCAACATCCTTTTTAAAAAAAAAAAATTGCAATATTAAGGTATTTAAAAGTCCCTTTATCTTGTAGGTGCTGGGTGGGGGGAGATGTCTCTAGGAGAGAGCCCCCAGCAGCAGACAACCCAGAGCTCAGGCTCAAGACTGCCGTGGCCGAGGGAGGCTTTGGGTATAAAATGTCTGTTGTGGGTGAACTGTGTTTCCCAAAAAGATATGCTGAAGTTTTAACCCCCAGTAGCTCAGAACATGGCCTTATTTGGAAATAAGGTCACTGCAGATGGACGCGAGACTGGGCTCCCTGCAAGAGGAGGGGCACGGAGACAAGGCACGCGGGGCCACGGTGGCCCCAGGCGGCGGGGACAGGGGTGGGGTGATGGCCGTGGCCATGGGGCGCCCGGGACGGCGGGAGCCACCAGGAGCCGGAAGAGCCAGGAAGACGCCTCCGTGGGAGCCTCTGGAAGGACTGGGCCCTGCCCGCCCCTGGATTTCAGGCTTCTGGCCTCCAAATCGTCTGCAGTTTTAGGCCCTGGCATGTGGCATTTTGTCACAGCTCCTGCAGGAAATTCAGACGGTGACCTTGCGGCTCCCTGGGGTGGCCTAAAGGAAGGCGCAGCTGAGGACTCAGCGTTTTCATCCTCAGACCTCCCAAAGCTCAGGCAAAATGGACAGCGCGAGGGCATTCAGCAGCCGGGAGCCGGAGCCGAGTCGGGGGCAGCGAGGCCCAGGTGACGCCAGGGAGAAGGCCCAGAGCCCAGCTCTCGGGGGGCGACACGGCCTGGTGCTGGAGGAGGAGGAAGGAGGTAGCACCCACTCTGGGCCCTGCCCCGGCCCGGCTGGACAACCTGGGCCTATCGCCTAATCCAGCTGTGCGGCCTCAGTTTCCCCATGTAACATGAGAACAGTAACTTCATCTTCCAGATCTGGGGGGAGAACTGAGAACACAACTGTGAATATGCCCGTGTCAGTAAGTGCACGTATTAGCTATCACACTGACGAAGAGCAGGACGGAATGCAGAAAAGTGGACGTGGGGTGCAGGTGGAAAGGGGCCAGTGCTGATAAAAAAGGAAAAAAACAAACAAACTCAGATTTGTAGCATTTGTCACCTTAAGCCAGCAATTAAAGATCTTTGCAAAAACTTAAAACGGTGCCACTCTTCTCCCTAAATCTTTCTTGTTTGTTAAAAATATATATGGTTATTTGAATAGAAAAACATTTTATGTTAATAGGTAATGGATTTGTTATCTTTAAATGAATTGAATATTTTTAAACGTTCTCTGTTTTAATTCCTGGTATGATAAACATTAAGAGAGAAAGCCCACCTAAACAAAAGATCTTTGGTGTCTTCAGTAATTTTTAAGAACATGGAGGGGTCTGGAGACCAAAAGGTTTGCGAACCACGGTTCTACCGGCAAACTTTCTGCGACGATGGAAATAGTCTGCTATCTGTACCGCCCAAAATGGTAGCCACTGGCCGTGAGTGGCTGTTGAAGTTACTGCTTACTGGGGACAGTTTCTCTTTGAGGGGATGAAATGTGGATTATATGATTGAGGAACTAAAGTTTTCATTTCATTTCATTTTAATTAACTTACAATTAAAACTTCAATAGTCACGTGTGGCCAATGGTTAACACACTGGACAGTCTAACTTTCAGAGGATTCCTGGTGGTTCTGTGTCCATTTGGGATTCCTTATTTTTTATTTTCCACCTTGTGTCTATCAGGGGCATCTGTTTATGGAGAAGGGTCCTGGCAGGTTCCTGGGGGTGCTGGGTCCACAGCCCTCTCCCCTCCCTGGCTGGGGAGAGCCCCTCCACACCCACCCAAGCCAGCCCAGCCCCAGCTCAGGCTCTGTGCTCATCCCAGAGAGAGAAGGGATCTGCCCAAAGTCACACGGAAGCAGGAAGGTGAGAGGCAGGACCCAGGACCCCTGGTTCCCACCACGGGCCATTTCTGCAATGCCCCCAAAAGCCTCCTGGTTCTGTTCCAATCAACCTGGACACAAGGAAATACAGACCCAGGAGCCACACGACCGGACAGCTGTGGGCTCCCTGCATCCACCTGCACATGGAGAGCAAGGGCCAGAGCCAGGGCTGGCGTTTCCTCCCTCTCGGACCGGTTAGACAGGCCGGGGGCTCTTTGGATGGCTGCGAACCTAGGCTGCCAAGCCAAGAGAGGGGACGGCAGGCGCAGGGGCAGCAGACCCCTGGAAAGACAGGAAAGACAGGGGAGGGAGGGAACGCACGCTGGACGGGGGTCAGGCAGATCGGGGCTCCAGCTGCAGCCCTAGGCCAGCCGTACACCCCGGCAGTCACTCGATGGCCCTCAGCTGCCCTTGCTGGTGCTCCCGAGAAACGAGCATCCTGTAAAATCCTGGGTGGGACTGCAGTGTGATCCAGTCCAGACGTGTGGGGCCCCGTCCAACACGGGTCTGTGCGTGGGGCTGGTGAACGAGGACTTGCACCTTTTGTTACAAACTTCGGGGCCCACGAGGGGCTGAAGCAGAAATGGAGCCCACCATCACCCTGACGATTTGTCCCACAGGCTGGGAACCCCAAAGTGGAGCCCCCCGTGCCCCAGGAGGAAGTACAGTGGAGTGGGGGAGAGTGCAGCCCGCCGTCAACATGGCTGTCATTTCCCAGCTGTGTGCCCTTGGGCTAGTCCCTTAACCTCTCTGAGCCCTAGTCTCCAAGTCAGCAAAATGGGCCACACCTACCTCACACGGAGGTTGTAAGGACCATGTGAGTTACACTGTGCTCAGGACACAGCAGAGCTCAGGACAAGTTAGTCAGAGCTCGGTGTCATGGATGGCCTCTGTACACACACAGGCCGCTGGGGGGTCCAAGTGGCAAAGCTAGTAAAGCAGGTGGAAAAGAGGCAGCAAGAAGTGGGAGGGAACCTGGACCCTCGGCCTGACCCAGGGGCCTCATCTATAATGCGCAGGGCACGGCCTCAGGTGAGCTCTGAGGTGGGACTTCCCAAACCAGCCTGAGCGTGAAAGCCACCTGGGAGTTCTCCAGAAAATTAAACACAGAATTCCCAGATGACCCGGCCGTCCCACTCCTGGGTCCATGACCAAAAGAAATGAAAGCCGGGACTCTGGTACCTGTTCACCAGTGTTCACAGCGGCTTTAGTCACAACAGCCAAAAGGTGACGCCACCCACGTGTCCAGCGACAGATGATGGACTGCGAATGGGGTCTATCCGTACAGTGCAATATTATCATTCAGGCACTAAAAGGAATGAAGTCCTGACACACGCTACAACGTGCATGAACCTTGGAGACATCACATGGTGTAGAAGGAGCCAGACAAAAAAGGACAAATGTCGTATGATTCCACTTACATGAAATATCAAGAATAAGCAAATTCATAGAGACAGAAAGTAGATCAGAGGTTCCCAGGGGAGGGTGGAATGGGGAGCTATTACTTACTGGGGACAGAGTTACCGCTTGGGGTGGTGAAAATACTTTGGCAAAGGAAGGAGGTGATGGTGATTGGTATCACTGAATTGTGTACACGTTAAGTGCTGTATATATGTTACATAAAAATTAAAAAAAAAAATCTGGGGAGCTTGCTGGAAATTCCAATGCCTGATTCCCCCCAACACCTACTGGCTCAGCATTCCAGGGTGGGGAGCATGCAAGTGCATTTTTCAAACTTCCTTGGGGTTCCCAGGGAGCCTGGCCCAGACCCCAGGGCAGACAGCTGCTGGGACTTCCAGCAGAGACGAGGGCTTCGGCTCTGCAGCTGGCAACAGGGACAAGTTCTGGGCCCTGACCACAGTCTCTAATTTACAGGTGGGGAAACTGAGGCATGGGGGGGTGAGGGACTCGCCCGAGGCGGCATGCTGGTCAGTCCAGGGTTGGATTCGGACCACGTCTGACTCCTAAACCGGAGTTTCCACGTGTCTCGGTGACACTGAACGGGGACCTTCGGAGAGGGGTTTGTTCTCACCAGCTCCAGGTCCCTGCTTCCCTGGCCGTGGGCTGGCAAGGCTGCATCTCCACCCAACTCTGCATTCGGCAATGTCACATGGCGGCTTGAAATCAGCCATGGTGAGAGTATTTACACCATGGAAATTGGCAAATGCTACAAAGCAGGGCTTTTTTTTGTTATTATTATCTAAATTAATTTTTTGGAGCCCGGCTTCCCTCCCACAGCACTGGGGAGAGGATTTGGGGAAAAGGAGCTTCCTGGGAAGCAGCAGGATCTGGTTGAGGAACACAAGGTCTCGGCTTCACATCTTTGCCTGCCAATTAGAAGCTGTGTGCCTGTGGGGAAGTCACCAAACCTCTCTGTGTCTGGCTTCCTGCTCTGTAAAATGGCTAATGATCCCTTCCCCACAAGGGGCTGTGTCAACCCACAGAAACAGTGGCTACTAAGCCACCAGAGCAGAGGTCGGTCCCCAGAAGGTACTCCCTGCTCCTTCTCTTCGCAACCACCGTGTACCTCACCTGGGACATCAGTATACTCAGGCAAAAGTGGCTGCTGGAATTTTCCACAGCTCCTTCCGAATCCCACAATGCCCTTCCCAGAGGCTGCGTTTCAGCATCTGACTTGGTACACGATGGCAAATTCACCAAGTGCCTCTTCCTCTAGGTCACTGGACCCATGCCCAGCCTTCGAGCTCTAATGGCTCCCTCTTCACACTTGCGGTTCACAAAGCTGGTGTGGGCCCCACAAGCAGCCCCCCACTCCAACCCCCGATAGAGGCCTGAGCCCAATCGCAGGTGCTCAGCCACGGGGTAGTGAGCAGTGTCAGGACCCAGGAGAACACGCCAGTGTCCTCACCAGCCTGTCCACAGCAGGAAATTCCACCATTAGGCATTCATTCCTTTGAGTATTCCTTTGGGTTTCCCTCTCCCTGTGGAAGAATGCCGCCTTCATTCTCAGGGGTTGCTTTCCAAGTAGACAGCTAAATGAATGTGTAGGAGTACATTCACAGCCTTTCAGCTTTTACAGAATGATACAGAAAAGAGAGTTTGGTGGAACCCTCTGGAAAACCCAGGACTGCACCAGTTCTGTAAACCTTCAGTACCATCTAACTCACCCCACTGTGTAAGGCCCAAGGTGGCCTTACCTCAGCTCCTGGCCAACTTACAATCCCCAACTCTGTGTCCTCTGCTCCTCCCAGAGCTTTCCTAGGGATTTTCCCATCCTGAGCCAGATGCTGACGGAATGGAGGCTTGCACTGCTCACACCATGCACACAATTTCTAATCAGGCAAGAAAGGCAGCTCTGGCCCAGAGAAGATCCTAGAATCTGGACTATTGATTTAACTCACCCCCTGGGCTAGGAAGCTGCCGGCCCTAGGGCCAGCCTCGAGCAAATTCTGCTCTGGGCCTCAGGGGGCAATCCCCTCAGCCAGCCAGGGCGCCCCCATCAGCACGCACGCCTGCTCCGGCTGGCCCTGACACTGCCAGTTTACCAGCCGATCAGGACAGACGTGGAGCGGGAAGTCCGAGCGTGAGTCTGCTCCGTGGGCTCTCTGCTCCCACCTCCACCAGCCTTCTCTCCCTAACGCGGATCACTGGTGGAGCTGAGCCCCTTGTGCCCCCACAAGCTCCCACCCCACACCTGGCAATGCCCACCTCCCTCGGGAGCAGGAGCTGAAGGGCCCGGAAGCTCAGGCGGGCCGGTCTGCTGCGGGCTGCTCGCCTGGCTCCTTCTGTGAGGCAATGCCAGGACCCAAAAGTCCAGGGAAAGACAGGCAGTGCTCACTGACGTTTGAGTTTCCAGTGGGGTGCCCCCTCTGCCCCATGCACCTAATGCACCCCAAGAATGCACCCAGGATGGTGTCTTACCCACAGGAACTTCTTTTCCTTTCCTGGACTGTTTGTGATGCACCTGGAGAAATGGAGTCCTGAGAAACTCACTTTCTGAATGATGCTGGGGAACAGGGAGGGTTGATGGGAAACGTGTCCTAAATTAGAGCTGGGAGAGGAAATGCGGTCTGGGCCCTTCAGGACACTCTCTGGTGTCCTCAGCAGCCCATCCACGATTGGAAATTCCACTATTAGGCATTCATTCCTCTGGGTCCTACACAGTTTCCCACACATCTGGAAGATTGTCGTCTTTATTACCAGGGCTTGCTTTCCAAGTAGACGGATAACTGATCTCATGAGGACACCAGGCTGCTGAAGCATCAAGCAACCCTGGAAGGTGCTGCCTTACTGTCCCCACCTTACAGCTGAGGTCACTGAGGCTTGCGGAGGTTAAGCAAACTGGCCCAAACTCAAAAAGAGGGTTGGGAAGGGATGGATGCAGGTAGCTTGGTGACAAAGGACAGGGCTCAGAGCTGTGGTGCAGGTGAGGAGGGGGCGATGGGAAGCAGAGGGATGGGGGTGGGGGGCTCCCAAGACAGAGGAAGGCCAGAAATTCCTCGAAGCTGATGCCTGAGCAGGTCTTTGAAGGATGTGTAGGAGTGAGTTGGGTGGATGAGGGGGTGACCAGATTTCCCATCAGAGGAACTGGCACCTCCAAAAGGAGTGGGGGCACACAGGGGCAGCCTGTCTTGGGGGGATGCAAGATCAAATGCCCTCAGAGGGGAGCCCGGGGAGATGCAGGAGCCAGACTTAGGAGCTCAGCAACAGCTACGGGGTGACTGCAAACGTCCTAAGCCAGAGTCCCAAGGGCCTGGCCCAGGCCCAGGCAACGTGAGTCCCTGTCAGCATCTCGGTGACGGCATCTTTCTCAGCCTACGTGGTGCCGTGCCCTGGGAGGCTCCTCTACCAGCTCCCCAGGAACCCCTGCCACTCGCTGGCCGGCCACTGACCTGACCCGGGGCCCAGGAAGAGGTCAAGCCATGGTGTCCCGCCCCCAATCTGCAGCAAGCCCCTGTCCCCCCGGCCCTCCCGTCTGACCTCCAACCCTGATCTCAGCTGACGGGAAGTACTTGGTGAGCTGCAAGGAGCTGGCTGACCAAAGGCCGGCAGCTTCCGGGCTGGGGGTGCCTGTGTGGGCAGACACACACAAGCATGCACACACACGCATGCACACGTACACACCCCTGCACACACCTATACATGCACCTGTGTGCACACATCTACACACACCTGTGTGTGCCCCCACACACACAGGTGCACACTCGTACACACTTGGGCATTCACACGTGCACACACACACACACACAAGCACACACTCACACACACACGCACAGACCCACACACACATCCAAGAGTATAAAGCCTGAGCCCCAAGCATCCACCCACTCAGACCCTATCTGTCTGAGGAATGTGTCAAAATGACGTGGCACCGGCTTGAGTCCCAAAATACCCTGGAATGTACTAGAAATCAGCATAAGGCATCTGTCCTCGCCCACCCCGCTTTGGCTGGGAGTTGCAGAATGAGGTCCGTCTGATGTGAGACAGACCCCTTATCCAGGGATTCCGAGATCCCGGGTCAGATCCCGGAGCTGGGCCGGCCCCACCCTCGGGGGGGGGGGCTGTGGGCATGGGCCCCGGGGGCCTGGCCATTGGGCCCCTGGGCCTTCCAAGGCACCACTAACCCTAAACCCAGAGCAGAGAGCAAGCACCCAGCCAGGGGCTGTGAATGGCTCTCCTGAGTTCTCTGGGATTTGGGGGATGAGAAGAAATGGCCAAGTCACACCTCGTCATCGCCACCTCCTCCCTCTCCCCAGCACTGAGGACCAGTCACGGAGCAGCAGAACCCGGGGCCTGCCTGGGGGGGCCTCGGTCTCCCTCTGCCGGCCCTGATCCACCCCACCCGGGAGCATCCCCCAGACGTAACGTTGGCCATGGCCCCACTTTGGAGCAGGGTGGGAAGGCAGAGGGGGGTCTGTCATGAGAACCAGAGCAATGGAGTGGGCACGGCTGCTGCACGGAATTCCGGCCACACACGCGGCAGTTGGCACGTGGGGAGTCAGCGTCCCTGGCCGACGAGCTGGGTGGCTTTCCCGGAACAGGGGTCAGCTCCCCAGCAGGGACTTTGCTAGCACAGGAGGAGGCCCTCACCAGCTGGGGTTATAAACAACTGCCAAACTCGCAACAGATTTCTCAGGACCCTCAGAACCAAACACTGGCCCATGAGTCCCCAGTGTGCCAGGACAAATGTCTGCGCCCTTGTCAAAGGTGTTAACGTGGGTCATGGGACAAAACACTCATCTAAGGTAGAAACGGATTACGGGGTTAATGTCTTCTCTGAAAGAATGACGAAATGCTGTCTTCCTCACCGAGGACCAGAGGGTTGGTCTCTGGCTGTCCCAGGAGGAGCCTGGGACCCATCGAAACCTCGACCCGGGGACGGGCAGCCGGGCCCGGGCTGGGCTCTGGGCTCATGTCTGCAGGCACCCTCCGTGCCGCCTCACGTGGACACCTTGGCCTGAAGGCTGTCGGGCAGGTAGAGGTATCTCCAGATGGCGTAGTAGTGGGTTCCGGCGCCGCACGCCACAAACAGGTGCCAGATGGCGTGGGCGAAGGGGACCCTGCCGTCGCTCTTGAAGAACGGCACACCCAGGCAGTAGAAGGCGCCCCCGGCCACCAGCTCCCAGACGCCCTCCGTGTTGGGCTGTCAGCAAGGACAAGGGCAGGACACGAGTCAGGGGCAGCCGGCGCGGCGGGCGGTGGTCCACACCTCCCACCCCACCCCCCAAAACTAGAAGACACGCAGACGCCGGGATGGGGCGTCTCGACGCCACGAGGTCATCAGCTCTCCCCAAACGCCAGGATTCCCACCAAAATCTCAGAGAAGATTTTTTTTACATTTTTAGAGCTTTCTTTCTCTAAAATTTAGAGAAAACAAAAAAAAAGTGGTAAGAAAAAAGTGGCGAGCATCTCCCTCAGGGGCGACCACTGTTAACCTATGAGTTGTTTTGGGGAAAAAGAAGTCAAGCAGGATGGGAGGGGATGGATGGGAAGAAGCAGCCAGCCAAGCCCACCCCCTGACCCCCTGGGGCCACTCCCTAAAGGGAACCACCGTTAACAGTGTTTTCCCGATCCTTCCAGGAATTTCCTTCACACTTAGACGATTAGAACATACCCTGCATATATATGGATATATGCATAAGAAGCCATCATTTTTAGATAAGTGGGCTCAGACCATCCCCACCGTACTGCAATTTGCTTCTCCACCAAATGCAGTCTTTCGAAAGAGTGTTTTGCATTTCTGCAAAGAGACCCACTTTGGTCTTTTGAACGGCTGCACAGCATTTCATTGCACCGGTATAAAATAATTTACTCACTCAGCCCCCAAGGGTGCTGCAAGTGAATATTGTAACAACAAAATGAGAACACCTGATGTCGATTAGCACTTTCTCTGCCTCACAGGAGCAGACAACGCCCCCCTGGAAAGAACCCCACAAGGCGAGGCGGATGCTCCTTTACTGTCACAGAGCGTCCCCGAATAGGCACTAAGTGAAGCAAACTCGTTGCAGAACAGGATGCACAGCACGGCCTCGTTTTTTGTAAAAGAAAAGCAAACAAGTCCATCTATGCCTGCACATCCACATGACATTTGCATTTAAATTAAAAGGCTGAAAAGATACACAACAAACTGTTAACGGTGGCTGCAGCCGGGGCGTGGGATTGGCAGGAGATGGTAGGGGACTTGTGCCTTTTTATACATTTCCATAGTGGTCTTATTTTTTTGCAATGAGTCTGTATGGAAATAAACCTACTATCTATAATGAAATAAAATGTGTATTTAAATATATAATACATCATTTGATGCAGTGATATAATTTAATAGATATGACAGATATTTCAATCAAAAAAGAAGCTCAGGGGAAGAAAAACAATCTGAAAAAAAAATAGACGCCTATAAATCACAGGGGAAATGCTGAACGAGAAGAATAATGAGGAAGGAATATTTCGCCAAATATGAAAACACAATCTAAAACTACAAGAATTAAAACAGCATGGCACAAGTATAAAAACAGGCAAGACAAGACATGGAGCAGAATCAGAATCTCAGAATCAGGCCCATGTATGTATAGACGAATTGGACAGATGATAAAAGTAGCATTTAATCACTGCGGATAAAGGAAACAACTGGCTAATGATTTGGGGAAGGGGCTCACCCTATACAAAATGTATTGCAGTGGGAATGAAGAGTAAAAATTGAACCATAAAAAAGTGGCAAAAAATATGGTAAATATTTATATAAACCAAGGTGAGGGCAGACCCTCCTTACCACAACACTGAAAAGGGGAAAAAATGATTTGGCCAAGAACAACAATTTTAAAATAACAAAGTGTCACCCGGCCTAGGGCAGCGGGCAGATCGAGTCACTGTGCGCATTTGACAGCTGGAGTAACTGAGGCTCAGACAGTGAGGGGCCTCAGCTTCGGCTGCACACCCTGTCTCTCTACCCTGGCCCGGCCTCTCAGCTCTCTCAGCCAGGCTCTCACCCCTCAGGAGGCTAAATCGTGCTGTTCCAAGACCCAGCAGGTGTGAGCCCAAATCACAGCTCCGCCACTTGGGGGCTGTGTGGCCTTGGCCCGGCCACTTGCCCTCTCTGAGCTTGAGTGTCTTCATCCACAAAATGAGAGTCGTCACCCGTCTCCAAGGACACCTGTGACGAGGACATATGATCCCATGGGTAAGTTTCCAGCCTCTCTTAAGGGCTCAAGAAGTGATTGGTAAAGAAGTAAACCTGGCTGCCCATTCTTTGTCAGGATTTCACTTGAGACAAGCAGTTTGGGAACATGGAGACACTGAAGAGCAGTGTCAGAGGACCCGAGCCATCACTATCATAGATTTCATCTAGCTCCTGGGGACTGATGACGTTCCAGGCACTGTTCTAATGGCTTCCCAGGAGGTTTCCTATTAAATCCTCCCAGCATGAAACAGACAGGAAAACTGAAGCACTGAGAGCTCAATTAGCCCACTCAGGGATAGGGAGGGCAACCCAGGTAATCTAACTCCATTCGACACCCCTGTCTAGCTCAAGGCAAGCCGCATGGCCCCTCTGGGCCTCAGTTTCCCCATCTGCCAAAGGAGAGGGTCAATTTCAAGTGCCAGGTTGACTTGGACACTCTTGGTCCCTGCAGCCAGAACGGGAGGCCCCACGCCAAGCGGGTGGCACTTACCATGGAAAGGATGACCAGGGCGGGGAAAAACCCCATGATGATGTAGCAGAGCAGCTCCACAAGCTTGTACCTGGTGGAAGACAAGCCACCCCAGCCTCGGCACACGCCTCCCTGGAAGCTCAACCCTCTGTCTGGCACCCCTGGGCTCAGATTTTACCCAGCATGACCTTGGGCAAATTTCTTTTCCTCTCTCAGGCTCACACTTCCACCTCTAAAAAGGCAAACTCGAGCTAGACAGGGGTGTCGAATGCTGGGGATAGCAAGCACGCGGAGCCCTCCATGCTCAACCCAGGGCAGACATTACGAGGCGATCAGAGCTCAACCCAGGGCAGACATTGCTAGGCGATCACAGCATCTATCCCACAGAGCCCCGCAGCCACGCTCAGCCAATTGGAGTTGAGAGAGCTGCTGCGTCTGCAGAGACCTTGAGGTCCTCCCTGGACTAAATGCTCTCTGTCGGCCCCGTGGGCACTGAGGAGCCAGGTGTCTGCCATTCCCTTTGGCTTCTAGGTCCTGTTTCTTTCCCCACTTAATTATTCGCACCCCTGTCCCTCACACCAGGATGGGGGGGCAGAGCGGGGAGGGTCTCCTGGACACACCCCCATGTTGGCTAAGATGGTCTGGGGAAGGCGGTGGCCTCCCTGCCACGGGACACAGTGTGGTGGGTCCAGGAGCCTGTGGGCACCTGACCCCCGCAGCCCCCAGCCCTGTGCGCGCCTGACCCCCGCGGCCCCCAGCCCTGTGCGCGCCTGACCCCCACAGCCCCCAGCTCTGTGCGCGCCTGACCCCCGCGGCCCCCAGCTCTGGCTCACCGCTCGTGGAAGAGGAAGACATAGACAGTGCCGACGGAAGCCATGATCCAGACCAGCCAGCGCATGTGGGAGGCCCAGGGGCCCAGTTCCCGGAGGTTCAGCCTGGAGGAGAGAGCCAAGGGCACAGGCTGAGGGGCGCAGCCTGGGGGCACAGCCTGAGGGTCACTGCCTGCGGGCACAGCCTGAGGGGGCACAGCCTGGGGGAGCAGCCTGCGGGGAAAGGCACAGCCTGGGGGCCCACTGGGACATAGCCCTCAGCAGCCGGCTGTGATGTGAAAACTGACCCCAGAGAAGCCTGTTCTCTGTGACGGGTGGGACATGAGCTCTGGTGAGAAGACACTGAAGAGGCAGAGAGATGTCAGACAAATGGAAACATCAAACAATTATCCGGGGAAAATCAGCAAAGCTGATCATGCCCAAGCATGACGAGATAGGGCCTCTCAAGCCAGTGCTGGTACATATCAGTGAAGTTCTGAGGGCAATATTGCAGAATCTATCAACTCTGAAGTGCACAAACTCTCTGACCCAGGAATCCTGATTCCAATTCCAGAGCTTGTGCAAAAAATGCTGTTTTGTTTTTCCATAAAGAGGCAAGGATAAGGCTGTCCATCACCGCGATGACACAATGGGAAAAATCTGAAACTCACCCAAAGGTCTTTCGAAAGCGGAAGGAAAAGTAAGATGGTACGCATCTTTGCTGATGATCAGTTTTTGCCTCTCGGCTCCGAATGGCTCCCTGTTGAACTGTTCGGCGATAAGGAAGCCGGGCCTGGTGACCGTGCTTCGTCTGCAGCCGTCGCGGTGTGAAGCCCGTCAGCAAGGGCGCTGGACAGGCCCTGCAGGGCGAAAGGCTCCTCCTTCCCGGTTCCCGGCGCCTCCCGCAAGGCTCCTGGCGAGCGTGCTCTTTCCTCCACCGCCCAGCCCAAGTGGGGTTCGCCAGCGCTCGGCCTCGGCAGTTCTCCTCCAGCTGCTGACGGTCCCAGCCCAGGTGGCCGCTCCTGCACCCGGGTGCACGCACACTGGGCCCCACGTGGCCCGGATGAAGCCGAGCGTGTGACCTGCGACTTGCAGCTGCCGAGCTGTCCTGGCTGAACTGCACGCAGAAATGCATTAGGTTCCTGCAGGCGGAGGCACCTCCAATTCTCGGTTCCCGCAGCACCCAGTGGCCTGCAAGTCATGCAGCGTGACCCCCAGTGATGCCGTGTCATCCAGGGTGACAGGGCGTGGCCCTCGGTCCCAGTGGCAGGAGGAGGCTCTGCCTTAGCCGCTGCATCTCAGCTCGGCCCCCGGGGGCGCACCTGGCCCTTTTATCTGCCAAGGCAGAACTCGCAGTATCTCCCACTAGGCCATTCTCCATTGACTCCAGCCCCTGTTTATGATGCACCATATTTAATTTTCCCTGTTGAAATCATTGCATGGTTTTTGCCTCCTGCCTGGATCCTGACTGATAAGCCACCCTATGGAGTAAACCCTCAGCTTATTTTTATATCTGCTCATAAAGAAATGCAGAATGATGTTCACTGACGGTTATTGGGGATAATGAGACATGAATGATTATTTTTTGTCCTTTAAATTTTTTGGCATTACTTAACATCTTTATAACGACAGTCAGACTCTGAGCAAGTCACTTTCTGCAGAAGTTTTGTAGAGCACATTCTCATCCAAGGAATGTATTCCAGAAAAAAGGGCAAGGATCCGTCCCTCCCCCTCTCCCCACCATTAACTGTCCCTTCCCAGATGAAGCCACTGCTACCGCTTGGGAAGGCTCGGATCTTTTTCTGCACATTTACACTTGTCTCTTCATGTGTACAAATAACGTTGTCATGTTATTCTTGATTCACATGCACACAGCCCACCCCCACTTAGCATGCGTCCTGTTGGTACAGACAGACTCTCCTCATATTTTTTTCCAGTAATTTTTTTACTGTGCTTTGCTGCATGATGTGGTTTTGCTCTTGGATTTCTTTCCTTAGGGCTGCAGCAGCTTCTACTTCCATCTCAGTTGGTGGTTGCGTCACCTCATCTTTCTGCTCGAGTCTAATTGCATTAATTTTCTTATCACGTGGGCTGGAGGTCATCGTGGGGCAGCAGGGCCGGCAGTCGGAAGAGAAGCTGGACCCCGAAACAGGAGCGAGCTAGGACCACCTGGAGGTGCACCTGTCTCCCACCTACCCCCACCTCGACGATGCAGGAGGATGCCCCTGGTGACCTGCACGGGGAGCTGGGGTTCCAGCCTGGAGCCGCACATGCACCTGCCCTGTGGCCCAGAGGCACTGGAGGAGGTGACCCAGGCAGTGGAGGGGAGCCAGCGGCTCGGGACAGTGGCTGCAGGCAACAGCCCTTGGCCCTTCACACCAGAGGCCTCTGCTTCACCACCACCTTCCCGGTCTCACCCACTGTCACCCCCACATCAAGTCAATCACCAAGTCCTGACAACCTGTCCCTCAAAACAAGGCACATGTCCCCAACTTGGCCCCGAGAGCCCCTCCTGCCTGGCACCTTCCACAATGGTGGCTCATCGACGGTGCAATCACTGGACGAGCAGTGTCGGAGCTCCCCATGAGGCCAGAACCTCCCAAGGACCAGGGCTTCCACCTCTGTTTGTGGCTGGACGGCCACATCCTCACGTACCAGGGCAGGGCCTGGCCCCGAGCCGGTGCTCGATCAATCACAGAGAGGCACAAGGAATAGAAACACAAATACGAAATCAGCAAGGCAGAAGGCCGACTCCGAAGGTTGTGCTAGAAACCCATGCCAAGGACAGTTACCACACAAAGCTTGGCTTTACTCTTCTTTGCCACCAACCCACAGAGAAACAGGAAAGATGACCTCGTTAGCTCCTGATGGCCCACGTGTTGCCTTCAGACAGCACAGAAAGGACAGGGGTCGCTGCCTGGAGCAAGCTCCCTGCCATGGCGTCTGGCTTCTCCTGCGTGGCCTCACCCGGGACCTAAGTTTATACTCCAGAAGTCCCGGTGCACCTGCCCACCTGGCCATCTGACAACCGACCCGCAGGAGGGTCTCCAGCCCCCGCCCCTCCCTGGGGCCAGCTGGGAAGAGCCTGCATCCGATGGGCTCTCTGGACAGACAACAGCAGGGATGTCCCACGCCCAACACCCATCGACGTCTGCCAGCCCTGGACCCCCAAGCTTTCCCCTCTCCTCCCCTCTCCCACCATCAGGCAGTCACAACGTCACTCAGGTTCTGCTGCCTCTCCTTTTGGTCCTTGCTCTCCAAGCTCACAACCCCTGCCTTGGTTGTCCTGCTCTCCTGGGTACCTACGACGGCCTCTTCACACACCCGCCTGCTCGCAAGGCAGCCCCCCGTCCATCCAAACCCCGAAATGGGTCACTGACTTGCTTCAGTCCTTCTGTCTGTTCCTGTGAGAGACCCACAGACGTGGGTGCCCACAGATGTGTACAAGGCTGTGCAGGGGCCATTCACCTGCAATCAGTCACCCCAAGCCTGGGCACCACGCACATGCCCACCAACAGGAGAGTGGAGACGGTGGGCACATACATCCAGCGGAATACTACGCAGCAATGGCAAAGGAGGACAACGCCTGTGGCCTGATGGCTCTAACTTGACATTGAGGGAAAGAAGCAAGATCCAACAGAATGAAGGTTCCAGTCACATAAAGTAGAAAAACAGGCACAACTACTATATGATGACAGAAGCCAGGACAGACGTTATCCTTGGGGGGGCAATGATTGGAGAGGGGTGTTGAGGGGGTCTTCAAGGTGCTGGCTGCAAGGTGCTTTCATTTTGTGAGAATTCAATGAGATGCCACATTTACGACTGTGAGGCATCTCCGTGTATGTTACACCTCAGTGAAACGTTTTTAAAACTCAGTAGCAGGGCTTGCCCTTATGAAGCTCGTTACTGCAGAGGAGAGGCTGAGCCTACTTAAAATTGTGCCTAAGTGTCTCCCCCAGAGAACCTCTTTTGTTGCTCAGATGTGGCCTCTCTCTCTAAGACCACATGGCAGGTAAACTCACTGCCTTCCCCCCAAGTGGGACATGACTCCCAGGGGTATAAATCTCCCTGGCAACGTGGGACATGACTCCTGGGGATGAGCCTGGACCCGGCATCGTGGGATTGAGAAAGCCTTCCTGACCAAAAGGGGGAAGCAAAATGAAACAAAATAAAATTTCATTGGCTGAGAGATTTCAAACAGAGTCGAGAGGTCATTCTGGAGGTTATTCTTATGCATTATATAGATATCTCTTTTTAGTTAGTGTATTGGAATAGCTAGAAGGAAATACCTGAAACTGTTGAACTGCAACCCAGTAGCCTTGATTCTTGAAGACAATTGTATAATTATATAGCTTATACAGTGTGAAAGTGTGATTGTGAAAACCTTGTGGCTCCCACTCCCTTTATCCAGTGTATGGACAGATGAGTAGAAAATAGGGACAAAAACTATATGAATAATAGGGAGGGATGGGGGGGATGGGATGTTTGGGTGTTCTTTTTTACCTTTATTTTTATTTTTATTTTTTTGGAGTAATGAAAATGTTCAAAAATCGATTGTGGTGATGAATGCACAACTACATAATGGTACTGTGAACAACTGATTGTACACTTTGGATGACTGCATGGTATGTGAATATATCTCAATAAAATTGAATTTTAAAAAAACTCAATAACATTCATGGAAAACAGTGTCATTCCTCAAAAAGTTAACATCTGAATTACCATATGAACAAGAAATTCCGCTTCTAGGCATAGACCCAAAAGAACTGAAAGCAGGGACTGAAACAGATACTTGCACACTAATGTTCATGGCAGCATCATCCACAATAGCCAAAAGGTGGAAGCAACACAAGTGTCCATCTACAGATGACGGAGAAACAAAACGGGGTCTACCCATACAGTGGAATATTATTCAGCCATGAAAAGGAATGAAGTTCTGATGCATGAGACAACACAGATAAACCTTGAAGACACAAAGGATAAATACTGAATGATTCCACTTAAATGAAGTATCTAAAATAAGCAAACTCATGGGGACAGAAAGTAGATTAGAGGTTGCCAGGGGCTTGGGCAGGGGGTGGATGGGGAGTTAATGCTTGAAGAGGACAGAGTTTCTGTTTGGGGCGATGAGGAAGTTTTCATAATGGATTGCGGTGATGCAGCACAATATTGTGGATTTAATTAATATCACTGAGTTGTACCTGTGCAAGTGGTTACAATGGGAAAGTTTGTGTTGTATATATTTTACACAATAAAAATTATTTAAAAATCAATAACATTTGTAAATACAAACAAAACCCAGTTTATATGTGCACACTAATATTCATGGCAGCATTATTCACAGTTGCCAAGAAATGGAAGTAACTCAAGTGTCCGTCAATGAATGGATAAACAAAATTGGTACACACACACACACACACACACACACACACACACACACAATGGAATATTATTCAGCCATAAAATAGGAATGAAGTTCTGATTCATGCTACAGTATGAATGAACCTAGAGAACATCAAGTTAAATGAAACAATCCAGACACAAATATTGTATGATCTCACTGATACGAAATAATCAGAAAAAGCAAATGCTTAGAATGAGAATCTAGAGTGTAGGTTACCAAGGGACGGGGTGGGCACAGGGAACAGGGAGTTAAGGGTTAAAATGGACAGAGTTCCTATTTGGAACAACAGAAATATTTTGGTAATGTGTGGTGGTGACGGTACACAATGTTGTAAACATAACACTAAAATGTGTATCTGGAAGTGGTTAAAAGGGGAAACGTTAGGTTGTATATATGATAACAGAAAAAAATTTTTTAAAAAATCCATGAAATTGCACTACACAAACAGTGAACCCTAAGTTAAACCATGGACTATTATAAAACTGTGCTTTCCTCAATTTAACAAATGTACCACACTAATGCCAGGTGTTAATAATAGGGAAGTACATGGGAATCCTGTATTTTATGCATATTGTTCTGTAAACCCACAACTTCTGTAAAAAAAAAACAAAACAAAACAGTTTATTAGCTGATATAATGAAAGAGGACACCCCAATTATGAGAGCCAGGAGTGGAAATCAAATATCTCGGCAAAAATGTAACACCAAACCTTCCCATGGCTCCCCACATTAAAGAGGCCAACAGGAAGAGTTTCAGCCTGGGACACCTCCTCCAGGAAGCCCTCCCCGAGACCCCCAGGCCGGGCCGGGCCTCCTCTGGGCTCTCATGGTCATGTCTGCACAGGCTCAGCTCCCCGGGCCGTCTCCGTCCTGTCCCAGGCTCCCCTCCACCAAGCAGACCCTCAGCACCCCACACTCGGCACCGCCCGGGCACAGGGTCCACGTTCGTCAGACGTGTGCACAACTGTCCTTCTCCCCACTCAGGGCTTAAGTGGTGCAATCTCTTTGGAGGGTGACTGGTGATGCCTAGCAAAATTGATCATGTCTGCTCCCTGCAATCCAGAAATCCCAATTCTGGGAATTTAACCCACAGAGATTAGGTTCAACCATATGAAGCTGTCATTTTTGTAGGTCAAAAAGGGCCAACTATTGGCAATTTCATATGATTCTAGTTGATACAGCCATGCACATGTGCTTGATGATGCACAGATAAGGATATCTACTGTGGCCCCATTTGTGAGAGCAAAGAACTGCGACAGCCTCCTGTCATAAAAATCCAAAAATAGGGGTGGTCACCGAATATTATGCAGCTGGAAAGAAAGAAAGGGAGGGGATTTCAAAGGAAAAATGTCCCAAGTTACATCACAAAAGCAAACTGCAGAACGGTTTGTATAATACCCCTCCTTTTGTATTAAAAGTAGGAGGAAAGTATAAATACATATGTATACCTATATAGACATATCTATTTAATATATAAATATTTTAATATATTTATAATATTGTACATATTCATATGCCATATAAATATATATATATTTGCCCTTTAATGCTTAAAATAAATCCAGAAGGAAACACAAGAAACTGATAATAAACTGCTGCCCTCAGGGAGGGGGATGGAGTGGAGAAAGTCTGTCTTTTCACCTGTATCTGTTTTTCTTTTTCTTTTTTTTGTTTTATTGTGGTAAAAATATACCACATAAAAATTGCCATCTTAACTGTCTGTGAGTGTCCCATCAGTGGCATTCATTACTATCACAATGTTGTCCCACCATCACCACCATCCATTGCCTAAACTTTTTCATCCCCCTCAAACGGACAGTCTGTCCCCATTAAGCAATAACTTTGGAGACAGCCCCCTTGCCCCCAGCCTCGACTTTCTGTCTCTACGGATTTGCCTTTTCTGGAGATTTCCTGTAAATGAAATCATCCAATATACGTCCTATTGCACCTGGCTTCTTTCACTCAGATGATGTTTTCCAGGTTCACTCGTGTCGTAGCAGGAATCAGAACTTCATTCTTTTTAGGGCCGAATAATATTCCCCTGGGTGGAGAGGCCGCATTTTGTTTATCCATTTGCCCATCGATGGACACTCGGGTGGCTTCCACCTTTCAGCACGTGTGAATAAGCTGCAACGAACATTGGGGTGCAAATATCTGTCTGAGTCCCAGCTTCCGATTCTTGAGTCTAAATCCAGGAGCAGAACCGCGGCATCGTGTGGTAGTTTTATGTTTAACTTTCTGAAGAACGGCCAAAGTGCCTCCCCCAGCGGCTGCCCCATTTCCCACTCTGGCAATGCACGGGGGGTCCTCCTTCCCCGCATCCTCACGGCCCGCATCGTCTTCCACTTTTTTGATTGTGCCCAGACTAGTGGGTGTGACGCGCCCAACCCTTTCGTGCCACATGGGTTATCTTACCCACCCAATTATAAAACAGCCGTTAGAACAGAAAGAAGAGGCCAAGCCAGTCCCTTCCTGGGGTGCAGTCGGGCACTCACCATGGTGCATAGGAGGCGGCGATGAAGAAATAGATGACCATCCGGTCGGACATGTGCAGGCAGTGCTCCACCATCCTAGGGCAGAAAGCAGCGTCACGGGCCCCGGAGAGCAGGAAGGGGCCACGTCGCCCGGATCGGTGCCCCTGGGACCGACCGGCTCCACCACCAGCGGGGAGGGGGCCTGGGCTCAGAGCGGACCACCTCTCCCCAGCCCCGTCCCTCGGGCCTCAGTCTCCCCATCTGTAAGTGACTAGAGCCAGTTTCTAACCCAGGATCCCAACTGCCCGAGGGCTGCTGGGGAGATGCCTTGGGGGTCCCGCAGAGGGGAGCCCTCCCCAAACAGGTACAGATCTGCTTCCCCCTCCCCAACTTTAATCCATGCAACTCTGCTTCTCTGCTCTATACCCTGGGCTTTTGGAAGGATTTCCAACGAAGAAAGAACCCTGTGGCTAGAAAAAGTGCACAAATGCTTAACTGTGTGCCCTGGGTCCAGCTCTGCCGTTAGAAACTAGAGAAACTTGGGCAAGTGAGTTATCTGCTAGGGCTTGGTGTCCATCTGCAAAGTAGGGAGGGTGCCGGCACCTGATCACAGGGGTGTCCTGACAATTAAGTGAGTCTATACTCAGCACAGCCAGAAGCGCCCCATAAATGTCAGCTCTTCATATGTTGGCCTCACCTCGAAGAGCCAACTGTGGCCCTCAAACGCTCTGGCCAGTTGGTAGCCCTCCTCCAAGATGGCGCCCGGTGATCATCATCACCGTGGAGACCCTCTCACAACAAACAGGGCAAACTCGGGTCGCCAATGGGATATTGCAAAAATGACAGAGTGTGACTTCTGAGGCTAGATCATAAAAGATATCAACACTTTGCCTTGTTCTCCTGGAGCACTAACTTTGGGGACAACAAGCCACCATGTGGCTGTGGAAAGGCCCACGCAGGGAAGAACTGAACTTGCCACCCCAACATCCAGCGCCAATGCACCAGCCACAGGAGGGCATCCGCTTGGAAGCAGGTCCTCTGGCCACAGTCAAGCCTTCAAATGACCACAGCCTCGGCCGACCTCTCGACCACACAAGAGGGCCTGAGCCGGCACCACATGGCTAAGCTCCTGAATTCCTCTGAAGCTTTGTGGGATAATCAGTGTTTACTGTTCTTTAAAGCCACTCTGGTTTGGGGTAATTTGTTACGCAGCAATAGATAACTAATATAACCTGTGATTCTGTCTAGGCCTTGATAAATCCAACCAGTGATTCTATGAATGGAGACACTCACTGTCTCAACGGCACGTCTTCCTAGAAATAAAAACAATAATGGCTGACACACGTAGAGCACACACGTAATCGGGGCACTATTCTAAGCTCTTTACAAGCTTTACCCCTTCATCTACCTCAGGGGTAGGGACCATATTTGCACCCACCATGTTACAGATGAGAAATCTAAAGTGGAGGCCGTCGCAACGCTGGTGGATGGCAGAGCCCCTCCTTCACCACAAAGCTTTACTGCTTCGTGGCCACAGCGCATGGAAATCCTGGGGCAGCTGCCAAAGGGGCCTCCATGTTGGTAACATTTTCTTGTCCTCTATTTCAATTCAAGGAGTTGGGACCGACTGGCCCCCTGACACCCTTTCCAAACAGTCCAGAGGCCGTCAAAATGCATCTCCCTCAGGAATTGCCGTGGAATGAACCAACTGAAAGAGGCGAGAAGCCACGACGGCCAAAGCAGGGGTGTCACCTTGTGCCCCTGGCAGTCAGCGTGTCCCCAGCTCTCTTGGCTGCTCCACCTAAGAATGTGTCCCCGTGGTCCAAGACGCACAGAAACCGAGAGTGCAACACCGGCAGAGGGAAGTGGCCGGGGCACCAGGGCAGGCTTGGGTTTTGGAGTAAGGCAGACCTGGGTGGGGAGCCCCTGCCGCGGGGCCTTGGGAAGTCAGGGAGCCCCTGTGAGTCCCACATTCCCCACTTACAAAGTGTGCACGTAACACCTGCCCTTCGGAGTCTGTCGGAGAAAAGTCAACCCCGCAGCACACAGGAGGCCTCCTTCCCTCCTCTCAGCCTCCGTGCCATCCTGGGACATGGACACAGAGAAAACCTAACCTTAAAAAACCAACGGCGCACCCATACAACAGAATAGCATTCCACGATCAAAAGGAACAAGCTCTCACACCACAAGGAGACGTGAAGGAACCTTAAATGCAGATTGCTGAATGAAAGAGTGAAAGAAGCCTGTCTGCAAAGGCTACATACGGGATGATTCCAACCGGATGACGGTCTAGAAAAGGCAAAACTAGAGAGAGTGAAAAGTTCAGAGGTTGCTAGGGGTTCAGGGGGGAGAGTAGAGATTAACAGCAGCAAAACCATTCCATTTGACACCATAATGGTGGATACACAACTCTGCACATTTGTCAAAACCTACAGAACTGCAGAACACAGAACACACACCCCAGCGTAAGCCGCGGGCTCTAGTGACTAATGTATTGTTCATCAGTTGTGCCAAAGGTAGGACACCAATGCAAGATGTTAGTGGGGAAAATTGGAGTTCTCTGCATTGTCTGCGCAAATTTTCTGAAAATCTGAAACTGCTCTAAAAAATAGTCTATTTTTAAAAAGCAAAAAATAAATAAATAAAAACCAGTGACAACCATTTATTCAGCCCCGCTGGGGGTCCAGCAGTGAGCTCAGGCCCCTCCATTTCGTTCCCACAGTCACTCGGAGTGAAGGAGCTTTATCCCTGTTTTACGGTAGAGGGTGGGCCTCGGGCACTTGGGGACCCACCCAAGGTCATCCAGGGGTCTCGGGCTTGGGACCCTGGGTCAGCTGACTCGGAGTCAAGGCCAAGCTTCTAACTGCCCCCCCACCCTGCCCCCAAACTTCTCACCTCCTGCTTCACGGCCTTTTCCAGGCAGGGGTTCCACTGGGTGAGCAGAAGGATGTGAACACATTTGGGGGAGACCCAACGAGACCCCCAAGTCAGCTGCTGTGACCAAAACAGCAGAAATGAGGGGAAAGGGCTGCCGAGGTCTCGGGGGCTGCTCCTGGGCCTCCCGCTGTCCCCAAGTCCCCACTGGCTTCCTGGAGTGACGTCCCACGGCAGGGGTCAGGGGAGCAGGCTGGCGCCCAGCCAGGCCCAGATCCGGGCAGCGGGGGTACATCCAGAGCCCAGGGCCCACCCCCGTGGGAGGGTGCAGTGGGCTCAGTAAGGCCCCCCCAAATCCGTGCCCACCTAGAACCTCAGAACGTGACCTTTGGAAATGGGCCTTTTGCAGGTGTCACTAGTGAAGCATCTCGGGGTGAGGCCCTCCTGGATTGAGGGTGGGCCCGAAACCCAGTGACCGTGTCTTCATAAGAGAGAGGGGAAGACATGGATGTGGAGGCACATGGGGGAAGGCGGCCACCTGAAGATGGACTCAGAGGTCGGAGAGACACGGCTACCAGCCAAGGAGCCCCCCCCGGAGCCTGCAGAGGCTGTGGAGCCCCACTGACCCCTGGATTGGGACTTCTGGCCTCCGGAACTGGGAGAGAGTGAGCTCCAGTTCCTTAAAGGCCCATTTGAGATCCTTTGTTACCACAGCCTGAGGACACTGAGACTGATGGACTTTGGAGAGCCCCAGGAGAGGAAGAGAATGGGCTTTGGGGCGAGCTTCCGGGGCAGCACCAAACACAGGGACACGTGGTTACTGCAGGGGCTGCCACGGGCCAGGGTGTCCCCTCACTTTTCGGGGGGCCCCGGATGAGCTCCTGGCTTGGCCATGACCTGCAAGGTGAACCCGAGCCCGGCCCACCACCTCGGTGAGCCTCGGGACTGTCATCTACAAAACGGGGACCCTGGCGCCGACATTGCAGAAGGATTGACATCTGTCAAGTGCGGGGAACCCAGGGGCGCCCGGGAGGAGCAGGTGTGACGGTCACTCGCAGCAGCCCTCGAGCCGGCTTTGCTCATGTCCTTGGAGAGGGGCAGGCCGGGGCTCCTCCGGGCAATGCCACCTGCCCGAGGTGGGGGCCTGTCCACCAGGGGCACCCCACTCCCCGCCCAGCGCTGCCCACCCCACGGCCACGCGGGGGGTACCTGAGGTGGCTCTTCCTCCAGGCGATCGTGTGGAACACGGTGGACACCACGAAGAGGCCGCACAGGCCGAAGCCGTAGATCCAGGCGGAGATCACCTCCCAGTCGTCGTCCGAGAGGATGTAGAGGTTGGAGCTGCCGAGGATGCTGGGGATGATCCAGAGCTGGAAACGGGGGTCGGACGGGTGCTGCAGGGTCCCGGGGAGGACACAGCCCCCAGGCACCCCCGGGCCCCCCAATCCTCTCGCTCTGGACCAGCACCACCCCCTACCCCTACTGAGCAGCCAATGCCACCAAGCACCGAACTTTTAACTGTATTTCATTTTACTGACTTACGTTTAAATCGCTGCCCATGGCCACGGCTAGCATCTTGGAAAGCACAGCCCTGGCAAACATGGGGGTGAAACACAGAGCCAAGGACCCCCGCCGCCTTCAGGGCCCAGCTCATCTCCAGCCGCCGACCCCCCACTCCACAACCCACCAACACCCAGGGCTCGCAGGTCCCAGACACACCACGCAGGTCCCACCTCTGCGTTGCCACAGTGTGGTTCCCCCTGAAGCAAATGCCCTTCCCTACCACGTCGACCTGGAAAATTCCCCCTTCTCCAAATCCTGCCTCATCCATTGTTTCCTCTGGGCAGTCTCAGAACTCCCAAAGCCCGGGGGGAAGGGGTTCCTGAAAGTGTCTGCATGATTCTGCGTGTTGAGAGCACTTCGCCTGGGGAGGGGCCCGCAGCGGCGCTGTCCGATGGAAATGGGACGCGGGCACCTAGGCACTGTTAAATTTCCTAGTAGCCCCATTTAAAAAAAGACAAATAAATAGGTGCAATTAATTTTAACAGTGTGTTTTATTTAACACAATCCATCCATTATCACCTCAACACGCAATCAATATAAAAAAATATTAAGGAGGTATTTTATACTCTCGTTTTCATACTAAGTCTTTAAAATCCGGTGTGCATTTTACACTTCGGGCACATCTCGCCCAGGACCAGCCAGATTTCAAGTGCTCTACGGCCACACGTAACCAGTGGTTACCATATTGGACATTGGTCTGGGGCTTTCATCAGATTCTCCAAAAGGCCCGTGTACCAAAGGGTGCCTTAGTGACACTCAATTTGTAAGCAGATTTCAATAGGGGATGGCCTGGTTTGCTAAAGCTGTCGTTATGCAAAATACCAGAAATGGATTGGCTTTTAGGAAGGGGGTTTATTTGTTTTTAAAGTTACAGTCTTAATGCCATAAAGTATCCACACTACAGCATCAACAATAGGGTACCTTTACAGTAGAAAGTCCAGTGGCATCCGGAACACCTCTGTCAGCTGGGAGGACACATGACTGGCATCTGCTGGTCCTTTGCTCCCGGGTTGTGTTGTTTTCGGCTTCTGATTCCAGTGGCTTTCTCTTTAAGCATCTCGGGGCCCTCTCTCAGCTTCTCCAGGCAAACTCTGGGCTTCATCTCTTAGCTTAGCCTCTCCAAACACCCTTCTGTCTGCATCTCCAAGCATCTCTAAGCATCAGCGAGCATCTGGGTATGTGTCGGCTCTTAGCTTCTCTGTTAAATACTCCAGTGAACTAATCAAGGCCCACCCTGTACGGGCAGGATCCACACCTCCACTGAAATAATTCAATCAGAGGTTCCACCCTAATCAACGGACTAATCAGTACACCCCACAAGACTGTATTAAAGGATATGGCTTTTCTGGGGGACATAACATATCCAGACAGGCACCATGGATGATCCATGATGGTCGGCTGTGAAGAATGGAATTACCAAATGTGCTCTCTTTACAGGTCCGTGACCTGGCCCCTGCCTGGCCCCCTACCCTTTCCTCTCCCCATCTCCTCCCCGATCTGCTTCCCATCACTACAATCTGGCTGTGCAGGCCTTCATCCAGGAGTTCCAACATGACAAACTTGTTCCTGTCTACAGGCCTCTGCACATGCTGTTCCCTCTTCCTGGACATGCTGTTCCCTCTTCCTGTACACGCTGTTCCCTCTTCCCATACACGCTGTTCCCTCTTCCCGCACGTGCTGTTCCCTCTTCCCGCACGTGCTGTTCCCTCTTCCAGGATATGCTGTTCCCTCTTCCCACACATGCTGCTCCCTCTTCCTGTACACGCTGTTCTCTCTTCCTGCACGTGCTGTTCCCTCTTCCTGCACGTGCTGTTCCCTCTTCCTGCACATGCTGTTCCCTCTTCCCGGACATGCTATTCCCTCTTCCCAGACATGCTGTTCCCTCTTCCCAGATATGCTGTTCCCTCTTCCCGCACATGTTGTTCCCTCTTCCCACACATGCTATTCCCTCTTCCCGCACATGCTGTTCCCTCTTCCAGGAAACACTGTTCCCTCTTCCTGCACATGCTGTTCCCTCTTCCCAGACATGCTGTTCCCTCTTCCTTCACATGCTGTTCCCTCTTCCCGGACATGCTGTTCCCTCTTCCCACACATGTTTTTCCCTCTTCCCGGACATGCTGTTCCCTCTTCCTGCACATGCTGTTCCCTCTTCCCGGACATGCTGTTCCCTCTTCCCGGACATGCTATTCCCTCTTTCTGGACATGCTGTTCCCTCTTCCCAGACATGCTGTTCCCTCTTCCTTCACATGCTGTTCCCTCTTCCCGGACATGCTGTTCCCTCTTCCCACACATGTTTTTCCCTCTTCCCGGACATGCTGTTCCCTCTTCCTGCACATGCTGTTCCCTCTTCCCGGACATGCTGTTCCCTCTTCCCGGACATGCTATTCCCTCTTTCTGGACATGCTGTTCCCTCTTCCAGGGCACACTGTTCCCCCTTTCTGGACATGCTATTCCCTCTTCCCGCACATGTTGTTCCCTCTTCCTGGACACACTGTTCCCCCTTTCTGGACATGCTATTCCCTCTTCCCGCACATGTTGTTCCCTCTTCCTGGACACACTGTTCCCCCTTTCTGGATATGCTATTCCCTCTTTCTGGACATGCTATTCCCTCTTCCTGCATATGCTGTTCCCTCCACTCTCGTGCAGCTGGCTTCTCGTCATCCTTTGGGTGTCAGCCACACTATTACCCTCGCAGTTGCACCTTCTCCATCCATCCACCTCACGTAGGCCCCTTCTGTCCTTTGCTCACGTAATGCCCTATTCTTTCCCTCTGTGGCAGCCATCGCAGCTTACGTTGTATGTGCACACCGTTACACCTCCACTGTCAGCTTCCCCGACACAGCGTGAGTGCCACAGTGTTCATCACTGTCATTCTCTGCACCCAGCATCGCGCCCAGTCAACGGGGGCACTTAGACACGTAGTGAATGAATGAATGAATGAATGAATGAATGCTGTGACAATCTAAAGAAGGCATACGGCGAATCCAGGCCCAATGGTACGCACGGTTCCAGAAGGCTGGAGGTGTCCCATTGCCCCCCTGACATCTCGACGTATGGACCCCGTGTGGGCGGTCGTGAGGAATGGTCCACGGCAATGCACAAAAACAACGGACCGTTTCTCAATAAAAGGCCCCGGTCCCCCACAGGTACATGGCAGTTGACAAGACAAAGCGCCCTGGCTAAACTTTAAAAAATAGTTTCTGAAATGAAGTAAAGTCTCAGTGGCTGGGAGATTCCAAATGGAGTCGAGAGATGACTCTGGTGGACACTCTTACACACAATATAGATAACTCTTTTTAGGTTTTAATGAATTGGAATAACTAGTAGTAAGTACCTGAAACTATCAAACTCCAACCCAGTAGCCTCGAAGCTTGAGGATGATTGTATAACAATGTAGCTCACAAGGGGTGACAGTGTGACTGTGAAAGCCTCGTGGGTCATGCTCCCTTTATCCAGTGTATGGATGGATGAGTAGAAAAATGGGGACAAAAACTAAATGAAAAACAGGGTGGGGTGGGGGGGATGATTTGGGTGTTCTTTTTTGACCCTTTTCTTTTATCCTTATTATCGCTTTTTCTGGTACAAGGAAAATATTCAAAAAGTAGATCAGGGTGATGAATGAACAACTATATGATGGTAATGTGAACAACTGATTGTATACTTTGGATGACTGTATGGTGTGTGAATAAATCTTAATTAAAAGAAAAAAGACAAAAAAAATAGTTTCCTTTATTCGGATTCTATCCCCTTAAAGAATAAATAGCGACTCTCTCATGCCGTTTAGTGACGGGGGACAGAGTTCCCCTCGGGCTGTAAACCCTGATCACGATCAGTGCTCTTCTGTCATCACCTCCAGTATCTGGTGTTCAGTCAGTCCGTCTGTCCGTCAGTCATTCATTCCACAACACTGTAAGCACAGGAGCTGCCCCAGGGAATGACACCCAGAATGGAAGTGGCTCCACTGACCCTCCCCGTGGACTTGGAGGGGGCAGCAGAAAGGGTGGCACGTCCCCGAATGGGTGCCGAGCAGGGAGAGCCGACACCTGTGCCTGGGCTCCCCCACCCGCCTGCTGGACTCCGAGACGCCTCGTGTCCGAGGCTCGGCTGCCCAGGAGAGGGAGGGAACAGGTTTGCTGCCCGCCTCAGCCTCCCGAGAGGTGAGCATGACGTCCTCCCGGCACCTCTTTCCCCAGGTGTGGGGGGCCCGACGGGAGGAGCAGGTGCACCCGAGATGCCCGCGTTGGGCCGGCTCCGGTACCTGGCATGAGGGGGGAGTGTGAGACGCCCATTTTGCAGACGGGGAAACTGAGGCTCAGAGCTGCTAAATGGTGGAGCTGGGGTTCGCAGGCGGATCTTCTCTGATTTCTATCATGGTAACATACACATGACACAAAGCAGGTCTTCGAGCCAGAACATTGCCCTCTGGCTGCAGTGTGGACGCGTGCTGGAGCTTGCTGTGACTCTGGGTGAGTCCTAAGCCCAGGCCTCCGTCGTCTCCTCCGTAAAGCAGGGTCGCTTAAGAAGTCAGGGATCATCCCGCAAAGGTTTTGTGAGCCCCCGCGATGCCCGTGGCATGAGGCTTCGGGGCGACCCGGGGAACAGCTGAGAAAACACAAACAGGATGCAGCGCAGCCCTGGGCACCACCCAGCACGCGGCCGGCGCAGCTCCTGCTCTGTGCTCTGTCACGGCAGACAAACACATGCTAACCCCCAGGGGCGCCGGGACGGCCGCGGGGCTGGGAATTAATTCAATTCTGCTCCACAAACACAGACTCAGACACCCCAGAGCCCGCGGCCGGCAGGGATTCTGTTTAAACTCACCTCCACCTCGCCGGGGTCTGGCATGAGGCACCCCAGAAACGTCTGCTGGACAAATGGGCAGACGGGCTGGGGTGTTCCCGGCCAGACATCAGGCAGGGCGGTGCAGTGCCAGCTATGGCGACCCAAGCACCGAGCTAGGAGCTTATCAGTACCAGGCAGATGGGGAGGCTTTGCGGGGAGAGTTTCAGCCAAGGCCAGAAAAGACGAAAAGGGTTTCACGGGTGGTGCTGGGGTGGAGATATGCCAGGCGAACAAACAGCACATGCAAAGGCAGGGGTCACACCTTGTATTTTGGAAACAGTGAGCCACAGCTCAGAGTAGCTGGGCCCCGGGGACAAGGGAGTGGCAGTGGGAGGGGATGCCAACATACAGGTTCAGTCCTCAGTGAGTGTTTGCTAAAGGGGCTGGATGTTTTACTAGGTACTAGGGAGCCACAGAAGGTTTTAGAGCTAGAGAGAGACAGGCTCGGTGCTGATTTACCCAAAAGGCCTCCTCTTGAGACCTGCTCACTTCTGAGGGCCACAGGAGAGTCAAGAAACTGGCCGCTTCGAACATCACCAAGGAACAGAGATGGATTTCTCCGCGGGTAAGAGGCTGCCTTCCCTGCCCCCACCTGGAAGTACCACCCCATCCAGGCCCTCAGCCCCCCGAGAGGCAACTCACAGCATGGGTGGCACAGTTGGCCGCGTGCTCATAGGCTGTGGGCTGGTATCTCTTGTGGGCAGGCGCTCGGTGGTTCATGAACCTGCAGCGAGAGGCAGAATATCAGGGGCTCAGCTAGGGGAGCCGGAGGCCAAGAACATGGGGTTCACCCTCCGCCGGAGGGAAGAGAGGCCAGGCCCACCTCTCCCTCGCTCTCTCTCCCCTCCCCCCACCCCCGTTCCCTCTACCCCCAGCATTTTATGCCTAATCCCCAGTGTGGTGTCTGTTGTTAAACACTGGGATGAAGCATTCTCTTCATTTTCTATACCTGTTTTATTTAAGTATAGCTTACATCAGCTGCCTACAGGGCAGTGCCACACATGTGAAGCTCAGGGAAGTTCTGCATCTGCCTACACCCATGGGGCACCAGCCAGATGGGGCAGAGCTCATTTACGGTCCCCGAAACATCCCCCGGGCCCCTTCCCAGTTGCTGTCTCCCCATCTGACATCGTCCTTGTAGGTCCGTTTTGCCTGTTCTTGAGCTCTCCGTGGAATCACACAGCATGCACTCTTTGGTGTCTGGTTTTATTTTTACACTATTGGGCTAACATATACATAACATAAAATTCACCATTTTAACCATTTTTTAAGAGTACGATTCAGGGCATTAATTACAGTCACCATGGTGGGCTGCCATCACCATCCCCCATGACCAAAACTTTCTCATCCCCCCAAACAGAAACTCTGACCCCATGAAGCACTAACCCCTTGTTTCAGTTTGCTAAAGCTGCTGGAATGCAAAATACCAGAAGTGGATTGGCTTGTATAAAGGGGATTTATTAGGTTGCGAATTTACAGTTCTAAGGCCATTAAAGCGTCCAGACTAAGGCATCAACAAGAGGATTCCTTCTCTGAAGAAAGGCCGATGGCATTAGAACACCTGTTTCAGCTGGGAAGGCACGTGGCTGGCGTCTGCTGGTCCTTTGCTCCCGGGTTGCGTTGCTTTCGGCTTCTGATTCCAGTGGTTTTCTCTTTCAGCATCTAGGAGTCCTCTCTTAGCTTCTCTGCAGCAAACTCTGGGCTTTATCTCTTAGCTCAGCATCTCCAGACGTCTTTCTGTCTGCATCTCCAAGCGTCTGGGTCCATGTCAGCCCCTGAGCTCTCTTAAGGACTCCAGCAAACTATCAAGACCCACCTGCAATGGGCGGGTCTCCATGGAAACCGTCTAATCAAAAGGCCCCACCCACAATAGGTCTGCCCCCACAAGAGTGGATTAAAAGAACATAGTCTCTTGAGGGGTACATAACAGATTCAAACCAGCACACTCCCCATTCCCCCGCCCCCAGGCCCCGGGAAACTCCAATCTACTCTCCGTCTCTATGAATTTGCTTATTCTAGATATTTTGCATAAATGGAATCAGACTCTATTTGTCCTTTTGCAACCGGCTTTTTGCACTCTGCATAATGTTTTCAAGGTCCGTCTACGCGGTAGCCTGTAATTGAACTTTGCTCCTTTTTCTGGCTGAATACTATTCCACTGCACAGACAGGCCCCTTCTGTTTATCCGTCACCTGTGGATGGAGGCTGAGACGGCTTCCTCCTTTCAGCTCCTGTAAGTAATTCTGCTGTGAACATTGGTGTGCAAGTATCAGCTGGAGGCCCTGCTTTCACTTCCTTTGGGTCTATACCTGGGAGTGAGACAACTGGGTCACCTATGTTCTATGTTGAACGTTTTGAGGGACTGGCTTCTGGCTTCTTTTGCTCAATATGATTTTTTTTATGATCCCCTCATATGGCGGATATAACAACTGGTTGCTTTTGTTGCAGGATGGGTTCCATTGGGCGACTTTACCACAGTTTATCCTCTGACCCACCGTGGGTGGACATTCGGGTTTCTCTAGATCAGGGCTCTCACAGGCACTCACCTCTGTGGGGTGGATGCCCCCAAGTGGAATCGCTAGGTGGCTTTCCCTTTTAAAAGTCACAGTTCCTTTTGGAACCTACAAACGTCACCCCTCCGTTCTCTCCCTCGAGCCTCGTAGAAGCACAGTCAGGGGCGCGCGTCATGCCCACTTCACCACCAGGGAAGCTTCGGTCCTGCGAGGGTCGGAGACCACCCGGGCGGCGTGGGTCCAGGCAGGGCCGGGTGGCCTGGACACCTGGCTCTACCCGGACCTGATGCTGTGCTGGGCAGCAGATGGGAGGCAGGCGGGCACTGGCCGGGCACTGGTCAGACACATCCAGGGGTGGAGGGCAAGGTCCGGCACTCGGCTCCGGGACCAGCGCTGGCAGGCGATCTGGGCACGAGCACCCATAACCCCCAAACACACCGAGCCCTCCCCAGGCCTCATCATCCCCACAGGGACCCACGAGAACGAGAACATGCAGTTCAGGACACAGGGCTCAGGGCAGCAGGCCACGGAGCACCGATTCAGCCCTTCTGTATGCTCACTCCATGCTCACACAGTTCATGGAGCATTTACTAAGCACCTTATGTGTGCTCACTCCATGCTAGCACATTCCAAGGAGCATTTACTGAGCACCTTCTGTATGCTCATTCCATGCTCGAACTGTTCATGGAGCATTTACAGTGCACCTTCTGTGTGCTCATTCCATGCTAGCACATTCCAAGGAGCATTTATTGAGCACCTTCTGTATGCTCACTCCATGCTACTACAGTTCATGGAGCATTTCTTGAGCACCTGTATGCTGCCTCCATACTGGCACCATTCACAGAGCATTTACTGAGCACCTTCTGTATGCTGCCTCCACGCTAGTACCATTTGCAGAGCATTTACTGTACAAGTAATAACCACAAGCACAGCCATAGTAGGATGCACAGAGGGTACCATGTGCAGGAACAGAGCTGCAGGTCCTGTCACAGCCTCCTTCAGGGTGAGAAAGCTGAGGCTCAGAGAAGTCAAGTGCCTTGTCCAAGGCCACACAGCCAGCAAGGGCAGAACTGGACCATGTGCTTTCCCCATTGCCATCACCACTGAACTCAACTGGCAAAGAAGCCACACAGAAGTCCCTAGCTGACACCTCCAAAGAGATAGTGGTAGCCCTCCCTCCCTCCTCCTTCCTACCTCTCTGCTTTTCTCCCTTACTCCTTCCCCCCAACCTTCCTTCCCACACTCTATCTTTCCTTCACTCCCTCCTTCCCTCCTTCCTTCCCCTTGAACCCCTCAGCCATGATCATGGCTGACAGTCCCACGCACCTGAGCAGCCCTCTGCAGGCCTGGGCAAGCCCAGTGCTGGGAAGTTACACCCTTCTGGGTTTGTCACCCCAATGGGATCACACTGTCCTGTCACAGCAGCTCGTACGGAACAGCCTCAGCTTCTGCAGCCTCCTGGGACCCCCTGCATGGCTGGGCCGCCACCCCTTGACACAGGCGCAGGGTCCTGTGCCCCAACCTCTGTGTGTTTCCACCCTGTGCTTCCATCTGTCTCCCTTGGCTGAGCTGTCCACACAATAACATCCCACAAGCGACCTGTCAGGTCAAAAGGCGCACACAGCTTGAACTTGGATCGATTCTGCCCAAAACCCGAGGAGGAGGTTGTACCAATTTGCACACCTGCCCCCCGGGCTGGGGCACCAAGGGCTCACTCTGCAGGGAGGGCTGGCATCTCCCTCCGAGGGGGATCCCACTCCCCTCCAGATGTGACCCGACGGGCCCTGGCCGTCCCTCCTCCCCCTGCTCCTTTAACCAACACCAGCAATTCCCTGCTCCAAGCCAGGGCCAGCAAACGGGTCCCAGGGATGCCACTGTTGCCATGGGGACCCAGGGACCCACACGCACTTATTTATTTCTGCTGCCACAAAACCTCCCTTGTCTCTCGCCCGAGCAGCCGCTGCAGAACGCTGGCGAGAAAGGGGAGGCAGAGGGAGCGAGAGGCCAAGAGGGGGCCTGAAGCGAAGGGCCTGGGAACAGAGTCCCACAGCCCCAAGGAGCCAAGAGCTTTTCCTTTAACCCTTTGTGGCCCAATATTCTTTTCGTCATCAACCTCTACTCAGGCATCTTAAGAAGACAAAAAAACTCCATTTTTAAATTTATTCTGAAATTTTCATACAGTAAAATTTGCTTTCTCTTGGCCAGTTTTGGCAAATGCATTGGGTCGTGGAACCACCAAAACAATCGAGATAAATGACAGTTCCTTCATCTCCCTAAAAATTCCTGCACGCATCTTTGCACCCAATACCTCCCTCACCCCCAGCCCTGGCACCCAGTGTTCTCTGCTCTGTCCCTGCAGCTCTGCCTTTTCCAGAAGGCAAATAAACGGAATCACAAGGCAAGTAGCTTTTTGAGTCTGATTCTTTCACTTGGCTTATTGCATTTGAGATTCATCTTTGTTGTTCCAAGTTTCAGTTCTTTCCTTTTTATTGCTGCATAGTATTCTGTCGTGCAGATGTACCAGTTTACTTATCCATTCCCCATCTAAAGCACAATGAAAGTTATTTATTTTTATTATTTTTTAATGTATTGTTGAGGTGGAATTCACAGAACATAAAATGGACCATCTAAAGTGTGCAAACAACAGACTCATTTTTAACTGATAAAATGCCTAGACACAATTCAGAATGTTTTAGAACAGAGACAGCAGGCAGGCAGGTGACACTCAAGACTGTGGGAAATTTCTCATTAAAGGGTTGAAATTTCTAAAGGAGGGAAATGGGCTTTTCTCCCTTCTCTCTGGAGAACAGAGCCCCCATTCTGTGACGAGGCCCTGCTGCTTAGGTGACCAGTGGCCACTGCATCGTGGGGGTAGTGAAATTCAACATGAGGGGGGATGGTTTCCAAACGGAGCCAGGAGTTCAGAGCCAGCCCATTGGCAGAAAGACAAGCACAAAGACCTCCAAATTCCCACCCAAGGCTGGAGGGAGCCAGGGCTTTGGAGCCAGGCAAAGTTGGGTGAAACCTCCCTGCACGGTCCATTAGCAGCTGTGTGATCCAGGGGAGATTACTTAACCTCTCTGGGCTTCAGCCTGGAACAAAATGGGATAAAATGGCTCAAGAGCCACCCAGTGCCAGACACGGAGCAGGTGCTCAAAAGACAGCCCTTCACTGCACCCCAGCAGATACCCCAAAGATATTATTATTCCAATTTGAAGGGGAGGTATAGAGGTTTGACCAGTAGCACTCAACCTGGATCACCTATTAAGAATCACCTGGAAAAAAGAAAAAGAAAAAAAAATAGAAAGAAAAGAGGGGAAAAAAAAAAAGAATCACCGGGGAAGCTTCTAAACATGCCCATACCCAGGCTGGACCTGACCAAATAGACAGGGGGCTGGGACCCAGGCAGCAGGAGCTCCAAAGTTCCCCAGGTGATGGCAACGGGTGGCCAAGGTGAGGTTAATCAAAAGCACAAGGAGCTACACGGACTTAGAGGTTAAAAGTAACACAAAGTTGGACAAAAAGCAATTACGGGAATAAAACCTGTCCAGCAACAGATCAGTTAAATAAACCACGGTAAATCCAAGAGGGAATATTATACAGCCGTTAATTGTACAGCTACTCCATGAAAATGCATTCAGCATCATTAGCCACCAGGGAAACGGAACTGAAAGCTTGCTGAGCTATCACTATATACTTAGTAGAACAGTTCCCAAAATGACCAAATTATACAAATGAAAATCAAATCAGTGGTTTCCAGGGGACAGTGGCGAGGAGAGGGGATGGGGAAGGGGTCCGAGGGCAGCACAAAGGATGTTTGTGGTATTGAAATGGTTCTCTGTCTGGATCATGGTGGAGGTTCAGAAATCTAAATGCATGATAAAACCGTGCAGGCCACATACACACACACACACACACACACACGCACACGCGCACACACACAAACACACACACAAGTTAATGCACACAGAACTGGAGAAACCAGAGTGAGCTCTGCAGATTGTTCCAGTGCCAAGTTCCTGGTTTGATCTTGTTCTACAGACTTGTAAAATGCAATCACAAGGGGGCCTGGGAGAGGGGTAATATTTTTGCAACTTCCCCTGTATTGATAATTATTTCAAAATAAAGAGTTTAATTTTTTTTTAGAGAAGTGTAACTGCATACAGTTCAAGGACATTCACTGTATAAAATCAAATGAAATAACCAAGTAACAAAACTATACATACAATATGATCCCTTAAATGTAAAATTCCAAAATTATAAGAACATAAATGCATTAAAATAGGACTAAAAATAGGGAGCTGGGAGAGTTTATGGGGGTGATTCTCAAAAATCTAATATAATGAAAATGTTTAAAATTGTAAAGTCTATGTTTGAAATCAGTATTCAAGACCAGAATTCTCAAACCTGATGTATCAGTTAATGGGGTAGACGTGGCGGCTTGTTAAAAAGAGTCTTGGAAACCATCCCAAAGGCCAGTCAACACGAGAACGGAAATACACAGCGGAATAGTCACCCAACAGAATTCCGTGCAGAGAATGAAAGAACTGCAACTACCCAGAAAGAGGGTGACTCTCCCACACGCGCGGTGGAGTGCCGGTACCTTCTGATTCCATGTGCAGAAACTTCAAGAACGGGCAACATGAATCTCCGATGGTAACAGCCGGGGTGACAGCCTCTTCGGGGGACTGGGGCTGGAGAGTGATCGAAAGGGACACAAAGAGGCTTCTGGGGCCTGGCAGTGTCGGCCTCTTGGCCTGAGTGCTGGTGACATGGTGTGTACAGCTTGTGAAACACAATCAAAGGACACACTTCCCATCCGTGTGCTGTAATTCAATTTAAAATAAGATGACTCAAAGACATATCTGTCTACCAGTGTTCACAGCAGCGTTACTCCAACTCAAGTGTCCATGGACAAAAGCATAAACAGACTGTAGTCCATCCACAAAATGGAATATTACTCAGCCCTAAAAAGGAATGAAGTGCTGACTCATGCCACAACATGGATGAACCTTGGAAACATTAGGCTGTGAGAAAAGCCAGACACGGAAGGACAGTTACTGTACAATTCCACCTATATGAAATGTCTAGAATAAGCAAATTCAAAAAACAGCAAGTAAACTAGGGAGGGGAGTGGGGAGTTATTGTTTGATGGGGACAGGAATTCCTTAACGGGGTGATGAAAAAGTTCTGGTAATGGACGGTGGTGATACCGCAAAATTGTGAATGTAACGGACGTCACTGACTTGCCCACGTGAAAGTGGTTTAAATGGGAGACTTTGTGTTGTGTATATGTTATCACTATACAGCCTAGGAAACTAAAACAGACTGAAAGCTTTATACTCATGTTAAAGTTCTTGAACTTGATAACTGCACTCAAGGCTTTTACGTAAGTGGAAAGTCTTGTTCTTAGGAAATGTGCGTGGTCACATGAAGTGTTCAAGGAGTGTGATGTGTGCAACGTACATGCAAGTGTTCAGAAAACAGACTGATAAATGGATGGATGTATGGATCAATCAGTCAATTGATCAATCAATAGACAGATAGAATGATATAGCAATTGTGGCAAAATGATAAAATTGGTACACCTTAGTATCTGGGGGTGGGGTTATGTTGGAATTCATTTGCATTATTTTTGTAACTGTCCTGTAAGTTGGAACATACATCTAAATAAAAAGTTTTCTTAAAAAAAGATAACATAAACAAAGTTAAAAGATAAGTGGTAGAATGGAAGAAAATATCTGCAGCCTCTAATAAAGAAGAGTAGCATGCAGAACATATAAAAAGTGCCTACAAATCAATAATAAAAAGTCAAAAGATAGTGGGCAAAGCATAAAAGGTAATTCACAGGAAAAAGAAATATATACGTCCAAAAAAATAAATGCAAAGATGCTTAACTTTAGATATGGTACTCAGGCAATTTCGAATTAAAATTAAAACTTTAAAAAAATTAATAAAATAAGAGAATGAAATGGAGTGGCCCCAGGCTCCCGCTAGGGTGGGTCTGGCGTGGGGTCTGCGAAGGTGCTTTCTAAACCGCTGCCCGGGAGACGCCACAGGCAGCAGGGTGGGCATCTCTGCCCCAGGCTGGCTGACCCTGGCCACCCCTGCGCCCAGCCCCGAGCCCCCTCCCCTCCTTATCCCGCCCCTTCAATCCCAGGGTAGAGCCAGGCCTGGCCTCTCCCTCTGGCCTGTCCTGGGCTGGGGCCTGTGGCCCCCAGAGTGACAAGCAGGCCTTGACGCCAACGAGCCCAGGCCCGGGAGGCTGCTGTGGCCGCCCCACCCCGGAACAGCCAGTGCCTGTCGGCGGAGGTCCTGGGCCCCCGAGACAGAGGCCTAAAGAGATTTGCCCGGGCTCCCAGACAAAGGGGGTCTGTCTGTCTGTCCCACAGAGGCCAAGGGCAGATCAGGGCAGCACTGGTCCCAGGCCACCGCTCAGCCTCCCTCCCTCCCTCCCAGTTCTGCCCGGGGCACCGTCTTTGTGTCCACTGGAGACTTCAGGCCTCCTCTGGAAGGGCAGACAGCCTCTTGGCTCTGCCTCTGGGAAACGGTGGGGCGGGAGGGTGGGGCAGTTCCTGGGACAGCGCCACTTCTGAATGGTCTGGACCCAAATCCCAGGGGTCGGGATGGGGGAACTGGGCAAGGGGTGGCAAAGACCAACGCTGGAGGGGCTCTGGGCACTGGCATAAGGGTGGGGAGGATGCAGATCTTGGGGGTCCACCGCCCACCCTGCAAACGGCGACCCCTGGAGTTGTGCACCCAGCAGAACCGACCACACAGGCCCCATGGGGCCCTGGGAAGTCTCTTCCCTCTGGGACAGCGAAGGTCCCCAGCCCTAAAGAAAGACCACCCCGTCCTCTCTTCCTTATTGAGGCACCGGGAGGATGATGGGTAGAAAGGACACCTGGGAAGGGCCGACTGCTGTGAGGGTGAGGAGGGGAGCACACCCCGGCAAAGAGGGGGGCCTCTCTGCCAATGTGCCCCCCCCAGCTAGCTAAAGGGCCAGGGACCCCTGCCCAAAGACCGGCAGCTCCCACCCCCCAGTCACTCCAGCTACTCCTGTGACGTCAGCAGCAGCCAATCAGAGCCCCGGGCAGCAGGTTGGAGCCAGGGTTACTTCCAGGGTGGTAAATCATAGGGAAGAGCAAATAAGGGAGACTTTTTAAAAAATGGATCCACATGGGACTCTCCTACACTGCTGCTGGGAATGCAAAATGGGGCAGCCACTGTGGAAAACTGTTGGGCACGCCTTAAAAAGTTAAATATAGAGATAGCATATAACTGGGCACTTCCACTCTGGGTATAAGCCTCAAAGAACTGAAAGCCGGAACTGAAACATACTTGTACGGCGATGCCCATCGGAGAACTATTCACAACAGCCAAAAGGTGGAAGTGGTCCAAGCGTCCATCCACGGACGACTGGATCAACAAAATGCAGTTCATGCCCACAGTGGAATATTATTCAGCCGTAAAAAGGAAAGAAGTTCTGAGACATGCTACAATGTGACCGCATCTTGAAAACGCTATGCTGAGGGAAATAAGCCAGATGCAAAAGAGCAAATATATGATTCCAGTTATATGAAATACCTAGAATAAGCAAATTCATAGAAACAGAAAGATGCAAGGTTGCCTGGGGCTGGGGAAGGGGAGATGGGGAGTTAGCATCTGCTGAACGAGTACAGAGTTTTTCCTTGGTGTGACTGAAAAGTTTTGGTAAAGGATGGTGGTGATGGCTGCACAACATTGTAAAAGTAATTAATTCCACTGAACTGTACACTTTGAAATGGTTGCAATGGTAAAATGCATGCTGTATTATGTTGCCACTGTTTTAAAACGTCTAGGGCCCCAGCCCTCCTGCCTGAGCCCCCTCTCCCGACACTCCCCGGTGAGCAGGATTCGATTCTCTGACTCTGAGGTCTGTTTTCCCCTGACTGACTCTAGGAGAAGGGACACACCCCATTCTGTCTTCCCCAGACCCAGCGACCCTGGCCCCTGTGGGTCTCTGCCGTGGTTTTCCGCTGAGAGCCTGGGATGTGCTCCAGAAGCATTTCCTGTGAGCCAAAGGACCCACGGGCATCCTCCCCGGCAAGGATAGCACCCAAGACGCCTTCCAGGATCCCAGCCTGGAATCCACAGGGAGGAACTCTGTGAAAAAAAATCAGCCTCAACTTCCCCCATCATAGGGAGGGAGTAAAGGCAGCTCCACCTCGAGAGATGAGAGGGGCCAGGAGACAGCCCACCCTCCTGCTGGAGCAGGGGACAGGACCCAGGTTGGGCATTCCCTCCCACGGGATGCCGGAGCGAGTCCTGGAGATGCCAAGCCCTGCACAGGAGCGCATCCGAGCACTGGGACGTCCATCACCAGCTGGGGAGCCGTGGGGTGTCCTAACAGACCACCAGGCCTTTCCCCGGGGGAATACAGAACAAGCCCTGGAAGGGCCCAACCCCCAGAAAACAACGGGATGCCCTGGCACGGCCCAGACCCCACCCCCCACCCACCCCCAGGATGGAGTCCGATGGGGGGCAAGCCGGAGCAGTAAGGAGGTGTGACAGCCACAGAGCAGAGGCCCCCAGAACATGATACCACAGGGTTGTCAGCCCAGCAACACCCAAACCCCAGCAAGGCAGCCAGCCGCCTGCTTCCCCGAGACCTCCATCTTCTGCGGCAAAAACGCACAGACGTGCTCGACAATTCACACCACCACGCCATCCCTGGGCTCTCACATGGCCCGAAACAGCCCTCCACCCGCCCCGAGAATAGCCATGATCCAAAGGGGCACCGATTCATTCATTCACTGCCAAGGCCCGCTGTGAAAGGAATGAAATCTTGGCTTTATCTCGGATGAGAACAAGGATGCGGCTACTGGGTAACCTGAGTACAAAGACGGGGATGAGGGCACGGAGTCTTCTCCACCAAAAGAGGATCTTCACTTGCAAACACCTACCTCTAGCCCAATCGTCCATGCTGACCTCCAGAGCGGTCATCTAACAGTCTGCCCAGACAGCTCATGGTACCCAAACTTAATGTTGAAACCTGGACTCAGGATCTTTGTCTTCCAAATCTAATCCTCAACAAATGGTTCTACTATCTGCCTAGCACTTTTGGCAAGTCTGGCAGCCAACCTTGCAAGGTCTCCCTTACCCCCATCTCATCAATTACTAAGTCCCACTCCTCCTTCCTTCTACACATTTCTCAAAGGCATCCAATTTCTCCATCTCCCTGCTCCCACCTGAATGCAAGCCACCATCCACCTGGACCAGTGGTTCTCTATCGATAAGAGAATGTTTCAGCACACACTATCATCTGTATTTCTAAAAATATACACGTGTTCTACTGTATTTATATATTAAAGATAGGCACAAAATTCTAAGAGGATGAGACAAAGATGAAATAAACCATATTTTTATGTTAAGTTAATAATTATGGCTTCATATTTTAGCTGGGCCGTATTTCAAGATATGATCTATATTTAGAATGAGATTCATCTTTATCAACCATCCAAGCAAATACATATTTCAAATGTCCCTTGCCAAGTTCAATTTTCTGGCTTACTTCTTAACAGATATAATGAGTTCTATTTTTTTTTTTAATCTCAAATTGTTGCTGACTAGTTGTATTACCTCTGCCCTTTTCTTTCCGTGAACTTGTGTTTGTACCATTAATATTATTGCTGTTATTTTTGATCTGTGGTTTCACAGGCTGGGGTGAAATCCTGATACATACCAGAGTGATACGGGCAAAGAGTGGAACTATATTTGCGGGGCATCCCATGGAACCGGGGAGAAATGAAGAAATGTTGGACTTTTCCACCTGCATTATTGCTGATTTTCCCTCAAACATTGAGGACTGACAATTTAGTGGGCCAAGCCTTTGATCTGAGGGCCCTCCCTTGTGAGCCTAGTTGCTGCAACGGAGAGGCTAAGCCTACTTATAATTTTACCAGACTTTTTTAAGTCATTTGTTCATGTTGTAAGGGCTACTTTATTTAAAGTAGTTTATTGTTAACACTTTGCATTAGTGTGGTATAGCTTTCAGAATTTCCACTGGTGTGCTTCTAGAACTTTTTTGGACAAAATGTTTTTATTCTACTCTTAGTATTGAAAGGTATTTTCTCTTGGTTTAGGAGTTCCAGGTTGCTAGTTAGTTTCTAAGAAACAAGACTCTAAGTTTAATGAAGTAGATCTTCTGAGAATATTACATTGTTTTTTTTCTGTCTGGTAATTATAAGACCTTTTTAATCTTGGTGTTGTGCAAATTTGTTACAGAATTTGTAATTTCCACATTCATTTATTCAATAAATATAAACTGTGCACGAAAATAATAAAAGAAGGGGTATTGAAAATCACAAAACTTTCACCCCTAATGAAAGAATGGATCCAGGCAGTGATGGTCGATGCTAAAACCATGCAGCGAGATGTTGCTGAGCACACAAATCAAGGCATCACCCCACAGACTGCCATGGGGGCCCCCGGACCCCTCTTGGTTTTGCTGGAGGGAGGACACCTGGTTGTTCCACGCCTCCTGGTCAGATGCAACGTGGACCACACACAGCCTCGGACGTTTCCTGCCAAACACATCCATCCCGAGCCTAACCAAGCCTCACAGCTGTGCTGCCCAACTAGGGAGCCACTGGCGGCCCATGGCTAATGAAATTTACGTGCATTAAAATTAAATAACATGCAAAATTCAGCTCCTCAGTCACACTGGCCATGTTTCAAGGCTCAGGAGCACTGGGAGTTACTGTTCATTTTACGAGTAAGATAAAGGTTTGGCGGTGATGTAAGGAATGGCCCTTCCCACTTTGAGATGGATCCTGAAGTCATATCCTCTGGGATTGGGCTCCCAGAATGTTACCAAAGAAAAAACAAAGAGATGAAGCAACTACAGCAAAATGTTAGTAATTATTAAATTGAGCTTACGGGTGTCGGGGCTTCATTCTACTATTTTCTCTACTTTTTTGAATGGAAGTTTTCATAGTAAGAAAACAATATTTACATGATCTCAAAATACTTCGCTCCAAAAGCTATTAATTACAAAGGAAAATGATCAGAACCACAGAGTTGGTAGAGACCAACCTAACCGGGTGGTCGGAGTTAACATCACCAGTAACGGGACAAACCAACCATGTGTGCCCCCCACCACAACGCACCGAGAAAGATGCGGCATCTCGTCCACCAAAAACACAGAGCCGGGATCTAATCACAAGAGAGCATCCGACAACCCCAAACTGAAGGAGCATCTACAAAGCAACTGGCCCAGCCCCGGAAATGTCAGAGGTGGGCTGAGGAGCTTTTCTGGGTGAAAAAGCCTAAAGAAACATGATTAAGCAAGATCCACACTGGGTCCTGATCTGCAGGAAACTGCCTTGAAGTGACAACTGGGACAATTATTAGGACAACTGGTAAACATTGAATATGGATTCCATATTAGGCAATAATGTTGTATCAATGCTAAATTTCCTTCTCTTGATCCCATTTCAGAAGAGGAAATGCACACTGAGGTATTCAAGAGTAAAGAGACGTAATGTCCTTTTGCATAACTCGAAATGATAAGAATTGACCTCTCCCATGCAGCACTGGCTGCTCCCACCCTCCTCAGAGTGCAGCCCCACCCGCTACAGCTCCTTGGGAGTCCTAGGCAGCAACCCAGCTAAAAAGCTCTCAGTGTTGCCATGGAGCCCACAGGAGGAAGCCGGGCTGCTCTGCATTCACCAGGGCCCTTGGGGACAAGACCCACATCCATCCCACCACCCGGGGTGGGACATGCTCGCCTCACCAGCTCTTCTCTGAACATCCCTGCACTTCATATCTCCACACCCTTCCTCGTGCTCTGCCCTCTTCCAGGAATGTCCTCCCTGCACCTCCACCCCACCAGCTTCCCTGGAAAATTCCTCTTTATTCTGCAGGACCCACTCAAATGCCATAAATCTATGAGGGGTCTCCTATCCTGTGATGCATGCCTGTGGTTTTGCCTGCTCAGCATCTATCCCCCATCATCTTTATAACAGCAAACCTCATTCATTTCTTCCCCCCTAACCACCCCTCCTCCCCTCCTCTCCCTCTTTGGGGTTCAGTTGGGGCTGCACCCACCACCACTCCCCAAGCCATGCCTGATGCTCAGTCTCCAAGCTCCAGAGAAGGGGCTGAGACCCAGACCTGGCCAGAGGCACATTCCACCCCTGAACCCAGTGACTCGTTCAACGACGGGCAGGCACTGCAAGCCTGGACACCGAGGCACAATTACAGGACTCGGGTGACCCTGCAAGGAAAGAGACTCTCATTCCACAAGAGCTGAGTGGTTCAGGGACCATCTTGGGGAATCTGAGAATGGAACCTCGCAGAGGAAACCAGAGCAGAGAGACGGAGAGAAACAGCCCAGCTCCTCTTCGAGTCCCTGGATCCAGCTATGCCTGAACCCAGATCCTTCTGGAATTTCCAATCTGGGCACCAAAAAGTTTATTTTTTCCTTATTCCTTCCTTCCTTCTGTTCTTCCTCCTTCCCTCCTTCCTCCCCTTCTTTCTGTTTTTCTCTTTGCGCTAAGCCAGCTCAATTGGGCTTCTGTTACTTACAATTGAAAGAATCCTAAATTTCCCCTCCATCCCTTCCTCCCCCAGGGCTCTCAAGCAAAAATTGCCCTCATGTTTCCAGCACATTCATCGATACCTCGGTTATAGCATTTGTTCAGCATGATTAGGGGTTTGAGTCCTCCCCTAGAGGGTGAACTTCTAGGGGACAAGCTCTGGGTCTGATTTATGTTTGTTCCTCAGGCACCTGGCTCTCAGCAAGGTTTTTGAAAGAATGAGCGCATCAGTGAATCATTGTAGGTCCCAATCGGTGGACAAGACCAGCACGTCCAGCATTCCAGAACCCTGCTGGTCCCTCAGGGACACAAGAGGGTTTGGACAGCGTCTAGCCCACCCCCCGCCATGGCAGTGTGCAGTCTCTCCGGGGAGCGGTAAACAGGCATGTGGGACCTGCAGCAGTGCCCCCCACTATTCACAATGTGTCACAGGTTGAACTGTGTCCCCCCCAGAAGATAAGTCAAAGTCCCAACCCAGAACCTCCGACTGTGACGTGATTAGGGCCATTGCAGGTGGAATTAGCTAAGACGAGGTCACACTGGGGTGGGGGCCCTTAATTCTATAAGGCTGGGATCACTATAAGAAGAGGAGGGACACAGAGGCAGACAGGGAAGATGGAGGACGGCCGGCAGCTCCCAGAAGCTGGAGGGCCAGGAGGAACCCCCCCATCGGACTCAAACGGAGCACGGCTCCGCTGAAACCTTGATTTCAGACTTCCAGACTCCAAGACTGAGACAACAAATTTCTGTTGTTTAAGTCCCCCAGTTTATGGTGCTTTGTTCCAGCAGCCCCAGGAAACAAAGACACGAGGGCTCGAGTTGAAGAGTCACTAAGGGCTGGGCGCTGGGACAAGCCTGGAAGGGTGGGATGTGTCCAAGGATCCCGACAGGGCCTTCCTGCATGGCCATTGAAGTGGGGTCTTAACCAAATCTCCTTTCCTAGGTCTCCCCTGCACATTCGCCAGCACAGGCTTCCAGCGAAGGGAAAGAACAAGTTGCTGAGAGCCAGCGGTGCTGAAAGGACAGCTCCCCAGGGCGCGCAACATGGCAGCCAGCTGCCCAACATGGCGCTGCACAAACCCATCATTACTGGGCACCCATGAATGCATTTCCTCATATCACCCCACAGCCCTATGAAGCAGGTGCCATCACTCCTCCTTTGTCCATCCCACATCTATTCCCACCCCTGGCCGTGCCACCAATGGCGTCCCATCACGCACGATCTGTTGGTCTGTTTCCCACACAAGAACATGAGCTCCATGAGGGGAAGGACTTTGTCCTGTTCAGCACTGGATCCCCAGCACCTGGAACAGAGCCGGACACATCACAGGCACTCGATAAATGTCTGCGGCATCAATGAATAAATGAGATAACGGTTAAGATTTGGTGTAGCTGAGGGTCCAGAGTGAAGGTGGTGGCTGTCTCCTTGGTTGTCCTCATTGTGCTCAAACCAAGCACCTGGCACAGACCCAACCTCCTCCCCCCTTCCCACCCCACCCCACTCCAACCCCAGGGAAAGACTTCAACTGAAGCAGTAACTATTAAACTCAGAGCCACGGGATCCCCACGCGACCTGATCAGATAACCTGGCCATGTAACACCCTCAAGACTGCAGAGCCAACAAGTGGTGGAGCCTGATGCAATCCAAAGGGACTGGCTCAGAAACCACATGCCACTCCATTCCACGTCCCCATCCTCAGATACCGACTACATGGGAGTCAGATGGAGAAGACACACCTGCTCTGTCCCCTGCCCCCTGGACAGGGGAACAATGAAAATATGGTGAGAACAGTGGTTTTAGAGGCTGAAATAAAGCAGTAAGACATGAAAAAAAAAATGAGGAGTACAAGATGAAGGCAGTAAGTCACAGGTGGGAAGACAATGAAAATTTTGAAAACTGTGGGGAGGCTGCAGCTATGAGGAGTGTGACAGAACAGAGGACAGAGAAGTTAGGCAGTAGCAAGTGGAGGAGGGGGTGGACACCAGAGTTACCCAGGCGCCTCGATGCAGCACTCTACAGTGGAAGCTGCCAATGCCTGCCCCCCTGCCATTCCTGTTCTTACGTCTCTGTGAGATTTGGTGTGGTTTTCAGCCTCCAAGATGAACCCAAATGTCCCCCCTCCTGGTTTTCAGGCCCCCGTATATCCCCACCCACAACAAACAGGGCTGACCCCCTTAACCGCTAGGATGTTAAGGAAATGGCGGAGGGGGGCTGATCCCCAAAGGGGACTGACTGGAGGTCCTCTCGCTTCAACCAACCCAGGAGGATCCTAGAAAAGCACACCAGACCTGTGGGTGTGTCCAAGCCCTGCTGGCACGCTGCGGAGAAGGTAGGCTACATACCTGAGCGGCCAGGTCCTCTCAACAGACAGAAACAGCAGGGCAGGAGTCAGCCAGAAAAAAAGCCAAAGTCCTGCATCTGGATTCAAAAAGTTGATTGCACAACGTGGGTGAAACTTGAAGGCATTATTCTGAGTAAAATAAACCAGGCACAAAAGGACAAATATAGTGTGGTTCCACTTATATGAAATGACTGGAATAGGCAAATTCATGGAGACAGACCATAGGTTAGAGGTTACAGGGGATGCGGTGGGAAACCTGCTTGGTGGGTGCAGAGTCTCTGTTTGGAGGGATGAAAAAGTTTCGGTCACAGATGATGGTGATGGCAACACAACGCGGCAAATGTAATTAATGCCACTGAATGGGGCATTTAAAGGTGATTAAAATGGAAAATTTTATGCTATATCTATCTTACCACAACAATTTTTTAAATGAGGAAAAAACAAGTCAGTTGCACTAGAAAGGCTAGTGAAAAATGAGAATGACCTGCAGGGGTGGGTCAACGCCCAGCTCCTGAGTGCCCCCCCCACCTGCGTCACGGCTGAGGCACCCACGTGGCCACGAGAAACGCAAACCCGGCCTCGGCCTGGACGGAGAAATAGACAGTGCCCAGTCTGAGAGACGCTGTCTCAGACCCACTGCCCCATCACAATAAAAGGACAAATAACTTTCTGAGGAACTGCAGATGAGACCTGACCAACAAACACAGCCTGCAACCCTGCACTGGCTCCTGGGCCAAGAGAGAGGAAACAGGTGTGTGGGTTTGGGTTTGAGTTTTGGCTACAAGGGACACTAATTAGAGGGAAGACGGACAAATTTTGAATGAAGTCATTCGATTGCATAATAGTACTATATCAGTGCTAACTTCCTGACTTCATTCATTGTTCTGTGGTCATGTAAGAAAATCCCTTGTTTTTTGGAAATATTCCCTGGAGCATTTAGTGATAAAAGGTCATATCTACAGTGTACTCTCAAATGGTTCTGGAAAATAAATCTATTATACATACATGTATGATATGTGCTTGTATACATATGCATTACAAATTTATGCATTGCATGTGTTCTTATGTGTACACTGTGGGCTGTATGTACACACACACAACATAATAAAGCAAATGTCATAAAACGTTAATGTTTGAGGAATCTGGGTGAAAGTACATGGGATTTCTTTGCAGTATTTTTGCAACTTTTTCTGTAAGTCTGAAATTATTTCAAAATAAAAAGTCTTAAAATTTTTTAAATAGCAAGAAAGTCCCTAAGTGGCAGCAGGGGCTAGTGCTACATTTAGCTGGTGGTATTAGCAAACCGCCGAGCGAGGCGGGCAAGTGGGGGGCTGGGAAAGCAGGCCCACCTCCTAGCTGTGGTAAATTTGTCCACAGTTTGCATCCCTACTGCTGCCTTCCCACTGGCCTCAGTCTGTCCACCTGTAAAACAGGGACTTGGAGAGCTCCCACCGTCCTGAAAATCGGCCCCAGGATACAGGTTAGCCTGGTTTGAAAGCGCTCACCTCGATGCATTTATGGATCAACTCCATTTAGTTTCATGAGCACCGTCCACCCATACACACCCCTCCACACACTGCCATTCTCCGAGCTGCACCAGGACTCGGTGGCAAACTCCAGGGGCCCTCGCTGCTCGGCCAGCTGCAGGGAGGCGCTGGGTCTCCGCGTGGGTGCTCTGGTGGCTTGAGCTTAGGCCAGACGGGGGACAGAGAGGCTGGAGAAGGTTCCCGAGAGGGAGGAACCCACAAGCACAGACCTCACCGACAGATAGACAGGTTCAGAGCTGGCTTAGCCTCTCGCCAATGATACTTACCTTGCAGGATTGGAATGAACCTATGTAGCACCTAGAACAGAGCCTAGAATGTTCCAGATGCTCAGTAAAAGACGTCATCATTGTGGCGGCAATTCTTAAGAGCACCTGAGGGAAAGAGGCAGTCTGGTAAAGGTTAGTGTGCCCGCACCTTGACCATATGTCTTACTTCTGCATCTATGTTGTGATGGGATTGATTTGCTTCCCTGTCTGCCGGGGGTGCCATCTGTGCTCACTGGGAAGGAATTCCAGGATTGATTAGCAATGTCTGTCCTGGGCATGAGAGGAGGATGGTGGCAGGGTGTTGTGTATTTGCTAATCCTGGAAGATGGGATGTTCAGCGGTACCCCCTGTGCCGGTTTGAATGTACTATGTCCCCCAAAACACAATGTTCTTTGAGGCAATCTTGTGGAGACAGGTGTATTAGTGTGGATTAGGTTGGAATCCTTTGACTGAGTGTTTCCATGGAGATATGAATCAATCAATTGTGAGTGAAACGTTTGATTGGATCATTTCCATGGAGATATGGACCCTGCCCATTTGAGGGTGGCTCTTAATCAAATCACTGGAGTCCTATTTCAGAAGCTCAGACAGAAGGAGCTGCTGCTGCAGCCTAGAGAGGAACGTCCTGGGAGAAAGCCATTTTGAAACCAGAACTTTGGAGCAGATGCCAGCCATGTGCCTTCCCAGCTAACAGAGGTTTTCCAGATGCCATTGGCCATCCTCCAGTGAAGGTACCTGATTACTGATGTGTTACCTTGGACACTTTATGGCCTTAAGACTGTAACTGTGTAACCAAATAAACCCCCTTTATAAAAGCCAATCTATTTCCAGTGTTTTGCATAACGGCAGCATTAGCAAACCAGAACACGCCCTCACACAAGAGGGGCTTCATCCCAAGCCCCAGCCTCTAAATCATTTCCCCTCACGCTTTCCCATACACACCAATAGCCAAGGGAATTTTGCAAAAATGAAGATGTGATCCGATAGGTCTGGGGTGGAGCCAAGATTCTGTATTTCTAATGAGCGCAAAGCTACCGACCCAAGGAGCACGCCATGAGTACCGGACTTAGAGAGGGCTGCCACCACAAACACAAACAATCCAGTAAAGAACCGCCAGGCACTTCGTCACTGCACAGCCAGACCTAAGCACCCACTTCCCAGTAACACCCGGCAGGCCCCAGGGAAAGGCTTCTCCAGGCGTCTCGTTCTACGTCCTCAAATAGAAGACAGGTGCACCCTAATGCTGCGGAAATTTATGGGCTCTGCCATCACTGACTGGAGACAAGGCAAGTTCACCCAGCCAACCCTTCCTTGGGGTGGCAGGGATCCCACAGAGAGCTGTACACAAAATATCATTTCCCGGGGGTGCCGAACATCAATTTCTTGCTTCTCTTCCCATTCCGGTTCAAGGTTTCAGAGACACTCGTGAGGTGACCTGGCGCTCCCAGCAGGTGCAGCTGGGGAGCACTGTGCCACGGTCACCCCTTCACATCACTCCTGGGCTCCTGTGTGGGTTGGTCCGGGTAACTCACACACACGTGACTCCCATTCTTTAACTGGCAACTTGGGGGACACTGAGCCCTACACGGTAAGTGGGTTTATTTTTATAAAATAAGATTTAATGGAATTTTCCCAAAAAACTCAAAATATTTCAGCTTTATTTATATGCTCTTGACTTTACATTTTATATTTATTAACTTTAATTTGTAGTTTGCCTCTTACATTAGAGAATTTCGCATACTTTAGAACAAAAACAATAGAAAATTTTCAACTTTTTACACTGACTTTAGTTTATATTTGTGATTTTTTTAAGTTACATTTTACATTTTTAAAAAATTTATTGCGGTCACATACATAACATAAAATTTGGCCGTTTAACCAATTTTAAGTCTATGGTTCAGTGGCATTAATCACATTTTCACAATGTTGTGCTGCCATCATCACCGTCCATGCCCAAAACTTTTTCATCCCCCCAAACAGAAACTCTGCCCCCATTAAGCAATAATTCCTCCTTCCCCCAGCCCCTGAGAACCTCTGATTATGTTCCATCTCTGCATTTGCCTACGCTAGGTATTTCATGTAAGTAGAATCATCTGACATTTGCCCTTTTTGAGTCTGACACCTTTCACTCAGGACAATGTTTTCAAATTTAATCCATGTTGTATGTAGCTACATTTTACATTTCAATCCTTTAGGCCAGTGCTTTCCCAGAGAACTTTCTGCCACATGTAGCTACTAAGCACTCGAGATGTAGCTCATGCCACTGAGCTTTAAGTTTTATTTAATTTTAACAAATTTGCATTTAAATTTAAAGTCACACATGGCTAGTGTATCAGACAGCACAGCTTTACTTATTACTGTTAATAAAACCAAAAATTAAGTGAAAAAATTTGAATATGCATAAAATAATTAGTGATTTTGCTACCATAAATATAACAATTAATAAGTTATGTCTTTTGTTTATTATTCATTGAGGCATTTCTGGTCCATTAACAGACACATGTAAAAATAACTAAACTCACTCATCTTTGACACTGGCCAGTCTTCCAGCACACAAGGCCACGGCTTTGCAAAGAGTGCTTACTTTTCAACAGTGTATTTGTCAAGGAGAAGAGAACCTATTTTGTTGAAAAGTTTGTTAGCCTGATTTTTAACATCAAATACTCAGACATACAGTGGTGGGCTTCTGCTTGTACTCTTGTCCTGGGCCCCTCCAATCTTTGGGGTGTCCCAGGCAAGCGTCAGAGAGTGAAGAAAGGAGGCTTGGATCTTCCTGCCAGTCTCGGCTGGTGTTGGCACCAGGGAGGATTCAGGGTTCACGCTGAGCGAGTGATCACGGGAGCTGCGGAGGTGCGGACTCTGCACGATTACTATTATCCCCATGACTGCCATCGGTGTTATTGATGCAGGAGGCAGAACAGCTAAGGGGAGTCAGCCAGACACAGCTGTGAACCCCACCACCTGCTCCGAGCCATAGGGCAAACTGAACAGGGGTCAAACAAGAGCTACCTACTCCCAGCCTGCTGGACGGATTCGATGGGATGGTGGATGCAAAGCGCCTGGCACACTCCGCAAGCCAGAAGCACGGCGACCTCCATGTCACTCCCACCCCCACCCCACCCCCTTCTCCAGGCTCCCAGAAACGCGCTGGAGTCGGAGACGGCCGTCAGGAGGAAGGGGCCTCTCAGGCAGCCCCGTGGATCCTGAAATGTGCTTTTTGCAAACTGCCTCAAATCCTCTCTGGAAATGATGGACTGTATGTGGTAACAGTAACTATGGCATAAATTACTTCCAGTTTTGAGCACCAACTGTATACCAGGGGCTGTACTTTATATACATGATTGTATTCTTCTTAGGAATAAAAGATGCGTATGAGACACAACCCTTCAGTATTTCAGAGTCTTATCTGGAGCATGGCCGATTCTAAATGGCTTTGAAGGGGTAGCAGATTACAGAATGGGGGGCAAAATCTACAGGAGGCCCACTGACAAGTGAGAACAAGGCTCAGAGGGGAGAAGTCGCTTGGCCAAGGATGCCCAGCAAAGAGGCAGGGCAGAGTTAAAGTGCGAGCTCCGAGCTCCTTCCACTTCCAAGGCTGCTTCTGTGGAATGCGCTGGGACCCCGACTTTTAACCCTGTGACCTCAGGAGCAGTGCCAAGTCCCATGACAAGAATCCACTGTGGGGGTCATTGTCACAGGGGCCACTTGGCCTGCTCATTGTGAACTGGGCAGGAAGGGAACCTTATGTAGAACCTATAAACCACAGGACTTAGCTAATGCCCAGAACTGACAGTGGTCCAGGATTTCCTTGCAGGAAATTCTACTGAACACAGATGCCTTGTTGCAGAGATGTTCCCTGCAGCATCATTTACAATAGTGGAATAGTACAACTTCAATGCCAAAACTTGGGAAACAATATGACAAAGCAGTACACAACCATGAGATGAATTATAGGCAAACATTAAACTAAGGTTGCAAATAATTATTAAAGATAAGGAAACAAAATATAAATAAAATAAATAAAAAGATAAGGAAACAAGATCACAGGATATTAGATTATTTAAAATTAGGATGTGATGGTGCATTATTTAAAAATAATGCATAGAGAAAAGGCTGGAAGGAAACACCCAAACACTGCAATCCAGTGATTGTCCTGGGATGGTGAGATCAAGAATGACTGTCACTTTCATTTTTATACCTACTTCCCATTATTTAAAAAATCTTCTCCAGTGAGCACAGGCTGCATTTATAACTATAAAGTTAATTGTAAATGGCCCCCTTTACAGTTACTTTGCATTATGCAAAAGACGAGGCCAATGTCTTCAGAGGTTAATGCACTGTCCAAAGTCATGCAGCCAGTATTCATTCAATATGTTTTGACAGTTACCTACCCAGGCCCTTTTCTAGGCACAAAAGACACAGCAGTGAACAGACAGCTGGACTACATTTCCCAGCCTCCCTCGCGGTTAGCGTGCCCACCTAAGTCCCGCCCACCGAGGACTACATTTCCCAGCCTCCCTTGCAGTTAGCGAGCCCACCTGCGTTAAGACCCGCCCACTGAGGACTACATTTCCCAGCCTCCCTGGCAATTAGCGTGCCCACCTGAGTTAAGTCCAGCCCATGGAGGTGTGCTACTTTCTAGGCACACAGAATCCAGTTTGGGTTTCTTCCCAAATCAAGAAGTAGAACATCGCCTGGGCCCCAGAAGCACCCTCTGTAGCTCCCCACCCAATCTTAACCCCTCCTCCCTCCCTCAGAGGTAACCACTGACCCGATTTTCTAATCATCACTCTCGTTTTACATACCCAAGCATGCATTCCTAAACAATACAGTTGTTTCGCCTGTTTTTGAGAGTTAGATGAATGGATACCTACTTTCTCCTGTACTTTGCTTATTGTTCAACGTGTCTGTGAGATTCACCCATATGATGCTGGGAGTGGGAGTTGATTTCCATTCCACTGCATGAATATGCACCATTGTTCACCCATTCTACAAAGGAGGGGCATTTGGGTTGTGTCCAGGTTTTGCTGACCACCAAGAAGGCCGCTGGGAGCACTCCCGCCTGTGTCTTCTGGAGCACAGCACAGGCTCCTCCGGGGTAAATGCCCGCAGAGAACGGCTGTCCTAGGAAGGGCCCACGTCCAACTTTACTTGTTAGTTTCCAACTTTTCTGAAGCAGCTAGAATAGTACTGTTAGCCATCTTATGCGCTGAATACAAAACAGAGTCTTGGCTCTTATTCTGCATTTCCTGGATTACTAATGAGTGAGCAGCTTTCCCCATGCTCATTGCTCATTCGTGTGCTCTCGCCCATGAAATGTGCGTTCTTCCTCTCTTTGACATTTTCTATTGGGTTATTTGTCTTTTTCTTGGGGGTTTGTAGTTCTTCACATATTCTGGATATTAATTATTTGTTGGTTAAATGCATTGCAAATATCTCCTTCAAGTTTGCAGCTTGTCTTTTTTCTTCATGGCATTTTTGGATTAATAGAAACTCTTAATTTTTAATGCAAGGTAGCTTATCAGTCTTCTCTTTCATGGTTTGTACTTTTCTTGTGCCTTCAGAAATCTTTGCCCATCCTGAAGTCCAAAAGATATTACCTTATATTTTCTAAAAGAGTTTTCAAGCTTTTTTAATTTCACTTTTAAAACTTTAATTACCCAGAAATGCTCTTCCTGTATGGCATGAGGTAGGACTCCAGCTTTGTCATTTCCATCTGAATACCCAATTGTCTCAGCACCATTCAGTGAACAGAGCATCCTTGCCTCAGCTGGTCAGCCAGGCCACCTTCCCAGGCATGGGTCTCTTTCCGGCTGCTCTACTCCATTCCACTGGTCAATTTGCCTAGCCCTGCACTAATACCACACTGTCCTAATTAATCCAGCTTTATGATAAGTATGTGTCTTCATGTAGATAAACCATTCTGGGTGACCAGTTGGCTACTTACATCAAGGACTTTGGGTTAGAGCCTGAAGATCAGCTAGTCCAATCATCCACTGTGTGCTAGAGAAACAGAGGCTCAGAGAGGTGCAGGATCTTTTGCAATGTCACACAGCATTTAACTCAGAAGACCCTCTCTCACCATGGGGGTTATTCTTGCGCTGTTTCAACATGGTAGCCACTAGCCACACACAGCTATTGCCCTTGAATGGCTTGGCCAGTCCGAACAGAGATGTGTTAAAGTGTTAAAGGTCAAGTAAAATATAGTCTTAAAATTAATTTCATCCGTTTCTTTTTACTTTTTTAATGTGGGTATCAGAATATTTAACATTACACCTGTGGGACAGAACTGGGTTACATCATTATATTCATTCATTCAAGAAGCCTTTATCAAGGATCTAATCTGTGGAGTGCACTACAGAAAGGGCCGTGGGGTGAGGCAGGGAACAGAAATGGTTTTCACTGATGAGTGCCATTTCCTTACCGGACCCATCACCCCTGGAAGCTGCATCAGCCCAAGCACGAAAGAAGGAACTCAGGGTCCATGCCCCGCCCCAGCTAGAAAACCCTCTTCCAATTACAGACCAAGCAGTATCTGTGTCCAAATCTAGAGCTATTTAGTCCAACCAGTCCTGCCTTTACAGCTGAGGCCCAGAGAGGCTGAGACACCTACCCAAGCCCACACAGCAGGTCCTGCATCCACAGCCTGGAGCCCTGGGAGCCTCCACTGCGCCAGCTGGTGTCTCACAAAACACAGGACCTTTAAGAGCCAGCCTGTGAAAGGCCAGGTGTGCGCAATGGAGAGGACACTAGCAGAACCTGGTTAGCCGGCCCCTCCCGGGCTCTGGCCAGGGGAAAACTGCAGGAACTCAAGCTTCCCCACCACCACCCCATATATCACCTTTCCAAGTGAACTTCCCAACTTTATCAAGGATGCACTTGCAGCACCCCGGGGGCGGGGAATGGGGAGTGAGCCTGGAGGGGGAGAGGGCTCAGTCCCCGGCCCCCAGCCTTGCCCTCCCGGGATGCCATCCTCAGGCCCGTGCCTCTGTGCTCAAGCTGTGCCCAAACAGCTCAGCCTCACCCTAACCGGCAGGGACCTCACGGGTGCCAAGGACTCTCAAATACAACCTGGAGGGAGTTCACGCTGATGTGACTACGGAAAATGATGCCACCCCATTTCCAATTCACCCCTGGAGGCAGGAGACTCGGGATGGGGAAAGCGAGAGGTGACCAGGGCAGGGGACGACCCGGCGATGGGGACTCTCGGCCGCTCCAGTTTACAGCCCTGAAGCCTGAGGTCCAGGGAGGCAAAGCCACCTGCCCAGTGCACCCCGGGAGCCCGCGCGGGTCCCCAGCCCAGGGCGCACAAGCCCGGCGCCAGGAGCGCTCAGCACACAAAGGCGAGGAGGTTCCGCGGAGGGGTTTTCCCTGGTGGGGTTTTTCCCTGGTGGGTTTTTTCCCTGGTGGGGGTCCCCGGCTCGCGCGGCCGCGCCAATCCCGGGGGCTGCAGGGACCGGCCCCTCCGGCCACCCCCGCGTGCGCCCGGCGCTACCTGGCGTATTTAGTCTTCTGGAAATCCAGGAGCCGGGGCGCCAACATCGCGGCGGTTCCATCAGAATTCCGCTCCGGGCTCAGGGAACCGGGGACGTGGAGAGATGGTGGCGGGCGGCGCGGGGCGCCAGGAGCAGCAGGTGGCCGCTGGCCGGGGGCGCGGCTCCCAACACCCGGGTCCCCGTCGGCGCGCGAGCCGGAGCCGGAGCGCAGCGGACGCCAAATCCCAGGCAGATGGTGGCGGGGGCGGGCGGGGGGCGGGGAGGGGAGGAGGGGAGCGCGGGCGGGCAGGGGAAGGGGAGAGGGGAGGGGAGGGGAGGGGGCTCGGGCCGCGGCCAATCGCCCTGGCCCCAGGCCCGCCCCAGCCCCCGCCCGCCCGCGCCGAGGGTGGGGGGTGAACGGGGATGGGAGGGTCTTCCGAATCCAGCCTCTTCTCTCTCTCCCCGTGTCCCTCCGGGAGTTTTCGGGGCGAGACGGCCGCCCCCAGAACGCCGGGCCGAGGCGCAGCTGGGTGCAGGAGAGAAAGAGCGCTGAGCCCGGGGTCCGCGGGGCACCCCCTAGCGTGGGCCCCAGGGGGGACTCGAGCGTACAGCCCCCCAGCCCCGGGCCTCCCGCCTTCCATCCCTGCTGGGCGAGGTGCGCGGGCCCCAAAGGCACCCTCCCTGCCCCCAGCGGGTGTGACTCTGGGGACCCTCATTACCGCACGGCAGGGACATTTGGTTTGGATACTGGATCCCGGAGTACCCAGGATCTGTCCCCAGGGAGCCTCTAGAGAATCCACCTTCTCTCTTTGGGGGCCCGGGCCCAGGGCACCGGCTAGGGGAAAGCTGGAGGGTTAGACCGCAGTTGACACTGCCCCCACCCCCACGAACGGGGCTGCTGGAGTCAAGACAGCTTTCAAAGTGGAAGAAATGTCAGCACCACCTGGGGGTCCCAATGACAGGTCCCCAAATTGAAGGGAAGCCCCTCCATTTCATCCTCCTTCCTTCCCCTCCCTTCTGTCCCCAAGCCCCAGCGCCCGCTACAATGCTTTAGCTGAGATCCCAGCCCCACTCCCCCCCCACTAGAACAAGGTGAAGGGAAAAGCCACGAGGCCTCCATCTAACACCTGTCTGTGTTCCACCTGCATGGCACGCAGTGCACACACCTGTTGCTGGCAAGGACCCGAATGGATCCAGGTGGACATGTTTGGAGGCATCTGCTGGACCTCAGGGCAGGGAGGGTGCTGGAGGTGGACCGTAGGAGGGAAAATCCAGCAGACTCTGGGGATGGCTGGAGGTGGGGGTGCAGAGGCGCCCAGCTGGGCGGGTGGTGGGGCCACTGGGAAGGGAGGGAGGCTCTGGAAGAAGGGGAGCTGGGCTGTGGCCGGGGGACCTTGAGGTCTGGGGATAACGCTGGTCAAGGCCAGGGGAGAGGGGAGGGCTGGGAGCCCACTGGGGGCGTCTGCCTCGTGGGCAGGGACCACACTCTGGAAGGTTCCTGTTGAACCCCTCTGTGCACTCCGGGTGCTTCAAACTGCAGCTCCATCCGCGAGCTGTGCTTTCCAACTCAGCAGCCACAAGCCGCGGGAGACTGTTCGATCTGCATTAATACGATTAAATACAATTTTAATTCAGTTCTTCAGTCGCCGGAGCCACATAGCAAGTGCTGGAGAACCACATGAGGCCAGGGGCTACCGTATGGAACAGTTTCCAACAAGGGGAGACTGCACTAGTGGGTGGTGGCGCCCGTGGGGTGGGTGGGGAACAGCACTGGGAGAGAAAACAAGAGACACCGTGGAGCACATCCGTGGGTCATAAGGAACAGTGATGATCGTGAGACTTTTCAGTTGTTTGTGTACATGTGTGCAGACTGGTTGAGATGGAAAACGTATTTCTTATGGGAATCATTAAAAACGTGTAAGCACAGCTCTGATCCCCCCCCATTTGGCAGGGGACCTTGCCACGGCCCCACAGACGACAAGGCAGGACTGCCCTGGAGGCCAATTCTCCCGGCTCGGCACACCTGAACCCGACGTGAACCTCCCCTTCGGATGGTTTCTCAAGAGCTCCGGGAAGCAGATGAGGCCAAGCCTGCATTTCACACCCCTGACTTGAGATTCTACCTGACCTTGACCTCCAAGGCCATTGCTCCTGAGCCCCCAGACCCACTGGGACACACCTGTCCCCAAGTGCCAGCCACACCTCCTCCCGGGTCCTCAGCCTCAACTCCCAGAAGGGTCCCAGCTGCTTAGCAAAGGTGAAGGCCCCGGAGGAGACCCCAAAATGAAACGCCAGCCTGAAAATGGATTTTCTCTTTCTCCAAGAGCAAACAAAGTCGAATAAAAAATAAGTTACTATTTTTACCCCAGGATCCCGTTGTTATGGCAACCAAGGGCCTGACTCCTGCTCTGGCATCTGCGTTAGTCTGGGAGAGAGGGCAGGGGTGCCTGCTGGGGGGGCGGTGGCGCTGGTAGACGTGCCTCAGTGCTCCCGGGCCATGGGGTCTGGGTGGGCTGGACGCCCCCTCTGCTTGCTGCTGACCCACCTCACTGGGACCCCCGGGAGCTGAAGTCTTCCTTTGGTGCAGGCCTACCTGCCGCCGGCTCTGTGCTCTCAGACTTGGCCTGATCTGGTCAACAAAGCCTTTCCTTTGCCATTCCCGGGAGGGGACGATGGAAACGGTGGCCCCTGCCCCAGTGACAGCTCAGCAGCCCCCCGTCCAGCAGCAGGTTGGGAGAGCTCCGGAGGCCGCCTTCTCTGGTTCGTGTCCTGGCTTCCCACCATCCAGCTTTGGCCCCTAGGCCCCTTGAGCCTCAGTTTCCCCAGTTGTAATGTAGAGGTGGCAATACCCACCTTGAAAGACTACTGAGGAGCAAACAAGGCCCCAGAAAGGCATTATTACTGAAAGTTTCATCCTCTCCAAAACTGCACAGTAGGTATCCCCATTCCTATTTTACAGATGGGAAAACTGAGGCTCAGGCCGTTTAAGTCCCCGGCAAAAACTAAACAGCCCAATTGGAATTCAAACCCAGTCGGTCTCACCCTGAAGCTGCCTACACTATTGAACAAACACTGACTAAGCCCTTACGATGTTCCTGCCTCTGCAGAGAAGCTGCCCTGGAAGCAGGTGAGTTGGAGAAAGCCCTCCCGCTGCACGGCCTCCCTCCCCTCCCCTCCTTCCCCCCCTGCGGGGCCAGCCTCTGCCATCTGTCCCTGGGTCCCCACGGCCCCCTCTGACCTGATTCCCTCCTCCTCCTTCTTGGGGATTTTAATCCCCAAACAATCAGTGGGTATTAAATGGACACCCACTACGAGCTTAGCCGTGTCAGGGAGCTAGAAGGAACGTAGAAGAAGGCAGAGGTGCTGCTCACTGAGAGCTTTTGGATTCGAGTATGAAAGAATAGTCATGAAACTATGTCAGGCCACTCATTCATGCATGCAATAAATTTAAGTAAATGTCACATATCTGATAAAGAGGTGGTAACCAGAATATATAAAGAACTCTCAAAACTCAATAATATTCATAGTGGCAATATTGACAGCAACCAAAAACTGGAAATAATCCAAATATGTATCAACTGGTGGAATGTTATTGAGCAACGAAGGGGAAAACACTGACACAGGCTACAACCTCGATGAACCTGCCGCACTAAGTGAAACATTACATTAAGCAAAAGAAGCCAGATATACATCCTATAGGATTCCATTTACATGAAATGTCCAGAAAAGACGAGTTTATGGGAACAGAAGGCAGATCAGTGGTCAACGGGGGCTGTGGTGGGAACCAGGAGTTGACAGCCAGTGGGCTCAAGAGACATTTCTAGAGTAACGGAAATGTTCTAAAACTAGATTGTGGTGATAGCTGTACAACTCTATAATTTTATTTTAAAAGTTTAAAACCCTCAATAATAAGAAAGCAACAACCCAACTGGAAAAAGAGCAAAAGATTTGAACAGACCTTTCATGAAAGAAGGTGCACAGATAACAAATAAACACATGAAAACCTGCGTGAACCTTATTAGTCATCAGAGAAATGCAAATGAAAACCGCATTGTGATTCTACTGCTGCTATGACAAATGATTCCAGAGCTGCTGTGACAAATGCCACAGGCCTGTTGGCTTCAACGACAGGAATTTATTGGCTCACAAGTCCAAAATCAACGTGTCGGCAAGACCACGCTTTCTCTGGAGTCTGTAGCACCTTGGGGGTGGCCGTCCATCTGTCCCTCCATCTCTCTCCTGCTCTGTCCACGTTTCCTCCACATAGAAGGATCCAGTCGTGATGGGTTAAGGCCACCCTGGCTCAGTTTGGCCCCACCTTCACTAGAACATCTTCAAAGATCCTATTTCCAAATGGGGCCACGGCCACAGGACAGAGGGTTAGGAGGTGACCATGCCTTTGTGGGGACACGGATCCATCCCAGCATATGCACCCCTCGTAGAGTGACTCAAACCCAAATGGACAGAAACCGGCAACACTAAGTGCAGACAAGGACCTGGAGCAACCGTAATTCCCATGCGCCGCGGTGGGAATGCCCATCGGGAAAACAGTGTGGCGGTTTCTTGTTAAGTTAGCATACACTCGCCCTGCGACTCAGCGATCCCATCCTATGTGTTTACCAAGAGCAATGAAGACATCTGTCCACCCAAAACCCTGTATGCACAATCTTATGGCAGCTTTATTCACAGTCGCCCAAAACTGGAAACAACCCAAATATCTGTCAACTGGAAAATAGATCAACATGCTGTGGTGCAGCCGTACAACGAATACTGCTTAGTAATAAAAAGGAATGAAGTGCTGATATTTGCAACACCGTGAGTGACTCCTAAATGCATCACTAAGTGAAAGAAACCAGTTCGGAGGCTACACATTGTCTGACTCCATTGACATGCCATTCAGGAAAAGGCAAACAACAGAGACAGGAAACAAGGCAGTGGGGCTGGGGGCTGGGGGAAGGGTTGGATAGAGGTTGACTGTAAAGCAGCGTGACAGAATTTGGGAGTATGATGGGAACTTTCTATATCTTGATTGTGATGGTGGATACACAGCTGTATAAATTTGTCCAAACACCTAACAAAGGGTGAATTTTGCTGTGTATGAATTATACTTCAACAAACCTGAAAAGAGCCAAAATGATATCTTGCAATACAGAAAGAACCACAACTTTATATCTAGTGTGTATTTGTACATGTAGGAGAGGAAGACGGCATTTACTGCTGCAATGGATGATTGTCAGCCTTTACTAGCATGCATTTTTTTTATTTACTTTTTTATTGTGGTAACATGGATAGATTAGACAGATAGATAACATAAGATTTACCATTTCAGCCATTTTAAGTGTACAATTCAGTGACATCAATTACATTCACGATATTGTGCAACCATCTCTATCATCCATGATCAAAACCTTCTCATTGCCCCAAACAGAAACCCTGTCCCATTAAGCTGTAACTCCCCATTCCCCTACCCCTGTCCCCTGGTAACCCCTAATCTACTTTCCGTCTTACAGATTTGCTTATTCTAGATATTTCATATAAGTGGAATCATATGACATTTTTTCCTTTTGTGCCTGGCTTATTTCCCTCAGCACGATGTTTTCAAGACTCATCCATGTTGTATCAGAACTTCATTCCTTTTTACAGCCAAATCCTAGTCCATTGTCTGGATAGACCACACTTTGTTTTTCCACCGTCTGTGGGTGGACACTTGGACTATTTCCACTTTTTGGCTACTGTTGATAATGCTTCAGTGGACATGGGACATTGATGTACAAGTATCTGTTTGAGTCCCTGCTTTCAATACTTCAGGGGATATACCTAGGAGTGGAATTGCAGCGTTATGTGATAACTCTATGTTTTAATATTTGGGGGAACCACTAATATGTATTTTTTTTTCTTAGCCACTGAAACTTTATTTTATTTTAATTTTTTTATTGAGATTGTTCGCATACCATACAATTATCCAAAGATCCAAAGCGTACAATCAATTGCCCATGGTGCCATCATACAGCTGTGCATCCATCAACACAGTTAATTTTTGTTTCAATTTTTAGAACATTTTCATTACTCCAGAAAACAAATAAAGACACGTGCAAAAAAAGAAACTCAAATCCTCCCTAATGACCCCCCCCTCCATTACTGATTCATAGTATTGGTATAGTACATTTGTTACTGTTGATGAAAGAATGTTAAAATACTACTAACTATAGTATATAGTTTGCAATAGGTATATTTTTTCCTATATGCCCTTCTATTATTAACTTCCAGTTATAGTGTCATATATTTGTTCTAGTTCATGAGAGAGATTTCTAGTATTTATACAGTTAATCACGGACATTGTCCACCATAAGACTCACTGTTTTACACATTCCCATCTTTTAACCTCCAACTTTCCTTCTGGTAACATACATGACTCTGAGCTTCCCCTTTCTGCCACCTTCACACACCATTCAACATTGTTAGCTATTCTCACAACGTGCTACCATCACCTCTGTCCATTTCCAAATGTTTAAGTTCACCCTAGTTGAACACCAATATGTATTTTTAATCACAGAAATGTTCAGTGCTAGAATTTCCAGGAGCTGACCCCGAAACCTGACATTCAGCCCATCTCTCCTGGGCACCCTCTCATACACGCCCAGCCTCTTGTCCACCCCTGGCCAAACAGCCTGCCCGAGTGACCCACCTGAGATGCTGTGGGACAAGAGCCCAGCCCAGCCCCCAGGTTCCCAGCCCCGGCTCCCGCCACTGGAGAGAGAAACCGAAGCTGACGCTGGGAGAGCCCCCTGGGTTCCAGTGCGCTCGGGCTTGGCGGCCTCTTGTGGCCAGAAGCAGAATCATTACATGTGAGAAAATGATCCGATTCCAGGAGCTGGCTCTGGCTGGGGGAGGGGATGGGGAATGGCCATCCTCACGTTTGGTTGGGGGAGTACAAATTAGCAAAACATTTTCAGTAGGACAGTTCAGAATTTTCAATGCATGTACCTTTGACCCATCGACTCCAGATCTGGGAATCCCAAATGAAGTCATCTGGGCAAAAAAATGTTTCCTCTAGTTCTGAATTAAAAAGATAAGAGAACCATTTTCATACTCGCGTTAAATGAAAGCACAAGAAAGCAATCAGGCAAATCCAGCACGCTGGGATCTCAGCAGGACAAAGGATCCAGTCTCTTCAAAATAATGGATCCTGGTTGACACAAGCCTACTGTAAAGAGACTTTCAGAAACAACTGGGGAAACGGCCCTTGGCTGTGTATTAGATGACATTGAGGAATAATTGTTAATTTGGTGAGGTGAGATAAGGGATATGGTAAAGAAAAAAAAGTTTGTCTGAGATATGTATTGAAGTATATGTGGGTGAAGTGAAATAATGCCTGGGACTTACTTTTAAAAATACTGTATTCCTAAAAAATGTCAGTGAGTGTAGATGAAACAAGAATAGCAAAGTGGTGGTAATTGTTATAACTGGGAGATGGGGGCATGGAAAATCGTTATGCTTTTCTCTCTGCTTTTGGGTATGTGTGAACATGTCCATAATAAAAAAAAAAATGTTTAGAGTGTTAAAAGGATAACAGAGATCACATACCTCACCAATTAGCCCTACAAACATAAATAAGTTCGTGGATGAACTACTTCTGGGGTATGATGCTGGTACAAAGAGTTAAAAATGGAGTGGTATGTGGGAAAAACTGCTTGTTACGTGCTATGGGCTACATTTAACAGGAATACCTTACCAGTACCACACCAATCCTAGTGGGTTTTCACTTTGGTGTGGGGCTGTCTAGCTGTTGTTTTTCTCTTTGGAGCAATGAAAATTGTCTAAAATCGAGAATAATAATGACTGTACAACTAAGTGAGGACAGTGTGAGACACTATTTTGGATAGAATATATGCTATGTGACTATATCTCAAAAAAATCTGCTGATTCAAAATAAATAAATATATACATAGACATAAAGATTCAAGTGCTGGAGAAGCTGTGGAGAGAAAGGTCTCCCTATTCAATGGTGGTAGGGTAGCAGGATGGTGCAGCCCCTCCAGAGGGTTATAGTGGACCCACAGAGGGCTAAATATAGGGTCGCCATGGGATAGGCAACCCGTTACTAGGGACATACTCAGAAGAACTGAAAGCAGGGACACACATAGACATTTGCACAGGTGTTTATTGCAGCATTATTCATGACAGCTAGTGGATGGAGGTGGCTGAAGGGTCCATTGACTGATGAGCGGAAGGGTGAACTGTGATGTATACATACGATGGAATATTGTACAGCTACAGAAATGTATGAAGTCGTGAAGCATGCAACAGGGTGAATGAACTGTGAGGACACTATGTTGAGCAAAACAAGACAGAAACGAAAGGACAAATATTGTATGGTTTCGTTTCAGAAATGCTTATTAGAAATTTGGGCTTAGATTGTAAGCTCTTATAGCAGTCACATTTATTCCCGAGTTTTAAGTGTTATTTCTAAATTTTGAGATTCTGTGTTCTGTGTATATATTCTGGTATTTCCCTGGAATTTTGGTTACCCATGTGACACTTAAGACTCAGTGTCAGAGTTCTGCAGCTCGGAAAGTCAGCATTACTCCAAACAGCAACTGTTAAAGAAGCCAAATAAGAGAACAGACTTCATAGGAATGAAGCTGGCCTGTTTGGTACTAAAATAAATCAGAACACAGGTTAAAGGATGACATTGTCTGTATTTTTAAAATTCACTTTCTGTGTGAAACCAAAAGAAGAGATTTTACTATGTCTAAAATTTTAATTTTCTGTAACACACAATCTAACTTAACCTGTGTAGCCAGTTTATTTAAACAACCTAAATACATGGAGCCTAGAATAGGGAATGAGTTCTTGTAATTCTGTATAGCTTAATGTAATGCCCTGATACATTCCAGAGTATGTTGGGCAGATAATAAAAAGTATTTGTAAAGTCCCGTGAGGGACTAGAGAAAAAATATGGAACTTTTAAACTTCCTCACCTAATACTTTCCTGTTCTGGTTTGCTAGGGCTGCCGTTATGCAAAGTACCAGAAGTGGGTTGGCTTTTATAAAGGGGATTGATTAGGTTACAAATTTACAGTTCCAAGGCCATAAAAGTGTCCAAACTAAGGCATCAACAAGAGGATACCTTCACTGAAGAAAGGCTGATGGCGTCCAGAACACGTCTGTGAGCTGGGAAGGCACATGGCTGGCATCTGCTGGTCCTTAATCTTCTGGGTTGTGTTTCAAAATGGCTTTCTCCAAAATGTGTCTGGGCTTCTGTCTTTGCTCCTGTCTCTCTCTCGGCTCCTGTGCATCCTTGCTTCTTTTTCCCAGGGTGTTTCTCTCCAGGCACCTGCGGGGTCCTCTCTTAACTTCTCCGGGGCAAACTCTGGGCTTCATCTCTTAGCTTAGCATCTCCAAATGTCCTTCTGTCTGCATCTCCCAGTGTCTCCAGGTGTCAGTGTCTGTGTCAGCTCTCAGCTCTATTAAGTAGTCCAGTGAACTAATCAAGACCCACCCTGAATGGGTGGGGTCCACACCGCCACGGAAATAATTCAATCAGAGTTTTCACCCACAGTTGAGTGAAGTCACATCTCCATGGAAACACTCAGTCAAAGGTTTCCACCCAACAAGATTGGGTTATAAGGTCATGGCTCTTCTGGGGTTCATAACACTTCCAAACTGGCACACTTCTTGAAATTCCTGATACTTTCTCAAGCATTAGGGACTCCCAGTTGAATAAGCCAAGGCCTTGATCTTGAGGCTTGCTCTTATGAAACTTATTTCTGAAATGGGGAAGCTAAGTCTACCTATAGTTATGCCTAAGAGTCACTTCAAGAGAACCTCTTTTGTTTGCTCAGATATGGCCTCTCTCTCTCTCTCTAAGCCCAAATCTGCAAATAAGCTCATTTTCCTCCCCATTACATGGAACATGACTTGCAGGGGTGTAAGTCCCCTGGCAACATGGGACATGACTCCCAGGGATGAGCCTGGCCCTGGCATCATGGGAATGAGAAAGCCTTCCTGACCAAAAGCAAGGTAACAAAATAAGGTTTCAGTGGCTGAGAGACTTCAAATAGCATCAAGAGGCTGTTGTGGAGGCTACTCTTGTGCAAGTTTAAGCTAGATATTGCAAATTGCCACAGTATGTCATGCCCCAACCAACAGCAAGCTGGGGGTGGGGGCAGATTCTAGGCTCTGGGAAAGTCTTTAAGATGGGAAGGAAGAGGATGTGGCTGGAGAGTGGGGCTGGGGGAAGGTGGTCCCGGGTGAGGTTGAAGAGGGGAGCAGAATTGCACAGACTAGGACCTTGTAGACCCTACTAAGGAATTCGGATTTCACTTGAGGGGGAGGTGGATAATGATCCCATTTCCTTTCAAGGTCACTCTGAATCATATGTTTCCAATGGATTGAAAGAGGGTGAGAGTGGGAGGGTGGAAACCAGATGTGACCCAAGGTCACAGATGTTGGTGCCCAGGAGGACATTGATGGGGGAGGATACCTAGAAGTGGCGGTTCCTAAATATATTTGGAGGTAGAATCTTAATTATTTACTTTGAGTGTGAGACAGAGGAAGGTTCCACTTGCTGGGATGGTGAAGGCTAGGGGTGGAGTGGGTTCAGGGCAACCGAGAAGCTGATTTGGGATTCTTACGCTAGAGATGCCATGGAAAGCACCAACTGCAGATACCCTGTCAAATGAAGTGTTGGATCTAACACTCTAGGCTCAGGGGAGAAGTCTACACTGAAGGAATACATCTGGAAGTCAAAAATATGAAGGTATTTAAAGCCACAGCAACTTTCAAGTTCACCAGGGAGAGTGTATAGAGAAAGAAGGCAGGACATTGCCAGAAATAGCAAACAAACAAACAAAAAAGTGGAAACAAGCTAGATATCCGTCAACTGGGAAAGGCTATGTTTAAAACGGCAAGACATTCATGCATTGGAATACCGTGCAACTGGGAGAAAAGAACTGTTCAACCTGAACTGACCTGGGAATGTCTCCACAAGACATTATTAAGTGAAAAAGCAAAGCATGTATGAGTAGAATTTCAATAATGATGAAGTAAGGAGCTTGGCAGACCATCTCCCCAGCAAAACAACAATTAAATGTGCAGAACACATTTAAAACAATCATTCCAAGTCTTTAGAAATGGTCCCAAGGGTATATGACAAACAGAGAAGCATCCATCCAAGAAAATCTAAGTCTCCGGTCTCCGTAAGAGCAGGGAGAGTTTGATTTTGAGCCACAACCCCCTACGTTACCCACCCCCAGCCCTGTGTTATGGAAGCTCTACTAGGGCTATTGTCCCCAAGAAGGCAAGGCACCTTCTCCCGCAGCTCCCAGTCTGTGGCAGTGGTTTCACCCCAGGAAGAGCAGGAGGCCAGCATTTCTCATCTGTCCCTCCCACCCCAGCCCCACGTTGCAGAAGTTCTGTTCCAGGCAGGTGGGGCTGTCTGTAGGACCGGGTCTCTCCCACCCCACCCAGCCGTTACTCATAGAGGGGAAGCCATACCCAGGCACTGCCCAAAACACTGGGGCTCAATCACCCCCACCCACTGGGAAAGGGACTTAACAGAACTCAGATCAAACATTGACTGACAATGAGCTGCTCTGACCAGAGGTGACTCCAAGGAAGCCGGGCTAAGATGACAGCACAGTCATCCCTGCAGTGTAGAAGGCTGGGGCATAATCCAGATGTCGAAAGACAGAGAGAATCTTGGAAGGAGCAAGGGAAAAACAACTCATCGCATACAAAGGAACCCTATGATCTGGAATCTTGGTCTGTAAAACTATCTTTCATAAATGAAGGAAAAATGAAGTCATTTCCAGATAAAGAAAAATGGAAAAAAATCATTGCTAGTAGACCTGCCTTACAAGAAGTACTAAAGGACATTCTTCATGTTGAAAGCAAGTGACATCAGACTGACATTTGAAGTCCCGTGAAAAAAACAAAGAGTGCTGGTAAAGATAAATATGTAGGTAGGAACAAAAAAACAGTGTAATTGCATATTTCTTCCCCATCGTCTCTTGACTGATTTAGAATGCAATTGCGTACAGCAATATGTCTATAATTGCTTTGTTGGGCCTAAAATATACAGAATTGTGATTTACTTGATGATAACAGCACAAACGAGGCAGGTGGAACAAAGCTATTGGAATATGGAAATGACACCAAATGGTAACTCAAATCCACAGGAAGAAATGAAGAGATCCAGACAGGGTAAATAAGAAGGTTAATATAAAAAGCCTATAAATATATACTTGCTCTTCCTCTCCTGGTTTCTTTAAAAGACCTAAAATTATATAAAGTAATAATTATAACAATGTATTGTTTGTTTTCTAAAATATATAGACTTCATGTGTACAACAAAAAAAGATGGCAAGGGAATGGAGCTATATAAGAATAGAGCTTTTATAGTTCACTGGAACTAAGTCAATATAAATCAGAAACAGATTCTGATAAGATGTATGTTATAGGCCCTTGATTGACCTCTAAGAAAATAACTATATATATTATATATTTAAATTATTTAATTGATATAAATTTAATTATATTCTTTAAATTATATATGTGTATATAATTTTAAAACCATTAAAGGAATTAAAATGTTACACTAAAAATTCACTTAATACAAAAGAAGACAATAAAGGAGGAAGAGAACAAAAAACACTCAAGACATATAGAAAACAAAAATCGAAATGACAGATCTAATTACAATCATATCAATAATCACATTAAATGTGAACATATTAAACAATCCAATTGCAAGGCAGAGATAGTCAGAATGGATTTAAAAAAAATAAGATCCAACTATATGCTGTCTATAAGAGACACACTTTTAATTCAAAGGTACAACTTGGTTGAAAATAAAAAGTGGAAAGATATACCATATAAACAACAATCATAAAAAGTCTGGAGTGGCTTATATACTAACACTGAAAAAATTGCCTTCAAACAAATAAGCTTACTGGAGACAAAAAGGGACATTTCCTAATAATGAAAGGATCAATCCACCATTAGATATAACAGTGATGAATGCACAACAGAACATGAAAATATATGGAGCAATAACTGACAAAACTGAGGCAGGAATAGACAATCCATCAATAATGATTGAAGACTTTAATACCCTGCTTTCAAATAATGGATATACCAACTAGGCAGAAGATCAACAAGGAAATAGAATATCTGAACAAAAATGTGAACAAAACTAGATCCAATATTCATCAGTAGAACACGCCAACCAACACCAGAGAAAGCATTCTTCTCCAGTGCACACAGAACACTCCCCAGGATGGAGAAAATGCTAGATAATAAAACAAGTCTCAATAAGTTTGAAAGGATTAAAATCACACAAAGCACATTCTCAGACCAAAAGGGAATGAAATAAAAAAAATCCATAACTGAAGGATATTTCAGAAATGAAACAGTACACACCTAAAAAACCAATGGGTCAAAGAAGAAATCACAATGGAAATTAGAAAATATTTTGAAATGAATGGAAACAAAAACACAGCACCCCGAGCCTGTGGGATGCAGCTAAAGCAGTTCTCACGGGGGAAATTATAGCTGTAGGTGCTTATATTAAAAAAGAAGAAAGATTACTAAATCAATAACCAAACTTTCCACCTTAAGAGAGAAGAAAAGAAGAACAAACTAAAGCCAAAGGAAGCAGATGGTAGGAAATAATAAATACTGCAGTGGAAATAAATGAAACAGAGAATAGAAAAGCAACAGAGAAAATCAATAAAACAAAAGTTGTTTATTTGGAAAAACAGCAAAATGGACTAAACTTAAGACAGATGGACTAAAAGGTAAAGAGAGAAGAAATGCTACTAAAATCAGTAATGAAAGGGAAGAAATCATTACTGACCTTACAGAAATAAAAAAGATTACAAAGGAAGACTATGAACAAATCTATGCTAACAAATTAGATAACCTAGATGAAATTGAAAATTCCTAGGAAGACACAAACTACCAATACTGACTCAAGGAGAGTTAGAAAATCTGAATAGACCTATAGCAAGTAAAGAGATTGAATTAGTAATCAGAAACCTTCCCATAAAGAAAAACTCAGGGCCAGGTGACTTCACTGGTGAATTTCACCAAACATTTAAAGAAGAGTTAACACCAATACTTCACAAACTCTTCCAAAAAAAAACAAAAAAACAAAAAAACAAAAAAACAGAAAAGGAGGGGAACACTTCCCAACTCATTCTATAAGAATGGTATTATCCTGATTCCAAAACCAGACAAAAGATGTCATAAGAAAAGAAAACTACAGGTCAATATCGCTCATAAACATAGATGCAAAAGTCCTCAGTAGAATACTAAGAAACCAAATCCAGCTGCATATAAAAAGGATTGTACACCACGACCAGGTGGGATTTATCCCAGGAATGCAAGCTTGATTCAGCTATGAAAATCAGTCATTGTAATACAGTACACCCCATTAACAGAATAAAGTACAAAACCCACACACAGAAAAAGCTTTGGACAAAATCCAACTTCCTTTCATGATAAAAAAAGCACTCAACAAACTAGAAGGGCATCTATGAAAAACCCACAAACTCACCTCACATTTAACGGTGAAAAGCTGAATGCTTTTGGAAGTTCCTCAAAAAGCTAAACATTGAGTTACCAAATGGCCCAGAAATTCCACTCCTAGGTGTATTCCAAGAGAACTAAAAATCTTGTACATGAATTTCATAGCAGCATTATTCATAATAGCCAAAAGGTGTGTAAATAACCCAAAAACCCATGGGTCCACAAAATGTGGTTTCTGCATACAATGAGTATTATCCAGCCATCTAAAGGAACAATGTACTGATACATACTACAACGTGAATGAACCTCAGAAACGTTAATGCTTCGTAAAAGAAGCCAGACTCAAATGGGCACATAGTGTATGATACCATTTATATGAAATGGCCAGAATAGGAAAATCCATAGAGACAGGGACAGCGGTAAGGGGGGAATGGAGACTGATAGCCAATAGATTTGTGATTTCTTTGGGGGGGGGGGAAGTGATAAAAATATTCTGGGATTAGATAGTAATTATGGTTGCACAACCTTATGAATGTACTAAAAACCTTGAATTGTGTTTTTGAAAGAGTAGATTTTATGTTACGTGAATTATATCTCTATTTCTAAAAACTTAACTACTAACAGAATGCTCAGGATCAAGATAAGGATTTCTTCTCTTGCCACTTGTACTGGAGGTTTTAGCCAGGGCAATTAGGCAAGAAACAGAAATATAAGGCAGAGACTGAAAGGAAGAAGTAAGACTATCTATATTTGCAGATGACATGATCCCATATATAGAAAATCTTAAGGAATCCCCACACAAAAAAATGTTAGCGCTAATAAATAAATTCAGCAAGGTTGCAGGATACACGATCAATTAACAAAAATCTATTGTATGTCTAGACGCTAGCAATGAACAATCTGAAAATGAAAGAAAGAAAACAATTCCATTTTTACAATAGCATCATTAAGAAAATACATGGGACTAAATTAAACAAAAGATGTGCAAGACTTGTACACTGAAAACTACAAAACATTATTGAAAGAAACTTTAAAAGATCTTTGTAAAAATTACATTTTTAAATTCATTATAATCCCATTGACAGTTTTCTAATTATTACTTTATGCAGTTGTTTTTTAAATAAGATAGAAAGAGAACAGTTACCCAAAATACATGTATACTCTCTTCATATTTAACTATGTAGTGCCTTTGCCTGTTCTCTTTATTTCTTAGTGCAGATTGGAGTTACTGTCTTGTCGTTTTAAGTTGGCCTGATGACCTTCAGTATTTCTTGTAGGGCAAGTCTGGTAACAAATGAGTTCACTCAGCTTTTGTTTATCAGGTAATGTCTTGATTTCTTTTCCTTCCTTCCTTCCTTCCTTCCATTCTTTCTTACTTTTTTCTTTCTTGAAAGATAGTTTTGCTGGATATAGAACTTTTTGTTGGCAGTCATTTTTTTTCAGCCATTTGAATATGTCATCCCAGTCTCCATATTTTCTGTAAGAACTCAACTACTGATTTTATTCAGGATCCATTGTATGTGACATGTCTCTTTTCTCTTACTGTTTGCATGATTCTTTGACTGTCTTTCAACAGTTTGATGATTATGTGTCTAGTTGTGGATCTCTTTGTATTTACCCTACTTGGAGTTCATCAAGTGCCTTGAATATGCACATTAGTGTTTTTCCTCAAATTTGGGAAGTTTTCATCCTTAATTTGTTCAAATATTCTTTCTGCCCCATTTCCTCTGTGCTCTCCTGCTGGGACTCTCTTTACAGGTATGTTGGTATGCTCGATAGCATCCATAGGTCTCTAAGGCTCTGTTCATTTTTCACCATTTTTTTTCTATCTGTTTCTCGGACTGGATATTCACAATTGACCTATTTTTGAGTAGCTAATTCTTTCTTCTGCCATTTCAAATCTGCTGCTGAGGCCCTCTAGTGAATTTTTCATTTGGGTTATTGTGCTTTTCAAGCCCAGAATTTCTGTTTGGATCTCTTTTTAACTATTTCTGTCCTTTTATTGATATTCTTTACTTCGTGAGACATGGATCTCCTATTTTCCTTTCATTCTTTAGATGTGGTTTCCTTTAGTTCTTTGAACATATTTATAACAGCTGATTTAAAGGCTTTGTCTAGTAAATCCAACATCTGGGCTTTCCCAAGGACAGTCTCCATTGACTGCTTTTTTCCCCTATTTATGGGCCATACATTCCTATTTGTGTGTCTCATAGATTTTTTTATGGAAAACTAGACATTTTAGATAACTTAATATGGCAACTCTGGATATCACATTCCCCCTCCCCACCCCAGAGTTTGTGGTTGTTGGTGTTGCTGTTTGTTTAGTGACTTTTCTGGACTAATTCTGACAAGTCTGTATCCTTTATTATGTGACCACTGACAGCTTTGCTTGGTGAATGACTGGACTGACAGTTCCTTAAATTCCCTGAACCCATATGCCTCCCAGACCCCGCTGGGGGGCTCTGTGCATGTGTTGGGCAACCCTTCACTTTCTGCCTGCCCAGAGCCTCAAGGTCAGCCAGAGGTGAGAGATTTGGGGGCCTTGTTAGGCTGGTCCTGAGCATATATGTAGACTTCTAGGTTCCCAGAAGTATGTCAGGAGGTTTTCAAAGCCCCCTATGGACATCCCTTCCCCCAGTTTTTCCTCTTGTTAGCCTCAACTGGTAAAGCTCCCTCAGGCAACTGTAGTATAGACAATTGCCACTTATTATTTGGGATAAATGCACAGACACCGGCAAGCTCTGCATTAGGTCAAATAAACACAACAAGAATGGAACTTTTTAGCAAGCTGCCACACAGCTCAAATACTGACAGTTCTCCAGGGATGGGGCTTTGGAGGAGCTCCAAACCCATTCTGCTCTTTCCTGTGGCTGGTAGGCTGCTTGTTTTCACAGCTACGATGGTTGCAAGGCTGCTGGTTTCCAAGGCCACCATGGATCTGGGAGAGAGAGATGGGATTAGGGCAACTTAAAATGCCACAAGGCTCCCTATCCTTACCAGGATTCAGCTGTTTGACGTGAATAAAGGATCCTCAGATTGGTGCAAGCCTTCAGTTAATTTCCAGTGTTCTGGAAAAGTGGATTTTGACAATTTTCATCCATGATCCCATTGCTTTTTTGGAGAGCAGATTTTTGGAGATCCTAACTCCACCATTCCATAAGTGCTGCCTTTCCTCCATTTACCCTTAAAAGCTTGCAGGAGGTGAGTTTCTTTCAGTCCATGTTGTGATTGAGGAAACTGGTGCTCAGTGTCTTGCACACCTCTAGAGAACCTGAGCCAGGATTTGTGCCCCAATATGCCTGTCTGATTTCACTGTTCTGCACATCCAACCCCTACCCCCTGTCTAATCTCATGTCAGGTGCCCCCCAGCCATTAGCTCCCCCCTCCATGCCATCTGTTTGTCCCATGAGTTTATTTAGGCGCTTTCCTGTGGGAGGATTACTCAGCTTTGGATGTTTCTCATAAGAAGAATATGTGAGGAATGTTCTACGCAACAGCAGGTGATAATGGTTCTGCTCTGAGGTTGAGGGAAGGCGGGAAGCTGTTCTCTGAGACTGGCGAACATCCAATCACCTAGGGGGATCCAGCAGTGATGATGGACGCTCACGAGCATCCCTCCTGCTCAGCCACCAGGCACGTCAGCTCATGCTGTCCCAGGTGATCTGGGACACAAGGGTGCGTTCCTGAGTCATGAGCAGGTCAAGCTCTCTGGCAGAAATTCAGCCTGCTCGCCACCAAAACTCTTCTGCAGTTCCCAATGTCACCCAGATGATAAAGCAGTGAAATAAAACAGGCAGAGCTCTCTGCACCAGCTCATTCTAGCCACCAGAACTATGGAGGTCCCTAATTCAGTTATTCAGACACTATTGTAGATAATGGAGACAGAGAATGGATAATATGGGTAAAAATTCCTGCCTTTATGGAGGTGATATTCTAGGGTGATGGTAGGGCATTATATGGTATATTGGAAGGTGACAAGTGCTATATAGAAATGTATACTAAGGAAAGGGACAGGGACTATGTAGAAGGGTAGTGGTGGTAGTTTTTAAGGGGAGGTAATAGTCTTGGTTTGGAAGGCAGCTGTGCAGACACCATACAATGGGTTGACTTAAACAACAGGCATGGATTGGCTCATGGCTTTGGAAGCTAGAGGTCCCAAATCAAGGTGTCAACAGGCCATGCTTTCTTCCAGGGTCAGTAGTGTTCTGGTGATGACTTGCCGCAATCCTTGGGTTCCAGGCTTACATCTCTGCCACATGTCACACGGCCATCTCTCTCCCCGTGTACGCTCTTTCAGCTTCCACTGGCTTCTGGCTTCGCCCGGTGGCTTTCTCTCTGTAAGGCCTCCAGTAATACCATTAAGATCCTTTTTGATTCTGTTGGGCAATACTTAAATAAAATTTTTAAAGACCCTATTCACAAATGAGTCCACACCCTGACTCACCTTAACATATTCAAAGATACTATTTGCAAATGGTTTCACACCTACAGGAATGTGCGCTGAGACTAACAGCACGTCCTGGCTGGGGTGCATAATTCAATCTACCACAGGATTTTTCAGGAAAGGTGATTTTCAGGAGGGATTCTCTGGTAACCTGTACAACGTTGCTTCAAATCAGGGTGAAGGAAATTCAACAGCGGGCTGCTGCCCACAGAATTGAGCGCCCTCCTCGTGTACCCTGTAACCCAGATAGACGGCAAAAGGCACCGTCTGAGAGCCCACACCCTGTGAGGTTGGCGTTGTTGTCCTACAACATGCAGTACATGCCGAATGCTAGGAGGAAATTGGATAGTGTGTCCTTGCACTGTTACATCTAATAACCCAGTTAGGAAATTTCTGTTTTCTATCCCCACAACCTAGGGCTCAGTGAATTTCGACATCCTAGTACTCAAAGGGTTCCCTTTTACCCCAGGCAATGGGGTCGTGGTTCTGGGAAATTGGAAACTGAGAATACCCCCTGGCCAGGAAGGAGTTACTATATTGGCTGGAATAATTGATTCTGACTGACACAGGAAAATTGGGTGGCTGCTCAAAATGGCAACAAGGAGGTCTACATCTAGAACCCACACATTCCCTTGGGCACCTCTTTAAGTGCTGGGTTGGTTAGGTTCATGTGTCAACTTGGCCAGGTGATGGTACCTGGGTGTATCTGGTCAAGCAAGCACTGGCCTAACCTATACTGCTGGTTTAGTAAATCATCAGTTGACTGCAGCTGTGACTGATGACGTCAATGAAGGGCGTGTCTTCCACAATGAGAGAATGCAATCAGCTGGATTTAATCCAATCAGTTGAAGACTTTTAAGCGAGACAGATAGAGGATCTTCACTTCTTCAGCTAACCAGCAAAGCGTTTCCTGAGGATTTCTTTGAAGTTGCCAGTGTGTTTCCCAAGGAGTTCATCAAACACGTTCATCAAAGTTGCCAGTTTGCTGCCTGAGGAGTTCATCAAACACCTTCATTGGAATTGCCAGTTTGTTGCCTGCCCTAGGGAATTTGGACTTGTGTATACCCACAGTTGCGTGAGACACTTCTATAAATCTTATATAGAGAGATATCTCTTGTTGATTCTGTTTCCCTAGAGAACCCTAACTAATACACATGCCTCAGTTCAATAATAATGACCCATGGGAAGCTGTGGCGACTGATAAAGACAGGGCCACTGAAGACATTGTTCCTGAAGAAATGAAGGCTGTGGTCACACGCCTCTCCCCATGTAAAAACCCCAACCAGCCAAGGCGCTAGCAGAGGGGCAGAGAGTAAGGAGTGGGTGGGGGAAAGAAGGAAGCTATGATTATCATCTTAGGCTTTGTATTCAAGTCTAGAAGCAGAGACTGTTAGCAGCTAAACTTGATGTTAATCTCCATGACCTACAAATTATATGAAATGCACTAATGGTGGCTAATGTTACAATTTAGGTTCAAGGTGGGAGTATGACAGCACTTGATGGCTGGCTGTAATTTGTGTTTCCTTTACGATGGCGACATGAATTTTTTCATGCAAAGCACAAAGATGAATGCAGAGGCCAAAGGGGTGGACTCTATTTGTGATACTTTGTTTGCCTCTTCAGATCCATTCTCTGCTCTTCCCTGCCTTTTCTGCCCCAACCCTGCCCCAGACTGGCCACCATGGACCTCATTACCCAGGCTTACCTGTCCTCTGGATTCTGGTTGGTTCAGTCAATGTGAGTCATCAGCAAGAGACTGGAAAGCATTGGATCCCTAGTTCCCTGCCCCCTGGGCCACAGTTTCAGCTGTAGCTGTGTTCCTTTACAGCCACAGCTCCCGCTGAGTGGCCCCTTTCATGGATAGAGCTCTCATTAGGTTCAGATAACATTGTCCCTCTCCTTGTCCCTTCAGGCCCAGGAGTAGTTAGAGCTTTCATTACTAACCCCAAGGTGCCTCAACATACTTTCTTGGTCCCTGTAACCCAAAGTGTGGTCCCCAGATCATCCCCACCATCACCTTGGAACTTGATACAATGCAAATTCTCAGGCCCTACCCCAGACCTACTCCATCAGCTCACCAGGTGACTCTGATGCACATTGAGGTTTGAGAGCTCACTAGACTCTCTTCAGTTGTTCCATTGCCTGAACCAGCTCTTTTCTGCTGGGACCTTGACCAATACAAGAAGTTATTGGAAACGTTTAACCTGATAAATTTGCATTTATGCAACCATTCTGGCTGTAGTCACTTGAAGGATTGAGTGCTTTTGTGAAAAACGTTAACAATCCTTGGCAAGGGGGAACTCCTTTTGAAAGTTTTCAGTTAGACTGAGGCGTGGATGAGGAGCAACCCAGGGAGAAGGTGGAGAGTGAAAGGGGAAACAGCTCATTAGGTCTGTTTCTTGTTATCCAGCCCATCTCCCCTGGGTGCGTACGGAAGCCTAGGGTTTCAGGTAAAAGTTCTCTTTAGGAATAAATACAGCACATGTGGCATGTCTGTCCTCTGTCCTCTGAGATTCTGAGCACAGGAGCAAATGGGACAGGATGAAGGACTCCAAGAAGTCTGTAGTAGGAGACTGGGAAATTGCCAGTGGCACTGACAGAAGATGGAATCTGGAAAGAGATCTGAAGGGGCAACAAGATGACCAAATTGATGGAAGCATTTTGAGAGAACTCTCCATCTCTACCCTACCTCTGTGTTTGGCCTGGTGCCAGGCCACTTCCTCCAAGAAGCCCTCTCTGACTACCTTCCTCATAACCCTTCCCCCAACTAGTTCTGAATTTCTCCTTCACAGCACTCAACATGGTCTGTAATGATCCATTTTTGTGTGGGGTGGTTTGATGGAGGCCTGCCCCTCCGTAGGCTGAAAGCTCCAAAGAACAGGGCGTGTCTCCACTTCGTCCATTGCTGAATCCTCTGTGCCGGGCATCTAAAAGGCAGTCACCGAAAGTGTGCTGAAGGAATGCTGTTGGGCTCTCCCATTTGTGAACTGAAGATGCTCAGCAGGATTCAATGCCTGGGACAATGTCTACAGTATACACTGAAAACAGGTGTGTTGAATCAATGTGTGAATATTGACCCTCCAGTGAAATTATTCTGAACATGAGGGCAAGAAGTTGGATCTCAGGATTCTTTAGTATTCCCCTGGACATGTTTTAAGTGAGTGAGTAAATCACTATTGATGATGCCATTCCCATCGAAAGGATTCAAGTGGATTCCTAAGAAAGGCTCAGCTTCTCTCCTCCCTCACCTCCAAATTCAGTCAATCACTAAGTAATATGGATGTTACGTTCTAAAAATTTCTCAAATTTTCCCATTTCTTGCCATCTCTGTTGTCACTACCCTTGTCTAGTCTACTGGAACCATCTTCCCCTTGGATGCTCGCAACAGCTTCTTCACAGGTGTCCCAGGACCAATCTGTCCCCTTCGAATCCATTTTTTTCTTTCTGTTTTATGAAGTTATAACTTTTCAGAGTAAGCTGCACAAATCTTAAATAAAGCTTGACACACTTTTACACATACACTGTGTATATGTCTGTCTTAGTTTGCTAGACTGCCATGACAAATACCATACAATGAGTTGGCTTAAACAATGGGAATTGATTGTCTCGTGGTTTTGGAGACTGTTCTAGTTTGCTAATGCTGCCGGAATGCAAAACACCAGAGATGGATTGGCTTTTATAAAAGGGGGTTTATTTGGTTACACAGTTACAGTCTTAAGGCCATAAAGTGTCCAAGGTAATACAGCAATTGGGTACCTTCACTGGAGGATGGCCAATGTCGTCCAGAAAACCTCTGTTAGCTGGGGAGGCATGTGGCTGGCATCTGCTCCAAAAGTTCTGGTTTCAAAATGGCTTTCTCCCAGGACGTTCCTCTCTAGGCTGCAGTTCCTCAAAAATGTCACTCTTAGTTGCTCTTGGGGTTTTTGTCCTCTCTTAGCTTCTCTGGAGCAAAAGTCTGCTTTCAACGGCCATCTTCCAAACGGTCTCTCATCTGCAGCTATTCTCTCAGCTTCTGTGCATTCTTCAAAGTGTCCCTCTTGGCTGTAGCCCCTCTTCAAAATGTCATTCACAGCTGCATTGAGTTCCTTCTGTTTGTCAGCTCATTTATATGGCTCCAGTGATTTAATTTAGACCCACACTGAATGGGTGGGGTAACACCTCCATGGAAATTATCCAATCAGAGTCATCACCCACAGTTGGGTGGGACGCATCTCCATGGAAACACTGAAAGAATTACAATCTAATCAACACTGATACGTCTGCCCACACAAGATTACATCAAAGAGAATGGTGTTTTGGGGTATATAATACATTCAAACCGGCACAGAGGCTAAAGTCCAAAATCAAGGTATCATCCAGACTTTACTTTTTTCTGGAGTCTGTAGCATTCTCGTGGTGGCTGCTGGCAGTCCTTGGGTTTCCTTCACTTGTATCTCTGCCTTCTGTCACATGGTGATGTCCTCTCTTCCCATAGGCCCTTCCAGTTTCCTCTGACTTCTGGCTTCTCCCTGTGGCCTTCTCTGACTTGTAGATTCTGGTTTCTTCTCTTTATAAGTCTTCCAGTAAGATGGATTAAGACCCACCCTGATTCAGTTGAGCCACACCTTGACTAAAAGTACCATCTTCAAGAGGTCCTATTTACAACTGCTTCATACCCACAGGAATGGGGACTTGGTTTAAGAACATGCCTAAGTTGGGGTGCATAATTCAATCTACCACAATGTCCATATAACCACTGCAATCAAGATATAGGACAGCTCCAGCTCCCCAGCTGGCTCCCCCATACTCCCTCCCAATAAATAACCCCGCCTGAGTTCACCACCACACTGCCTGTTTTTGAAATTCATATAAACGGATCCATATAGTATGTGCTCTTCAGTGTCTAACTTTGTTCACTCAACATTATGTCCGTGAGATTCGTCTATGTTGTGTGTATTCTTTTCTTTGTGGTGCAGCATGACTATACCACAATTTACTTGTTCATTTTTGGTGGATGGATGTTTGGGTTGTTTCCAGTTTGGGGTTATTATGAACAAAGCAGCTATGAACATTATTACATGTGCCTTTGGTGGAAATATGCACTAATTTCTGTCGAGTGTACACCTAGAAGTGAAATGGCTGAGTCATAGGTAGTAAGTCTGTTTAACTGTAGTAGATATTGCCACATAGTTTCCCAAGGTGGTTGTAACAATGTACACTTTTACCCACAATGCATCAATGTTCCAGTTGCTCTACATTGTTGCCCACACTGGGTATTGTCAGTTGTTTTAATTTTAACCAACTAGGTGGGTGCTTAGCAGTATCTCATTATGCTCTCAATTTCCATCTCCTTGATGAGTATTAATAATGACTGCTTTTTAAAGAGCTATATTGGCCATTTGATATCCTCTTCTGCAGAGTGCTTGTGTTCACATATTTTGCACATTTTAAGAAAATGATGTCCAAGTTGTCCATATTGAATTGCAGAAGTTCTTAGACTATTCTGAATATAAGCCATCGTCAAATGTAAGTATTGCAAATTCCTTCTCCCATTCTGTCTCTTTTGATGAGCAGATGTTCTTGATTTTGACGAAACCCAATCTTCTATTTTGTGGTTAGTACTTTCGAAGAAGCTTTGCTTATCCAATGCCATGAAGGCATGCTCCTGTGCTTTCTTCTGAAAGCTTTGTTGTTTTACCTGTCACGTTTAGGTCTACGGTCCATCTAGTGTGGTGTGAGGTAGGAGATTAAGATTGACTTTTTCACCCATATGGTAGCAGGTGAGCCGGCACCTTTTATTGAAAAGCCCCTTCTTTCCTCGATGATTTCCCATGTGTTAAGTATCTTCAACAGCAGACCATTGCTCTTAGGATAATGCTCAGTTAATTGCTTAATGTGCCTCGACAACACCCAGCAAGGTGTGGCCCCTCCTGTGTCTCCGGCCGCACCCTGTGTGTCCGCGGACCCACTCTGCGCCCCAGTGTGTTCGGAGGTCGCGGTGTCCTCCACAGACCTTGGCTTCCACCCCCTTAGGCTGGCTACCTACTACCCAAATTCAGGTGGCCTCTCCTCCAGGAAGCCTTCTCTGACTGCGCAATCCCTGTCCCCTAAATCTAGTATAGATGACCTCATTATCCGCTCTTATTGTATCCCCGGCTTTGGAATGGTCTACTTTTTAAAATATCTGCCCCCACTCAGGGATGTTTTAGTGTGGCTAAACCCCAAGAGGTACCCAGAGCGCAGGCGCCCGCCTCTCCTCCCCATGCGCACGCGCGGCCCTCCAACACGCCTGCAAGCTGTGCCCGGCGCGTGCGCACGCGTGCGTGTTCGACAGGAATCCTGGACAAGGCCAGAGGTGACGGGGGCGGGACCTCCGCAGCACGCGTGCGCACTGGGGAGCCGGGCGCGGAGGGGACGGGACCGCGCAGGCGCACAGGCAGCCCCGGCTCTGGAGAATAAACAAGAGCGGGGTCGGGATGAGGCGGTGGATGAGCCCCGAGCAGCGAGAGGCGGCGACCGAGGCGGTGATCCGGGCCCGGCGCCGACCCTGAGCGCGGCCCACCCCGCCCTCCCGCGCGTGCGCCCCCGGCCGGGCCGCCCCGATCCGCGCGCCGCGCACCCCAGCCATGAACCTGGCCAGTCAGAGCGGCGAGGCCGGCTCCGGCCAGCTGCTCTTCGCCAACTTCAACCAGGACAACACGTAAGGCCGGGGTCGGGGGTCGGGGGTCAGGGTTCGGAGGCCGGGGCCGGGGTCGGGGCCGGGTGGGCGAGCCGGGGCGGGTGGGAGGCCCGGCCTCCCCGCGGGGCCGTGGCGGGCTGAGGGGCGCGCTGCCTCGGGACCCGCGCCCGGGACCCTGCGAGCGCTGGGCGAGGGGAGTGGTGGAGACACGTGTATACGTTTTATCCGCTTACGGGGAGGATTTCTTTTTCCAGACTTCACTTCTTGCAAAGTTGGGGCAGAGCTTTGCGGCTTGCCTCGTCTTGGCCGCCCCTGGAGAGGTGGGAGCAGGTGGCTTCCTTCTGGCCGCCTCCCCTCCCCTGTGTCCCCCGCGCTCTCCTCTTCGGGCCCTGCTCCTTTCCTCCTCATCTTAGGGCCCCTTCCCCCGCTTCTATGTCCTTTTCTCCTTTTCTCGCTGTTCTTTTTGACAGGTAACTTTGATGTCTTCTCCTAGCAAGAGACACACTTAGCAATAACCCTGGTCTGCGACCCAGGGAGACGCTGAGCCGAGGGGGATGTTACAAAGCAGTGCGCGAGGAGTCTTGGTGCTTCGGGGGATTGGCCCCTCCTTAGGGAAAGAGAGGACCTTGGTGCCAGCCCCTGGATCTGGAACGCTGCTTGCCCAAAACGAGATGGGTTCGAAGCCGGTTCTTGCGAGGCTGCCTCTGATGACCCGTGAGGATTGTTGATAGATGAGGTTTGCTGAGAAGGAAGGATGAGTTGTGGGACAGGGAGGGAGGAGAGCCATCTTGGGAAGTGAGTAAGAGGAAGTGATGAAAGAGGAGGATGAGCAGCTCCTTGGCTTCATATAGACCAGTTGGTGGTTGGGTTGCCTTTGAACTGGCAGCATGGAATCAGTTAATTGTAGAATGGCCAACGCAAGTTGGTGGTATGCAGCACCTTCCCAAAGTTGAGAATCTCGGGGAAGACAGTAGCCCGGTGGAGCACGACTGAGAGTTGGAAGGGAGCAGATCTCCTAATCCAATCACAGATGAGGAAACCGACGTTCAGAAAGCTTCAGAGCTGTGCCTGCATCTTATAGTTGGTCAGAGTAGAGTGGGGACAGGACTAGAATCTAGGACTTCTGCGTTCTCTTTTAGTGCGAAGTCTAAGGGCAGTGGATTCCAAGATCATAATCATGACAGTAATCTTTAAAGATTAAAACTATCAAATACGGTAGTGTTTTATATGGCCAAAAGCCAGTACAACGAAAACAATTCAGACAACCTGTTGGAGATTGTTATAATTGGGATAGACTGTATTACATTAATATCAGGAATTTCAAACAACTATAATTTGATTTTTAAGCCCCTAGTATTTTTAAATGGGTAAAAAAGAGTAGTATTATCGTTTTTTATGCTTGTATAAATTAGAGAATTTCCAAAACATTTTCCAAAACTACTCTTTCGTGTTTTTACTACTACTTAGGTGTTATTTCTATCAGAAGGAAATCAAATATAGGAAAGCATTCTCTTTTTCTGCTGTTTCAAATAGGCCAGGTTTCCTGTATCATAGAGGAGTGCCCCTCGGTTGGCCTGAAAAAAGACCTTTTCACACTTGGAAATCATGTGCTTCCCCGTCCCCCATGAATCCTGAAATTATTAGTTTGAGGGAAGATCTCTGTGTCATGATTCTGACTTGCCAAAGAGGACTTTATGTAGTTTGAATATAAATTGTAAGGAATTGTTGGGATTTAATGAAAATAAGATTATTAGATTAGAAGAACAGCATAATCTGTTTTAAACTTGAAAGAAATACAACAGTTCCAGTAGTAAGGCTTTATGGTTTACACCCTTCTCTCCTTCCCCATCTCTAGAATTTCTTTTACTATAGGATCACAATTTTAAGCTAGACAAGGAATCTTGATCTAGAATCCACATTCACTGTATTCAAAGAAAAATTTGGAAGCCATTGAGTATGTGAGCATACTATATAGGAATTTCACTTTTTCTTTTGCCTTTCAAACACTAACATCAGAAAAGGCATTGCACACCTAACTTTATCTGTCCTGCCTTTCTTCATGTACTGGCAGTGTGATTTCAAATATTGTGGTATTTTTCATGATTCTTTCCATAAAGTGTGAATAAGTTCTATTTGCTTTCTGCCATCTACAGTTTTATTTGTGTCTCTCAACTAGAGCAGAGAACACACAGAACAGCTGGCCCAGGCCATCGCAATGGTGACCGGGGTATCTGTGCTTATCCCAATCCCAGTTTTTGAAAGAAACATCTCCAAAGGCTTATCTGGGGGGAATTTTTGGCTTTTTGACATTTAAGTTAACAAATTATTAAGGGGCAGTGTATTGGTTGAATCTCAAATGGAAATATCAGAAACTTGATTCTCCCAGTAGACACCACTCAGTTTGTGGGAAGTCAGTGATTTGGCAATGCCTGTTTCAAACTACATTTCCTAAAGGGTCTAAAGAGAGACTCTTGGTTTTCCAAGGCTTCTTTTTGCAGAATTAATGTTATTAGTGTCCAGAAAAACTAATGAGTATGAGGCAGTAAGGAAAACCTTGTTTGAATGTATTGCTTTCTTCAACTTTGGGAAGGTCTCTTCTCCTTTTTTCTCATCTGTAAATTGAGGGGTTTGGGAGAAGATGGCTTTTAAGTCTCCTTCAACCTTGAAGTTTTAGTCACTCTGCCTGCTGTGCAGGGGATACCTTTGAGCAGGGCAGACGCCACTTAGGAGGATATTGCCCCACTGCGGTGGCCAGTGGAAAGGAGGGGACTGATTAGACATCAGGACTTGGTGCGACCCATGGGATGTGCAGGATGAATTCAAGGGACAAGTCAAGATGACTCCCAAGTTTCTGGCTTAGGTTTTGGGTGAGCATTGATAACATTATGGGTGAAAAATGAGAGGGGCTCCAGGTTAGGGGGAAAGATGACTTCTGCTCTGACGGTTACTGAGTGTGAGAGGCCTCAGGGCCGCCCAGGTGAGGCATCCACAGGGAGGGCCGGGGCCTGGGGATCTTGGCAGACCCAAATCCTAAATTGTGTGTGGCAGAGAACCAACCTGGTTTAAACTGCGGAATCCCCAGAGGGCTCAGGAATTGGCAGTCTAGAGAAGCTCTAGAAGTGGGAAAAGGGTGTGTGGTGACATACAGAGGGTTGGTTGAAAGTGTGTTTAGGAAGTGTTGGCAGAAGACCTGTACCTTGTCTCCAGAGAGGGCAGAACTAGGCCTCTGTGCAGGGTGGAACCGTGATTGAGTTAAATCGACCTTTTTCTGTTACAGTTTGCTCATGTTTTCCTTTGTCAATACAAAATCTTACTATACTTTCACTTACGTCTCTTAGAAAAGAAACTTACCACATTTATAAACATTTATTGGGGAATAAGATGATTTATGAGGGCAAATCTCATATATGTTGCTCTCCCTTTCCCACTAATATGCCTGTCAAGATAATCATGAGATGTGATTAAAACTGGAGTCTCCTAAGAGGGGCGTGCAAGACCTGTGCATTGGTGTTTGAGATGAAAATATCAAACCGATTTATATTTAATATCATCCTTGTAAAATTGCTCCCTTTGATAAAAGTATATACTCATACTACCCTGTATGTCCACATCCAAAAATATTGGGGGTATGTGCTTACATTTTTTACTGATAGGGATATACAATCAGTTTTTGGAAACTAGGATTAAAATTCCAGTTGAGGCATTTAATAATCCCAAACCAGGTTCTGAAGAGCATGGCAGCTTGGTTGACAAAGCCCGGAGTTGATAGCTCCTACCTGTTGGGAGCACAGCTGAGAACCTGGGCGTCTGCCCCTCGGGGATCAGGTACTAAAGCTCTTTCGTTTTGCCCTTGGGAGAGAGGCCCTAAGTTTATTTGATTCCTAATGCTATGAGCTTGGTGGTTTGGTTTCCAAGTCAATGCGAAACTGGAAAGGGAGAGGAGAAGGGGCTGTTAGTAAGGGTAGAATGGTCACAAGGAAAAGTGACAACCATCAGCAAGACAGAAGGTGGGAGGATAAGTTTAGAAACTCAGCCAACAGGCAAAAGCCTTTGCCCCTTGTTGGAGTCCGAGAGGACCACCGTGTTATGACAGTATAATAAGTTGTTTCATGATAATGTTAGAATTTGCCTTCCTCTTGTTTTAAGAACACAGGAAAGAATATAGTTTAAGAATAAATTTTCATCCAAAATAGTGTGTGTGGGGGGTGGTTTGGTGCTCAAAATAGCAACCCCTTTAGCTACCTGGATAACAGGTTTTCATGGACACCAATTTCCCAAGGTTTGGGATTGCTGAGATTTGGTTTTATTTTAATTCTTCCTGGATATTCTTGTATTTTTGTTGGTTCTCTTATTACTTTTCAAAATGCTTACAGGTACCAATGCATGCTATACTCATTGGTATAATTAAATGGATATACCCAATGTAATTACAACAATTAACCATGCCTATAGCAACTCCCTTCTTAGAATATATTTCTTCTCCGTGTGTGAATGAAAGGGTGGAAATGTCAAGTTTTCAGTAGATACAACGGCCATTAAGTTAGCTCTCCTTTGACCTCGGAGTATAAATACTCCATGAGTCCATCGGCGTTGTTCCTTGTCTTGGGGTTTATCTTCTGCCTCCCCTTGTTTTCATTTTTTCCAGATCTTAAAAGCAAAAATGATGTAGTACTTGAGTCTTATATCCCACTGCTTCCTGCTTCCTTCTCTCATCCTTTCTGGTGCTTTCTGCATTGCTTGCTTCTTGTTTTTATTTTCTTGGATTCCGACGTTCTGAGAGTAGTGATCTTCTGATCAAGAAAGTCTTGACTTCCTTTAGTCTCAGATCTCCCCCCCCCCCCCAGGCTAGGGGGATCGAGACAGCTCCTGAGGTGCCTCTGGCCTCTTGGCCCCAGCAGGGGTGTTGGGTGAAGACTACAGAACCCTAAACATGCGGCCATCAAACCGGGGCCTTCGCCTTTTCCTTCCTGGCTAACTGCAGGCTCTTCTGAGTCCAGGTTCCCCAGCAGCTTCGTGGGCTGTGTGGGGTCCATCCCCCTCTGCGCAGACACACCCAGCCCGAGGGACTGAGCTATAATTGTGAAAGGCCTTACTGTCATCCTTCCCGGGCTGCAAGCGTCTTTGTTTAGAATCGGAGTGCTAGCTTACTTGCCTTTCCTCCCAGATTCGCGTATCAGACCATCTCAGGAATCCCGATTGGTTTTGAAAGGATTACTAATTTAGGGTGATTACTTTCACTTCCATCTCCAGCTCATCTTGAAAGTTCTGTAGGTTTTACGTGAGAACACTTTGTCAGTCTCTACTGACATGCATGTGTTCCTGGCTGGGCTGTGGCATCTTTCTCTGCCACTTGTTTCCTCTTTGCCACTTGGTTGCCATGCAGATGGTACAATCTATGTGAAATTATTTCTCTGTTAATTTGTGGTAGAAAATGGTGGTTACTATTTGGTAATGTGGGAGCAGGTTTGTGCATTACCACTGTCTACACATAATCAGCTCTTATTTCTGAATTTGGCTTTTTTTGCAGGTCCCTAGCTGTTGGTAGTAAGTCCGGTTATAAATTTTTCTCCCTTTCTTCTGTGGATAAGCTGGAACAGATCTATGAATGCAGTAAGTGTTTGCTTTATTTTTTCCCTTCTTAAAAAAAAAAATAGACAATTTATACTTGAATTTGAATGTATTCTTAAATTCAAATACTGGTTCAAGTTTAAATACCCCTTGACCAACACTCATCTTTCATGTTCATCTCACCAGGGGGTGACGGCTGTTAACAATTTGTATATATTCTTCCAGGCCTTTTTCTGTGCACTTGCATACAGGTAAATATCCATATGGAAATAGCTTTGTTTTATGGATTGTCCTTTTAAATCACGGTATCATATGTATTATTCTATAATTTATCCCCCTTTTTAATGCCATTTAAACCATTTAGTTTTCTGTTATGAGGGGTTTCCAGAAATTGGGAAGTATACAGCCCCTGCGGAAATTATGTGCTTCCTTCACTTGTCATTTCATGGCCTGCAGTTCACCTGCCTGTCAAGGCAACTGGACGAGCACAAGGACCGTGTTCTTTGGCTTCTTGCTCTGACACTCGTGGGACTGGAGATGGATTACTTCACCTCTGGCCTTGGTTTCTCTCTTGAAAAAAAACAGGAATAAAATGTATACCTGGTCCTTGCTGAATTATAGTGGTGGTACAGACCCTCCACCGCGGGCTAGGAGGGCAGGCTTCGGATGCTCCGTGCACACAACTGTTCTTTCAACTGAGATCATTGCAAAGACACGTGTGCTTCACTTCCCTCCAGTTCCCCACAGCGGTATCATTTTGCAAAACAATGGTACGATATCACAACTGGGGTATGGACGTGGACTCAGTCCACCTGGCTTGGTCAGTTTCATGGTTTCATCTGGTGTGTCTTGAGTACTATATGGTTTTGGTGCCCATGTAGATTCTCATGTCCACCACTAGAGTCAGGATATTGAATGCTCCCAATGCCACAGGGGTCCTTCCTGTTGCCCTTCTACAGCCACACCCGCCTCCCTCCCACCACCCCATAACCCCCATCCCTAAACTGGCACCCACTAGTCTGTCCTCCTCTGTTTCTAAAATTTTGTCATTTCAAAAATGTTACATAAATGGACGTATATAACCTTTAGGGATTGGGTTTTTTTACTCTGCATCACCCCCAGGAAATGCATCCACATTTTGCATGTGTTGACAGTTTGTTCCTTTTTATGGCCAAGTCTTGTTGTGCGGGGTATATGTACCAGATTTCACAGTTCACTGTTTAGGGACATCCAGGCTGATTCCAGTTTTGGCTGTTATAAATAAAGCTACTACGAACATTCACATACAGGTTTGATGTGGATGTGAGTCTTCATTTCTCTGGGATAAACACCCAGAAGTACAATTGCTGGGTTTATGGTAGTTGCATGTTTACTTTTTAAAGAAATAGTCAGACTGTTTTGCAGAGTAGTGGCACCATTTCCATTCCCACCAGCAGTGTTAAGCGTGAGCCACTTTTCCGTCCTGGCCTGCATTTGCTATCATCACTGTTGTTTATCTTAGCCGTTCTGGTAGGTGTGCAGTGATAGCTCACTGGTTTTCATTTCCTTTTCCCTAATGGCTAATGATGTTGAACCTGTCTCATATGCTTATTTGCCATCTGTATATCCTCTTTGGCAAAATGTCTCTCCATGTCTTTTTGGTTTGCTTATTTTTTACTGTTGATTTTTGTCTGATATTTGGTTTATAAATATTTTCTCCCCCCATAACAACATTTTGAGCAGACTTCCTGAAGCCTACCCATGGCCCTGACAAGGGTAAGAACCTTGTATGAGGCAACTGAGGAGTTCAGTATTTGCAATATAAACCTTGTAACATGATTATGGCATATGGGTTCAGGGAGACACCATTTTAATTATCTACACGTAGAGCACAAAATTTAAGGCAACCGGGGCTTTCTCTTTATTGACAGTTCCGGTGTTTCCTTCGTGAGTATTCCAGGATTCCCAGTGTTGCTTGCACCATGGGTTGGTGTTCCTTTGGGAATTCTACTTTACCCATTCCTCTCTTTGGACGATGGGGAGGCTCGGCTAGTCAGTGGGAAGGCCATTTCCCTCTCACCCTGGTTTCTGCTCGTCCGGGAGCTCTGCTTGAGGGCCTGCTCTGGCTGCTGGAGCCACAGGGCCAACTGAATCCTGCCCTCATGACACGTGCACCCCAGCGGAGGAAGACAGATGATAGACAAGTAAGTATGTCAGAAGTTAGGCTGCAGACACAGTGGTGAGCGAACGGTCGCCGTGGTCCCCGTTCACGTAAGGTGAAGATACAGGAGAAAAGTCTTTCTTTATGTGGGTCACTGGAAATGCTGGAGTTCTCAGGCTCCCCCCAGGCCCGCCCTGGTCTCGGGCATTTGGTCTTTGCTCCTCCGCTCTTCCCAAAAGCCTCCAGGTGCTCCAGGGCTCCCTCCACCCCCACCCCCATCAGCAGAGTGGGTTGGGACCCTTCCCAACAAGTCCCTTTGCAGTCACCGCCCCCAAAGGCAAGCCCTGAGACCCTTTCCAGGGAGACCCTGACTCATAGTCCCTGCCTGGCTTTCTTAGATTTTACTCCTTATTTATCCTCAGACTTGCCTTCTGATGCTTAACCAAGGCTTCTAAAAAAGCCTCTTTTCTAACGAGGCTGGAAGGTGTGGCCGCAGTAAGAACATTGGTGTGAACCAGCGTGCTGGCTTATCCCAGGGGAGAGTCAGGGCCTCTGGAGCCCTCCAAGCTGGCTGCCTCTCAGTTGGCCCCACTGGGGTTGTTCCCGACAGGGAGAATCTTCTAAGAAGGGTAGCCCATTTCTGGGAAAAGGGTTCCTCTGGGCTTTTATGCATGAATGAGACGTATGTTAAGTCTGTAGCCAGTGGGAGCTGGGTACACCCGTTTTGGAGGAGTAGCAGCAGGGCCAGCCAGGGCACCAGGAGCTTCTTCTGTGGCATTTGAAGCTGCCTTTTTCTGGTTCAGCATTTGCAGGGTTAATGCAGCCCTTTCACTGTTTTCTGTAGTTTTGAGGTCACTGTTTTAAAGGTGCCTCTGCCTGTGCCAAGGCAGGTTGGAGCAGAGATGCCCAACCAGGGCCAGCCCCCAGCTACCTGAAGGAGCTGGTCAAAGGAAGGCAGGGATCGGGGGTCAGACCTCACGCCCCTGGAGGTTGGGGAACTCGGTCTTCATGTCCACCCTGGACCCAGCAAGCCAAGCGACTTCCTGGAAGCCCGAGCTCCAGGTCCCACTGCTGCCCTCCTGGAGGCTGAGGGATGGGAGGTGGCAGCCGCTGCAGCGAGGTTGAAGCCCACCGGTGTTTATGGCAGTTTACCAGCCTCCTCCTCCCACTGCCTCCTCCCCTCCCCCCCACCCCGGATGCTGCTCAGTGGTGCTCCCCCAGACTCCAGAGTTTCAAAACACAGACAGTCCCTGCCGGTTCAGCGGTTGTTTGGGTGAAGGGACTGGCTCCTAGAGCTTACTACTCTGCCATCTTCCCACAGTCTTCTCTCTTTGAAGGTTTTTGATAGAACAAACTGTGATGTCTTTACAGCATCTTTTAAAGTGGGTATTTCCTGACCAGCATGGTAAGGCAGTACATAGGTTTCTGCATTCTTCTTAGTGAACTTTGGCCCTTAAAAATAGGGGTGACATGGACATAGAAAATGTTTTGATACTAATAAATTCTTTTGTTCCTCAAACATTATCTTTTGTCTTTGATACTCTTTTACCAAGTAGTTGTCTCCTAGAAAACAGGTTAGCTACTAGAGGACTGTCAAGACTTTTCTAGCACATTCATACAGGTAGTTCAAGAGCAAAGACGATTACTTCATGTCTCCATATTCAGTTCAGCCTCGGTCTTGCTTGTTTACTCATTAACTCCCAACAGTCTATCATAAAATTAGATCTTTGTTCCCAGTCTTTGTTGCTATCACAGAAAGAATGAGCCATAGCTGGTCTTGGGGAAAACAAGATTGACAACTACTTGTTCTTTCCTTTAAAAATAAACAAATAAACCATTGCCCGGCACCATTTGAAGATTCTTTACTTTTTATTTTGATGTAATTTCAAACTCCTAAATTGCAAGAGTCCCCCCCCCCCATACCCATCATTTACGCAGGCCCCATTTGTTTTTCTTCCCCCTCTTTCTCTCTGTGTTTTGTTTGTTTGTTCGAGGATGTAATGTGCAAATATGTGGTCTCTCTTCCTTGAGATACTTCTGATATTACACACTCTTAGGCAAAATAAAGGACATAGAATATTGTTTTTTTAAATATCACAGAAGTTTAGAAGGAGGCATTGACTTTTTGGATTCTAATTGTGTGTTTTCTTTGCATTTTATAAGTTTCTGAGTTAAGAAAATGTACATCAGAAAGAATCGAGTTCTGAAACAACATAAGCAGTTTCTTAGCTCAGCAAAAGTGACTAGAGCCTATTTGGATTACAGATGTGCATTCACAGACATTTAACACCTTTTTATCAGCCTTCTTGCTTGGCTGAGAAACTAACCAACATTGACTTTCCAGACCATCATCTGCATCCTAAGGTTTGGGAAGTGGTGCCTTCTGGCCTCATTCCTATTTGACAGACCTTACATTGGTCAGGATAGTAATTCAAGTGAGATTTACAGTGATGGATGTTGCATAGGAGAGACCCTAGCAGCCTCTCTGCCTAAATCCGTTGAAATGGAATATCGGGCTCTTAATTCACATCTCTTCCTTGCTCTAGAACTGCTCTGGGAATCTGTCTGACATACGGCCCCGTGCAGCGTGTATAGTGTCTGTTATTTATGGCTTCAATCTTCCCTTTCTCCCACTAGAAAAGTTTTATCACTGCCAACTATAAACAGTGCCAACAGAAGCAAAACAATATTATTTCTTATTCAAGTAAATAATTTCTTGAATTGGCAGAAGCCACTTAGAGTGAGCCCTCAAAGCACGGCCGTGGACAGGTGAAGTCAGACTCTCCTAGTGGCCATCCATGGGTCCTCCTGGCACTGCTGTCTTGGCACAGTGCCATCTTGAATAATTGCAAATGCGCTGCTTTGTTTCTTTGGTTCTTCTCTTGATTGTAACGTCTGTCCTCCTTGTATCAGCCTGATTCACCATGTACATTGTTTCCTGGGAGGCTGAGCTGTCTGCACTTCAATTCATGGAAAGAGATTGCTGTAGCTAGGCGGGTTCTGGGTATATTTATGTTTAAAAGTTTTATTGGGCATGAAATGTAGTAAACAAATGTTCAAAGAGCTTCTTGAAACAATGCAGTAGAAAAAATAACAAACCATAAGCCACTAATAATATATAAAAATCAGTTGCTTTTGGAAAGGTGTATCTTGAAAAGAGCTAAGCAGTTTGGTTGCTGGGAGTTAAAGGAGCTCTGAAGTGAATTCTTTTGTGTTGTAGTTATCGCTGCTTCTTTTTTTTTTTTTTTTTTTTTTAAATACATTTCTTATTGTGGTAAAATATAAACCACAAAACCATTTTAACCATTTTTAAGTATACAATCCAGTGACCAAAACTCAGCAGTGAACAAAAATTTGTGTTGACTCCAGGGTCACCAGTGTGCCATCTGTTGTAAAGGTCCTCACACTTTCTCTGGTAACTGATTCCTTTGAAAAGCTGATGGAAGGTATTTCCCCCAGAAAAGCAACATTTCGCCTGTAATTTCAGTGGCTTGTGACCACTTGAAGCCCGTCCGTATCTCTGTTAGGGATCCACGGACTCGGGGTGTCCCGGTGGACTGTTGCCCACGCCCTCAGCTCTGTCCCCCACCCCCTGCCGTTTCCTCAGAGGTGGCCTAGCTTGATGTTTAACATCTCCCTACGGTCATAGACGTCTTGAGTAAGATCTTAGTATTACCAGCCAAAGTTCAAACTTCTGCAGTAGTCTACCCAAGTTTTTTTTTTTTTTTTTTTTAAACAGCTTTTGGGGGATATAATTTATATATCATAACATTTACCCATTTGAAATGTACAATTCAGTGGTTTTTAGTGTGTTTATGAAGTTGTCCAACCTACTATAATCTAAATTTAGAATATTTTTATCATTCCACAGAAGAAACTCCGAACCCATTAGCGTTCACTCCCATTTCACGCCAATCCGCCAGTGCTAGGCAACTACTAATCTACTTTCTGGCTCTATAGATTTGCTGTCCTGGACGTTTCAGATAAATGGAACGATATAACATGGTAGCTTTTTGTGTCTGTCTTCCTTCCCTTAGAATGTTTTTAATGTTCATCCATGTTGTAGCATGTATCAGAACTTCATTTATTTTCCTTGCCAAAGAAGCTTGCATACCACGTTTTGTTTGTCCATCCATCAGTTAAGACATTTGGATTATTTCTCTTTTTTGGCAATTATGAAGAATGCTGTTGTGGGAGCATTCAAGTACAAGTTTTTGTGTGGACATATGTTTTCATTTCTCTTGAGTTGGATACCTAGGAGTGGAGTTCCTGGGTGTGAGTGTAGCTAGAAGATAAATTCCTAGAATTAGAAATGTAGGATCAGCAGATAAGCACATTTTGAAACTGATAGACATTGCCAGGTTGCCCTTAAAAAGGATTATGCCAATTTGTGTTTCTGTGAACAGGATATGAGGGTATCTGTTTTCCACACCCCCACCACTAGGCATTATCAAACAGTTTAATATTTAAAATATGGCCATTTGCCTTAATTATTTCCATTTCTTAAACAGTAACTGAAATTGAACTCTTTCATATGGTTATATGCTTTCTCTTTTTTTTAAATTAAATTCAGTTTTATTGAAATATATATCATACAATCATCCATGGTGTACAATCAACTGTTCACAGTACCATCATATACTTATGCATTCATCACCCCAATCTATTTTTGAACATTTTCCTTACATCAGAAAGAATCAGAATAAGAATAAAAAATAAAAGTAAAAAAAGAACACCCAAATCATCCCCCCATCCCACCCTATTTTTCATTTAGTTTTTGTCCCCATTTTTCTACTCATCCATCCACACACTAGATAAAGGGAGTGTGATCCACAAGGTTTTCACAATCACACTGTCACTCCTTGTAATCTACATTGTTATACAGTCGTCTTCAGAAGTCCAGACTACTGGGTTGGCGTTTGATAGTTTCAGGTATTTACTTCTAGCTATTCCAATACATTAAAACCTAAGAGGTGTATAGTGCATAAGAATGTCCACCAGAGTGACCTTTCGACTCCATTTGAAATCTCTCAGCTACTGAAACTATTTCATCTCATTTTGCATCCCCCTTTTGGTCAAGAAGATATTCTCAGTCCCACAATGCCAGGTCTACATTCATCCCTGGGAGTCACATCCTGCGTTACCAGGGAGATTTACACCCCTGGGAGTCGGGTCCCACGTATGGGGGAGGGCAGTGACTTCACCTGCTGAGGTGGCTCAGTTAGAGAGAGAGAGGGCCACATCTGAGCAACAAAGAGGCACTCAGGGGGAGACTCTTAGGCACAATTATAAGCAGGTTTAGCCTCTCCTTTGCAGTATCGGGCTTCATATATGCTCTTTTTTTAAAAAAAACTTCTTTTGCCTATTTTTTTATTGGGATATTTGTCTCTATCCTACCAATTTAAAGACAATTAGCCATTTGTGTATTGCACATATTTTTCTGGATTGTCATTTGCTTTTTGACCTTGTTTATGATTCTCTTTGCCCTTCTGAACTCTTGAACTTTTGTATATTGAGATGTATTTTCTTAGAAGGCTTCTGAGTGCTATAAAGGCTTTTTCCACTCCAGGGCTGTATACACGTTCTCCAGTTTCTTCTAGTACTTTGATGTCATGGTTTACATTAAATACTTGACACATAATCTCCTCCTGGAATTTATTTTGATACAAAGAATCTTCTACTTTATTCATAAGCTGGAAAAGATATTTTTCCTATGTCCTTATTTATTTAGAAGGTATACTTTAGTATTTAGGAGTAAAATGTCAAAATACTATAAACTTCTCTTTGAAATTTCAGCAAAGCTACATGACTATATATATATGTATATATATATATATATATATATATATATATATTTGTTAAATCTAGGTATTGGGTATATGGGAGTTCATTGTACTCTTCTCTCTTTTTATGACTATTTGAAGTTGAAAATAGCTTTCCTGCCTCTGCCTCACCGTCCCTCTCATTTTTAAAATCTAACCAGAAGCTTCTATGCTTTTTTCCATTGAATTAAAAAAAAAAAAAATGATTTCAAGCTTATAGTCGGGTGGGAAGGAAAAGCAAACACCCTAACCCATCAGTTCTTTACCTTTTCTGCAGCTCTTTTAAGCAACTGAATTCATTCCAGCTATTATTTTTTTCCCTTTTCATTTTCCAACATTTTATTATGGGAATTTTCAAACACAGAAGAGTTGAGAGAATTTTATTATTAACGTGTATCCACTACCCAGATGCTGTTGTTAACATTTTATTATACTTATATCACATAGCCCTCCATTCATCCTTCTTATCTTTTGTGCGTTTCAAAGTACGTGTTTCCTTAAATACTTCAGTGTGACTCTTACTAACTTACAGAGTTCTCTATTTTAGTATTTTTTCTCCATTTGCGGTTAAATCTTAAGTGAACATACTGTGAGTTTTCACAGGTGCCTAAATCTCTAGCCTAAGCCCCTGTGAAGGTTTACCGCCCCTCCAGGAAGTTCCCTGGCACCCTCTCCTCATCAGCCCTGGTCCCTCCCCAACCCTGCAAGAGGCAACCCGTGTTCGGGCAGTTCCTACTAGAGATCAGTCTTGCCTGGAACTTCACAGAAATGGAATCTTGAAGTGCGGGCTCTTTTAGTAAGACCTTTCGCTCAGTATGATGTTTTTGAGATTTATCCGTATGGTTGTGTGTCTCAGTTGTCCACTGTATGGCTATATGACAGTTTCTCCATCCTGCCCTTGATGGATCTGTGGGCTCTGCCCGGCTTTCAGCTGTTATGAAAAAAGCTGCTATGAATATTCTTTTACAAGTCTTCTTGTGGGCATATGCTTTTATTTCTCTTGGGTAAATACCTTGGAGTAGAATCATTGGGACGTGGGATAGGTAGGGGTTAGCTTTACAGGAAACTCCCAGCCTTTCTCCTAAGTGGCCTTGCCATTTTGGGTCCTCACCAGCGATGCCTGAGAGCTCCGGCTGCTCTACACCCCCATCAGGGTTTGGCTTTGTCTGTCTGGTTAATTTTAGCTGTTCTGCTGGGTGTGTGTGATATTTCATTATGGCCTTAATGTGAATTTCTGTGATGACTGAGGACGTTCAGCCTCTAGGCTGTTTGTACATCTTCTTTTGTGAAATGTCTGTTCAACTCCTTTGCTCCTTTTAGAATTTGGTTATTTGTCTTACTGTTGAGTTGTAGGAGACCTTTAGATATTCTGGACACCAGTTCTTTGTCAGATATGTTCTGTGAATATTTTCTTCCCAGTCTGTGACTTGTCTGTCCATTTACTTAATAGTGTCTTTTGAACAAATGTATTTTATTTTAATGAAGTCTCCTTTACCAGTTTTTTCTCATTTATAGTTTTTGCTTTCTGTGTCCCAAGAAACCCCCAAATCAGGAAGATATTTTCCTGTGTTTTCTGTGAAAGTTTTATGGCTTCAGTTTTATGTTTAGATAAGTGATCCATCTCGAATTAATTTCGGTTGTGGTATGAGATGCTAGTTCAAGGTTAATTTTTTCCTTGTGGATTACAGATGTTCCATCACCATGTGTTAAAAAGTTTTTTCTTCCTTCACTGGATTGCTCCGGTGCCTCAGAGCAGTCGTGTGCATGTGGGTCTATCTCAGCGTTCTTTATTCTCTTCCACTGATTGATTTGTCACTGTGTCAATACCACACTGTCTGGTGTGCTGTAGCTTTTTACTTTAAGGCTTGAAGTCACGTGGTGTAAGTCCTTCAGCTTTGCTCTTTTTCAAGATAGCTTTGGATATCCTTGGTCCTTTGTATTTCCAAATTTTAAAGCCAGCTTGTTAGTGTCTACAAAGATGCTTGCTGGGATTATGATTGGACTAGAATCTAGAGATGAATTTGAGGGGAATTGATATCTTAACAATATTGGCTATTCTGATCCATGAACATGGTATATCTCTCCATTTATTTAGAGCTTCTTTCATTTCTTCTAGTGATGTTCTGCAGTTTTCTGTATGGAGGTCTTCCACATTTTTTGTTAAATTTATTCTTAATATTTCATTTTTTGATGATATTGCAAATGGAGTATTTTTCACTTCATTTTTCAGTTGTTTGCTGCTGATCTATAAAAATAGAATTGATTTTTGTTTATTAACCTTGTATCCTGTGACTTTGCCAAATTCATTTATTAGTTTTAATAGTTACTTTGTATATTCCTTATAATTTACTATGTAAACAGTCCTGTCAACTGAAAATAGACAGTTTTACTTCTTCCTTTCTGATCTTTGTGCCTTTTATTTCTATTTCTTGCCTTATTGCAGTATGTAGGACTTCCAACACAGTGTTGCTTAGGAGTGAGGAGAGTGGACCTCCTTGCCTTGTTCCCAATCTTAGAGGAGAGCATTCAGTATTTTCACCCTTAAGGATGCTGTTACCCCTTATCAGTTGAGGATGTTTTTTCCCATTCCTAGGTTTCTAGGAGCTTTCAACATGAAAGAGTGCTGAATTTGTCAGACTTTTTCTGCATCTTTTGAGTTGATAAGGTTTTTCTCCAGATGGTTAGATTTGAATTTATTACCACACACCTCAAATGGGCACTTGTCAGAGCCTGCCACTGATCCTTCGTTTTCCTTGTAACTGTATTTGCTCTCAGAGATGACGTTTTCATACCATCTTCACTCCTTACACCTCTCATCTCTATACCTCCAAAACTACTAGCCACTCCTCATGCTTTAGAGAGAAAACATGCTATCAGCATGGAGTTCCCTCACCTGTCCTCTTTTAAATGGCCAACCACCTTCTCATCTCCCTCATGTTCAAAAAGGGAAGAAAGGATTCTGTCATATAAAACCAGCTCTCCTGCTGGATCTGATTGCCTTTCAGTTTATTAAGCAGCTTGCTCCGCCAGTTATCCCATCTCTGCTGCATTATCAGCCACTCCACCGACATGCCTGGTGGCTCCTGTATTGCAAAACAAAAACTTCTTTGACTGGTCATGTCCCCCCAGCCCTTCCTGCCTTTCTGCTTTTCTCCAGGCCAGAGCTTCTCCAGCAGGTGCCTGCATTCCTTCTCTCCTCTCTGTCGTGTTTCAGCCCCGTCCAGTCTGCATTCTCTCTCCAACCCCCACCAAAGTTAGTCCCGTTCTCCAGATAACCTCCGTGTCATCAGATGCTTCGTCTTCTGTAGGCTTCCTCGTTACACATGTTCATGGCTTTTCTCTTCTCCTACTTAGTCTCCTGACCTTTCACCATCTCAGGGCCACACAGGGGCCGTGTCTCTTCTGCCTGAGCTCTGCAATGGCCTTATTCACCAGGGCGTGCACCCCCAATGCCTGGGACACCACCCCCGTTAGCTTCTCAGTGTTATGTGTGGAATGAATTAAGTATGTACGTAAAATTGTATCAAGCAAAGCAGTAAGAATCTATTCTTTGAAGAATATATTTGAAATTAAGTTTTGTTTTTTTTTTTACTGTTGATTTAATTTGGGGGCCATTGGGTTTAAATAAAATGTACTTGTTTCATTAAAATCAGTTTTTCATATACCAGGTTCTCCTGTAATGTGGCTCAATCCTAGAATTAATAAAGCTGAAAGTAAATTCTTTTTTCACCATTAAGGTTATAACTAGATCAAGATTAGACTCTGGTTTTTAACCTCTGATTTTTCTGAGGGGCCTAGTCTCTCTCGCTCACCATTGTATCCGTGGTGCTCACCAAGGTATGTGGTGGCCGAGCAGAGGACCAGGCTTCTCTGAGAGTGCGTACAGTCGAACTTGATGAAGAACAGCTTTACCACACTGACGCAGCGCAGGGAGGTGATAGCACTTCACCGCTAAATCCAAATGTAATGAATGAGATTAGCCCCTTTTTGAATATGACCCAATTCAAGCGACTGTTGTTTTTGAAAACCAGTGTTTTGAAGACTTTGAGGAGTTCCAAAAATCTGATCATTAGGTCCATTTTTGTTCATCCAACACATGTGCATTCAGTTCCTGTTCTGTGCCGGGCAGTGTTAGACCTGGAGACACAGCGGTGAAAAGCGAGGCATAGCCCCTGTCTTTGTGAAGCTCGGCCTTGCTGGGGACACTGCTGTATGGCAGCTGCACGGGTTACTCATGGTAGCTGTGACGACTGCTACAGAGGGTGGAACGCCGCCAGGCCAGGATGGCACAGCCTGAGTGAGCTTTAGTAAGTGTAACCCCTGACAGGTGGCAGTCCTTGAAGGAAGAATGTGTGTTAACTGGGAAGGGGGCACCTGAAGAGTAAGACATCGGGTAGGGACGGAGAAAGAGCCTCGCCCCCCCCCCCCGCCCACCTTGTTGTCAGGGAGCTGAGCGTGGCGGCCTGGAGGGCACCAGCCATTCAGATCATCTTGCTGACCCTGCTTGCCAAGCACGCTGTGGTCACAATACCCTTGTCTATTTCCTAAGGTCAGAGAAGTGTCTGGTCCTTAAGGAAGTTGCTTTTCCTGCACATAAATTGACATTCTAGCTATGGATCAGTCTTGTCTTGTCAACAAGCGCTTGAACATGGCAGCCTAGAGATCATATCATTCGATCAAAACGGAGAAGGGTCCCGTACCTGGGCCTCGCAGGTGGGAGTCGGGTCAGGAAGGGGCCGGCAACACCCCGTGTGCTGCCCGGCCTCCCCTACCTGGGCCCCTCCCATCTGGCATGTCCCCAGTTGCGGCAGTCACCTGCCTTTGCTCTTTTTTATGAAAGGTGAGCCTGCTGCTGCAGGAAAGGGAAATGGGAATGGTTCTGGGCACCTGGCACGGTCAAAATGACTGTGAGTAAATCCCAGAAAGCGCTCAGCCTCATGTACTTGATGTTACTGCCTGCTCCATCCTAAGTAACAGCAAAGCTGGTGTCCTTGCCTGTAATTTTTTCCCAGGAGTATGGGTTATGTCACGTGGGATGTGACTTGAGGTGACACTGGGGAAGCCAGTACCTCGTTAGACATTAAAACGATTGACGCTAGGTCTTCCTGGAAATAGCTTATGTCCTCATAAAGTGGATCCTTTATGAGACATCTTATTCCGTTTTAGCTAGTAGTTTAGTTTCTAAACTAACTGATGGGTGTTGTTAAGTTACATCATTTAAATCCAGCAACAGAGCTTATTGAAAGAAGCCCTCTTAAGTGGTTGTGCCGTTGGTTGTCTGTGTGGATTTTCTTGCAGGGAGCTTCCTTGGTCGGGCTCCGCACGGGCAGAACCACCGGCTGACCCGCCTGCTGACCTCTGCCCTGGGCCCGCCTGGTCCTGGTGCCCAGGCAGGGCCTTACTTGAATTCACGGGTGGGCGGATGCCTGAACCCCGCACCCTGTGCTTCCTCTCGCACAGAAAAGGGCAGGCTGCGTGTGGAAGTCATAGTCTAGACCCTTGCCTCTCCGAGCTTTCCTACCTTCTGGAATTCTCCTGGCCCCTGGATCTGAACCCAGCCCAGGCAACTACTAATAGAACAAGGTGGGGAGTGGGCCGAGACTGGGGTACGTGTGGGAGATGTGAACAGCTGCCTGTGGAGGGCTGCATTTTCCTTCTTTCCTTACGGATCTTCAGATCTGTACCTGCTGTTTCCTGTGCAAGATGCTGTGTACATGTGTTTTCTAACCCGGTCTTCTGAGTCAGTGGTCCCTGCTTTAAGGGAGAGGCAGGGCACGGTGGGGGAGTATCTGTGATTTCTTCCTAACAGTACTGTAGGAAGTAATGTAGCTGTCGCCCCCATTTAACATGTGCAGAAACTCAGAAAAGGTGGTTCATTCAAAGAACATTTGCGGGCCTGTCCTCTGTCAGGGACTGTTTTAAGTGCCACAGTATACCTGTGAGCAGGACAAATGAAGTTTCTGTCTTGGTAGAACAACCTTCTCGAGTGTGTATCAGGAGCAGACAGTGAGCGAAGTGAACAAACAAGATAATTACCAGGTGCATGCCGGGGATGAAATGATTTGGATGATACGAGAGCCAGTAACTGGTAGGGCCTCCCTTTGATGGGGTGCCAGGGTGGCGTGTGAGCTGAGGCATGAGCCAGCCATGTGGAATGTTAAGAGCAGGTGAGGCGTGGTGAGTTTACCCCCATGTGTCTGCTCCACAGCTCCCCCTCTTTATACATCCGTGCAGCAGTGGGGTCATCCCCAGGCACCGCCATGTGACAGCGTGCCTGTTCAAAGATCGCATGGGGCTCTGCTTTCAGGTGACTTAAGCATGGATTTGTTTTTGTGAGCAGATTTTGCCTATTGTCAGGGGGATAAATATGCTTGCGTTTCTTCTCCTTTCAGCCGACACAGAAGATGTGTGCATCGTAGAGAGACTCTTCTCGAGCAGCCTCGTGGCTATTGTGAGCCTCAAAGCGCCCAGGAAGCTAAAGGTTTGCCACTTTAAGAAGGGGACCGAGATCTGCAACTACAGCTACTCCAACACCATCCTGGCCGTCAAGTTGAACAGGCAGGTGAGTGACAGTCCTGTAGGAATCCCCCTGCCCTGTGCGCTTTTCCACCTGCTGGCATTTCCATCCTGGCCTTTTGAGTTCTGGGGGCAGTTCCAGAGTTTCCCAGTGCCTCCAGGATAGAGCAGGTGGTCCCGGCCTGCCATTCAGCCACCTCTGCCCTCTGGGCCGTCCACCTGGCTTTCCTCACCCTGCTGACCAGGACAGAGTCTCCGTTCCAGCCACACTGTGTTTCTTGTTGCAGCAGTTTGGTTCAAACCGTTCCCTTCGTGAGGAAGGCCCTTCCCCTTTGCCAGACTTACTGTTGCTTATCCTTCAAGAGGCGAGTCTGGCCGTTTCTCTGCATATCCACCACTCGTCTGCGGAGCTGCAGCATGGTGTCTCACTCACCTTTCTTTGCTTTTATAAACGTTATTTTAAAAAATTTCTTCCCCTTTTAAACTATAAATTCAACTTTTGATTTAAGATGAGGGACCTACTACCTTTTGTACCTTCCCCCAAACTAGCACGCCTCTTGGGTGGAGCAGGGGCCTGGGGACTAGGCCTGGAGCTTATTGTATGAAACCATCTCTTGGCTTTTGCTTACCCCTGACAGCACTGCCCTAAGATGCTTCAGCATTTTTTATTTACAACAAAGTGTCTCTGCAGGGAAGGCTCACGACGCAGCCAGATAAAGAACATAGACCACTACGGAGACCCATGGTTTCTGGGCTGCGGTGGCCACTGGATAAAGCCGCCATGGCAGAAGCCTCCCAGGAGACTAGAAGTGGCCACTATCCATTAAAACCTAGGGGTACATTCACATGCAGCTCCTGGGGAACCGGGTGCTTTCCTGGTCTCTCTCACATAATTCTCCCCCCGAGAAAGCATCACCTGCGAGTCTGGTCATTTTCTTTCAGTGGAGTGAGAACTTCAGGTCAGTTGCAAAGTAATCTGAGTGCAGCACCCTTCTAAATTTATATATACGTATATTTTTAAATCCCTAGACTTTTACTTTTCTCTTACCCATGCCTCGTTCAACAGCAATTTTTTAAAACAATCTGCCTTACCAAATCTCTCCAAAGTGTTCAACCTGGTTTTCATTAGGGGGAGGGAGAGATGAGAGGGAAACCAAAACATAGATAAATAACACACACTTTTCTTAGCTATAGTTTATCAGTTGATATATTTAATTAAATCGCGTAATTAGTATGACTAGTACCACTGGCATACACAGCGTGGGACCAACTGGCTTTAGACAGCACCGAGTCGGTGGGCAGCGCGCCCAGTGGGACAGGAGAGCCCCTGCCGGTGGCCCGCGTTCTCGTGCCGAGCGTCCGCCTGGCTCTCCGGAAGGAAGGGGGTGCATGTCGGGGGACTTGGCTGCAAGTGCCTGTGTCTCCCCTCTCTTTTCTAGAGGTTGATCGTGTGCCTGGAGGAGTCTCTGTACATCCACAACATCCGGGACATGAAGGTTCTACACACGATCAGGGAGACGCCCCCAAATCCCGCAGGTAAATTCACCTGGGAGGAGGGAAGCCCTGTTTCCGATTCCGCCTAGAGGGGAGAGATTTCTCTCCTTACAGCTTCTGCAGATGCAGTCAGATTTGAAACACGCTGATCTTAGGCCACACTGCCTTCCTCCTCGGGCCGGTCTGGTGACCATCCGAAGTCACTGCTGTGGCCCCATCCAACTCTGGGATCCCTCAACAGTTCAGGTCCTTGACCTGTTTATAATTCCACTATCACCTAAGGTGGCGGATTGGGGTCTTGAACTTGAAAGACAAAATGCAGTGAGCAGGCGGTGTCGAGCCATTTCTGATTTGTGGGTCTTGGTTAAATCAGGGCTGAGTTGTGTCTCACGACCAAAAGGGGCTCCTCGGCCTGAGCAGCCTCTCGCGCCCGCGTGTGTCCACAGGCCTGTGCGCGCTGTCCATCAGCAACGACAACTGCTACTTGGCGTACCCCGGCAGCGCCACCATCGGGGAGGTGCAGGTCTTCGACACCATGAACTTGGTGAGGCTTCTCCTCAGGCCAGCACGGAGGGCACCTGCCACCCTCGTTCCGGGGGCTCCCTACACAGTCGTCCCCGCTCACGCCTCTCAGGGCAGCGCGGGACGGGTAAACTCGGCCTCCCACCCCGCAGCGTTGAGCTCAGGCAGTGGGAGAGTTGGCAGGACTGCAGAAAACTGTATGGCTGAATTACCTGGCTTTGTCTTGAGGTTTTGAGCACCATTTCCTTGGACCCCAACCCCGTTAAATCAAGTGAATTCACAGTTTGTATTAACCGGTACTTTAGTAACAGCAAATTGGCATTTGCTGCCTCCTGAGTAGATGGCAGCACAGGGGCTGTCTCCTGCCGCCTGGCAGTTTCTTCTCACGCGGGCTGTCGTCCTTTTCAGAGAGCTGCCAACATGATCCCAGCTCACGACAGCCCTCTGGCGGCCTTGGCTTTCGACGCAAGTGGTACCAAACTCGCCACAGCCTCGGAGAAGGTAAGGCCTGCTCTGTTGTCTCCCCGCGGGAAGCTAGTTCTAAGGCTCCACGGACTTCTCTGCTCCCCTCACACAGCCAAGTTACCAAACAAGTGTGTGTGGCCACCAAATCACAGAGGAGCCCAGTGAAAGTCCACGCGGGCCAGAGTGTGCTGCCTTGGAAGGAGTTAGAAACACACTTTTTGTGCCCTTTCTAACAGTAAAACTAATATTGTTTGTCGTAGAAAATATAGGCATTTACAAAGGCTATGAAAAGGCCATTGCCAGTCATGCCACTTGCCCAGTGTTTTTTTCCAACTCTGAAGCTAACACATTTATGGTTAGAGAACTTAGAAAATATTGAAAAGAATAAGAAAGAGTTGATATAAATACATTTCAGTGTATTTCCTGCCATTCCTTTTATGTTCATTTAACGAAATTGGGATCATGCTATATGCATCATTTATCATTTTTTTTAACTCTACATTATATTGTATTTCCCTAAGTTAAAAAACTTTTAATGGTGTACAGTATTCTATTGTTATTTACTTAAACATTACCTTTTAGGACATTTTTATCATTTTTAACATTTTGCTATCGTAAATAATTTGTGTGTTTTTAAGTCTCGTATATAAATCTTGTGTGTGCATCTCTGATTATTATCTTAAGAGATTCCACTAAGAAGAATTTCTGGGTTAAAAGGATATGGCCTTTTTTAACCCCTCCCTCTCCCATATGTAGGAGAAAGCTGCTTTGGTGGCCTCTGACTTGGGCCTCCTGGCCTGGTGTGGCCTCCTTGCTCCTCACCTGCCCTGCTCCATCTTTCTCCATGTCGCTTCCTCTCTTACTCGTACAGGTTCAGCCCTCTGCTCTTTCTCCTGGAGATCTAACTTGTCCTCCTGTCTTTGTGCATTTCTCCTGAGCTCCGATCATGCTCTTTAGTTTCCCACTGGCTCGTTTTACTTTGATGCCATCTCACTGCACAGTCCCCTCCCCAGGTCTCTCTCCCCTTCGAACCACCCAGCCCAGGCAGACACGGTACAGATCGGCCCACTTTCCCTTCCTCGGGGTCTTTGCAGCATGCCTCTGTGTGACACGAGTCACCATTTGTATCATGGACTGTGTGAGCTCCTTTCAGTTCGTGCTCACCTTGGATCCCCTCCACAGCTCTGTAAGGCAAACATTTCTCCATTTTTTATCAGAGGCTCAGAGAGGGTGAGAAGTCTGCCCAGGGTCACCCAGCTGGGCAGTGACAGAGGGATTGGACTCCAAGCCACATTACCCACCCTGTCCTTTCCTCGCCCCTCCAGGAGTCGAAATGGCCACACAGTTCTGCTGCTCCTTGTTGAAAGCAGAGTCTTACCATCATGTTTTTATTAGGTCTTGGAAAGGCCAAAGCACTTTATGGATGTCAGGGCCAATAAGGAGCAAACATTTGGTTTGCTTTTAAACAGAATCCACTGCGTTTGTGGAATTAGCCCCACTGTGGCCTCCCCAGTGGTGCTGTGTACCAGATGCTGGGCTGCACACCTCGGCCATTGCGTTCACAGACTGGCAGTCACACTGTGATGAGGCAGCTGTTGATTAGAATGACACAGGAGGTGTGTTGTCAAAATTATAGATAAATCGAGAAGTGTAGGCCATGAAGAACAAAACTTCTGCTTTGGTTATTTTTGTATATATATGCATAAAATGTTTTACCCCCTAATTCCTAAGTAATACCATACTTTATAGTTGGTGTTCCTTACACTCAGAGAGATCCACTCTCCTTAAACGATGCTTTCTCATCCCGTTACATCTACAGCCTGATTTGTGCTGGCTGCGCAGGGCATCCCATGGTGTGAGTTTCCGTAATCTAACCATTTCCTTGGTGGGCTATGTTTTAAGTTGTTTGTGGTTTCTCTCTATTTATAAACATGTCAGTTATTTTTAAAGATAGAATTTGGGTAGACCTTTGTAAATATTTCTAGAAACTGAATTCAGTTTCCTGTTTTTCAATGGCCAGAAGTTTGTAGTCTTTGTGTAGTTCATCTTTTGTCATTATGTGAAAAGTCACCCCATTCTCTGAAAAAAGATTCTTTTTGTTTAATTCTTCCTATTTATTCATTTATTTTTATATTTAATGGTATGAACCTTCTATCAGTCTACTACTTTATGTGCTATTTTCATACTATAGCTTAATAACATTCTTTTACTATCAAGAAGTTGAAAGTCCTATGCATTTTTGTTTTTTTGCCGATCCTCTTGTTCTCCCAGATGTTCAAGTCCCAGCTCCCCCGCTTAGGGGTTGGGGCGGAGGGGTGAGTAGTGGGGGAAACTGACATCTTCAAAAGATTTGCTATAGCTCACCATTTATTCATGTTTTCTTTTGTCTCAGTAAAGTTTTCTTAGTATAGGTCTTGCCATTTTGTAAGTTTGGATTAATTCCTTTTTAGGCAATTAAGGACATTTTCCAGCTAATCAGTTCTCTTGATCAATAACTTAAAGTGGCAGGAAAGAACCTCAGCAGGGCACTTAAATTTCATCACACAGGTTAAGTAGTGGTTCCCAATGTGTAGTGTATGATTAATTGGTTTTATTTTTAATAGTTTAAACTTTAAATGACTTAGGAAAAAAAATAGAACTCATATTCCACATTTGACTTCATGGGTATTAGTGTTTAGAATAAGTGGTAAAAGTAGACCAATTTAAGGAAAAGATTTAATACGCAGTAAACAATATAGAACAAGGGGAATGTGCCAATGTGCCAGTGACAAAAAGCACAAGAGTGGTGTGCAAAAGTGAAGCGCTTTTTCATGTCTGCTGGGATGATCCTATGGAATTCTCCCTTTAATCCATGTATGTTCTGGAATACTCTCAGCCATTGTCTTTTAAAACACCATCCCTCCCCATTCTCTCTGTCTTCTTGCTCTGGAACTCCAGTTAACCTCATTTCTGTCTTTGCATTCAGCCTCCCATGTTTCTCTCCTCCCACACTTTTCTCTCTCTCTGCATTGTGTTCTGACTTCTGTTTGGTCTTTCTGGTTATTGATTCTGCCTTCAACTGTGTCCGATAATGTGCTGTTTAATGCATCCATTTTCATTTCTAAAAGTTTTATTTGGTTCTTTTTAAAATCTGTCTGGTTGATTCAGAAAGTCACGTAAAATCCCATTTATATGAACTGTGCTGAATAGGCAAATCCATGGAAACAAAACAGAGATTAAAGGTTCTCAGGGGCTGAGAGGAGAGAGGAGTGGCTGCTTAACGGATATGGAGTTTCTTTGGGGGATGATGAAAATGTTCTGAAATCAGAGGGTGGTAATGGTTGTACAACAGTGTGAATGCATTAGAAGCCGAGAAGCTGTATGCTTTAAAGTGGGTGAGATGGTGAGTTTTATATTGTGTATATTTTACTTCAATAAAAAAAACTACCTGGTCAAAAAAAAAGTGTGCAGAAGGCCCACTGGGAGACTCGGAGCAGAGGAGTGGGCCTCAAAACACCCTTCCCGGCCCCGTGCAAAGCTGCCACTGAAAAATGCACCACGTATTTCATTTGGATGTGAAAGAAATAGAAAGAGTCTATTTTTTACTTAGCTAAAATCCTTTTTTTCCCTCCTGTCACAGGGGACCGTGATTCGGGTATTTTCCATTCCAGAGGGACAAAAGCTCTTTGAATTCCGGAGAGGAGTTAAGAGGTAGAGTATATACATCTTCAGAATTGATCCTGAAGGTTGTATCTTGATTTTGGTTATATATTATCTGTCACCAAACAATGAGGAAATTCCAGTTAAACACGCAAGCCTTTCGATTTCAGCCTGACTGGGCTGTCCATTGAGGTATGGTTAGGTCACAGAGGGGAAAGGAGTGTTTATAAAAGCAGACTCGAGTTTTGCTCGTCTGTGGCTGCACGGGAAGGGACGCAGGATGGCCCGGCGGGCCTGGGCTGGACAGACCCACATCACCAGCCCTGCAGTCCCCTTCACACGCCCCAGCTGGCTTGGGGCTGCAGCTCAGCGACTCCCGTTAGCCTGAGGGGTGTCCCTTCGTCTCCCCTCTCTGGGGACCTAGGACCAGTGCCCCAGCAAATGGCTGTGGCTCTCCCTTGAAAGGCAACATCCCTTGATTACCTTTACGCCACACCTCCCTGGCCTTTTCTCTTCTGCCGCCCCTGCTCAGCTGCCTCCTCCTCCTCTAGCTTCTGCCCTGGAGCCTCTCCTCCTCCCCGCACACCCTTCCTGCACAGGGCTGGCCGGGAGGGCCGTGCCCAGACGTCTCCCCTGTGCGTGGGGCAAGGGGTGCCTCCCAGTCACCCAGGCCTGGATGGCGCCCCAGCTGCTTATCACCATCCGTCCACCCAGGGCCCGAGCCTGAGGGACCCAGCATCAGTTCCTTTCTCTTGTTTCCTGCATCCAGTTACTTTCCAAGATCTGCTGGTTGTCCCCAGAGCCAACCATCCTTCCCATCTCCACTGGTAGCCCTGAGCTCGGTCACCCTCTGGCCTCTTGCTGGAGCCTCGTCCTCGCCTGTGTTCTGCTGGTGGCCCCTTCAGTCCACTCTTCACACTTGAACCTTTGAAGGGTCAGTGTAATCAAAACCCTCAGTCCAGTGTCCTGAGCGCGGCTTACCAGCCCTCCCAGGTCGGGCCCTCTCTTTTCCTGCAATATTTTGGTTCCTCTGCCCAATCATTCCTGTTCCTAGCCTCGCCGTTCGGTCTGCTCCTTGGAAGAGCTGACTTCTCTCTCCGCTTGGGCCCACACGTGCCACTCATGTGCTTGGCTGTCTTGCCTGGTGACCCGTCAACGGTTAGAACCCCTGAGTCTGAGCTGAGCCTTCCTTTCCTTTATGGTTAGATGGTTAAATCCTCTGCTCCTTGCTTCTCTAGTGCCTTCCACCTTTATTTTTTATCACTCTTTTGCTTATAGCCAATTGACTTTCTGCACCTCCACCCGAACAAGCTCCTCCAGGCGAGAGCCATGCCTGTCTGATTTATCCCGAGCTTTGGGACAGTGCAGGGTGCATTGTTGACACTCCGTAAATTTTTACTGAATTGATTAAAACTCCGTACTGTGACAGGCCTAAAAGTACCTTTCATTTCTAGGGTTGTGAGTAAATTCGGATTAACTTGATGGCTTTAGAATTTTTACATGGCATTTTAAAATGTACTATAGAGGCAGATTTAGCATGTTGGAAGTTTTACTTTATTCTTAAATATTATCAAGGTTTCTGATTTACCCTCTTGCATATTAAGAATTGTAATTTAAATTATTGGATTTTCTTTTACTAGCCTCAAGGCTGTAAGTCCATGCTATTTCAGCTAAAAATGGTTTAATGAAGTCCTGATTCCCTTTCATTTTTTGGAATTGCAAAGAAAATTGGCTTTTGATGGGTATATTAAAGAATTGTTCCTATTCAGTACTAACTTTCAGACATTTTCATGTCTTAAGAAATGTTTTGAGTAGGTGGATGGGAAGGAACAGGAAAGCTACCAGTAGACCCAAGCACACCATTATGGGATTCTTCTCCCCGTCCCTCTGGTTGAGGTCCCTGGGGCGGAGCTCGCAGCCATGCCCCGGAAGGCCCCCGTGACTCACCCTCTCTCCACCAGGTGTGTGAGCATCTGCTCCTTGGCCTTCAGCATGGACGGCTTGTTCCTCTCCGCATCCAGCAACACGGAGACTGTGCACATCTTCAAACTTGAGACTGTGAGAGAAAAGTGAGTTGCCAAAATACGTTGGTTTAAAATGTGTTTTTTAAAAATCACTTTGTCCCTGGTTATCCTGACTGAATGGAAATGTCCGCACAGAAATTGTCCTGCTTTTTGACACTGCTTGCCACCAGATCTGGACTCAGCAGTAAAATCGGTTTCTTTTTTTCCTGTTTAAAATGATGTTCTACTTTGGGAAGTATGCAAGAGAGAATGTGGGGAAACTTGAGGCAGTTGAGGCTAAAGGTGGATATCTTTTGGTCAGTACAAATGCCCACCTGTATGTTTTTCTTGTCAACAAAAGCATTTATGATTAGACTACCCATTGGAATGAATAGTTGTCTCCTTTAAACCTGCCTGTATATAAGAAAAGAGATGAGAAGTTTTTCATTTTAGAAGCAGTTTATATTAATCATTTATCTTTTCTCAAATTTTAGAAAAGAAGAACATCCCACTAGGATCAGTATTGTCTATTTATAGTCTGTCTTATTCAGAGAAGTGTTTAAGATAACTTACAAAATGTGTGTAAGACGAACAACAAGAAATAATGGGCTGCGGGATGAGATTTGTCCTCATGAGGTATACAACAAGTTTTCGGAAAGAAACAGCTCTAGGGCTGGGGCATAGATGTGGCTGGCTGTGTTCTCACACCTGCTACTGAGTTGAGGGCTTCGTCATTTGCCGCGGTCCGACGTGGCTGCTCAGGCGCTTGGCTCCTTCTTGCTTCTGAAAGCTGCGCGGGCGTTCTCCACTCACCTTCCCAAAAAGACGTGCTGTGTGATGTGCTTCCAGGCCTCTTGAGGAATCGGTGTTTTCCTTCAACCTGTTGTGTTTTGTTTTTTTTTTTAAGAAGTATAGTAAATTTCTCTTTGAAGTCTCGAGGCCCATCTTGGCCCCTGTGGGAGACCCCCAGTGAAGAATGTGGCTTGCCGTGTCGGCATGACCTCTCCTTCCCGCAGGCCTCAGGAGGAGCCCACCACCTGGACCGGGTACTTCGGGAAAGTGCTCATGGCCTCCACCAGCTACCTGCCCTCTCAGGTGACAGAGATGTTCAACCAGGGCAGAGCCTTTGCCACCGTCCGCCTGCCCTTCTGCGGCCACAAAAACATCTGTTCACTGGCGACGTGAGTAGAGAGGGGCACTTGCCTCACCTTGCCTTTGCCCCGTGTCATCGTGGCTGCCCCCAGGACCCCAGAGGGGGTGGTTTGGGATCCCTGGCCTGCTCCTCCTGACCCAGAAATAACTGGCACACTCAGCACTTTGCTTTAAGGAAGCGTTTTGTGGACATGGAGGAGACCATAAAGCGCAGCAGGGCTGCCACGAGACATGGACGTGCTCTGTGCTATTCTGTTTGATTCCAGAAACTCTCCCTCTTTGTTTTTGTTGTGAATAGACTGTTAATGAAAACCTGATGAAACTAGCAAACTTACCTTTGACTCAGCCAGGGAAGAGACCCCCATACAAACGAGCACCCGCTTAGCTCCGTGAGTCCGTGCTCATCATCCATGTCTGGGGGGATAAAGGCCTGAGCCGTCTGAGATTGCCAGAACTGATGCATTTCTGGCCCACAAAAACAACCCCTGCACGGAGCCCAGGCCCTCAGGATAGCCCAGACGTAGCTGCAGAGCAGTCGGGACTGTCCAAAGTGGAACCACGTGGGAAAAGATGGCCTGGAATCTTGTAAACGTTCTTCTCCATCCTTTTTATCGGACTAGCATAGTTGAAAAGGTTTCTGAAAGTCGCCCCCTTGGTGAAGAGAGGAAGCAGGCACTTGGTGGGCCGTGGCCGTCTCCCGTGGGGTTCGGTGTGGAGTCACCAGGCACACCCTCGGCCTGCAGCTCCAAGCCCAGTGCACGTGGCGCAGGCCTTTATCCCCCTAGACGTGGATGGTGAGCACGGACTCACGGAGCTAAGTGGGTGCTCGTTTGGGTGGGGGTCTCTTCCCTGGCTGAGTCAGAGGTGAAGCTGCTAGTTTCATCAGGCACTTTCTGTGAAAGTTGGGGTCCCAGAGTGTGACTGGCTTTTACTCCCACTAGAATTCAGAAGATTCCCCGGTTACTGGTGGGCGCATCCGACGGGTACCTGTACATGTACAACCTGGACCCCCAGGAGGGGGGCGAGTGCACCCTGATGAAGCAGCACAAGTGAGTCTGCCGGCCGGGCCAGGGCCTTCCCTGTGCCCCCTGCATCCCTCTGCTGGCCCTTTGGGACACCACATTCACTCATCTCTTCCCATCCCAGCGAGTCAGGCACGGAGGAGAACCCAGGGCAACTGCTGCTGTCTTTCTGAGCTCCGCTTTCCCAGACAAGGTTCAGTTCTGCCAGCACAGGGAGGCACAGGCTGTTGCTGGCGGCCGGCTGCTGCTCTCCCCCACCGGCCTGCCGGCGCTCCTGTCTAATGGGCTGGGCCAGGATGACAGAAGCGGCAGGTGCTACAAGGTTCCTGCCTGTGGCAAGACGGGGGAGAGCATGGGCCATCGGCCTCCTCAATCCTATAATGCTGTTCTAATTGGGGAGAAGGTGGGGTTGATGTCTTTTTATAGGGAATTTTATTTATGATCATCAACCTAAAATGTGAAATAAAATTGTCTCATTAGGTAAGTCTTTTTTAGTCAGACCTTCCCTGTAAAAATCTGGGCAAAAGATGCCTGGGGGGTTATTTCCAAGCCCCTCCTGTGGAAGCACCTGCGGGTGTGCCTCCAGCGAAGGGCCGCCCGTTGCCGCGGGTCTGCTGCCAGGGCACACGTGGGCCCCGGTCCTCCCATGGGAGACACTGAGCCTGGTTCTGCTTCTCTCCCCGCTGCAGGCTGGACGGCACTATGGAGACAACCAACGAGATCCTCGACTCCGCGTCTCACGACTGCCCCTTGGTGACTCAGACCTACAGCCCAGCAGTAGCAAAAGGTACTGCCGTGCCTCCGTCTCCCACCAGACTTGGTGAGGGCCGCGGCTCACCCTGGGGGTGAATTCCGCCAGGCCGGCCCCTGCCCAGAGCCGCCCCGCTCCCAGCTTCCACCCAGAACACAGGCGAGCTTTGGAAACGGGTGTTCTCAAGGCCTCTCACGGCTTGATTTCATTTTTTTCACTTTTGAAGAAAATGGTCCTCATGGCTCAGGCTCCTTTGGTGCAACTTAATTCATCCCAAGGCTCACCATGTCCCAGCCGAAATCGCATCAGAAGCCAAACGTGCCGGGCCTTTGTCCTGGTTTTTGCCCTCCCACCCTCAGTGCCCCTCAGCAGCCAGGGCCACACACCTGCTCTGCGCCAGGTGCCCTTCCAGGTGTCGGGCTGCAGCTGTGAGCCGGAGCCCCGGGCCCGGCACCCGTGGTGCTTCCTCCCCTGCAGGCGGGTGCCAGGGAACACTGGGCTCCTAGGTGCCGGAGTGATCTCGGCCCTGACCATTCCATGCCGGCACCGCCGTCCTTCACGAGGCTTCCCCTCGAACGCAGGCTGCAGACTCTGCACCTTTGGCTTGTCACCATTGCTCTAAACAGCCCTTTCATTTAAATGACGCTCGGAGTGTCTCTGATCGTTGTTTGCTGCATAACCCGTTTGAGAATTGCTTTCATTCTCCTTGTTCACGAAGGAAAAGCTGCAGCCCGTCCCTCAGGAAGGCTCTGTTCCCTGGGCAGGCATCTGTCTGTCCTTTATCAGTTTGGGAAAATAAATGTCTCCATCTGGTCAGTCAGAAGAAAGGTTACAGCTCAGAATGTCTTAGCATGGGCTGCAGTTCATAAGCGCCGACTGGTGTTTCCCCAGCCCAGCCGCCCGTGTGTGTGCCCCTCTCCCAGCCCGGCTCACTGCTGGTCTCTCCGCAGCCTGCCCGGGCGAGCTGGGAGCCGTGGGCGGGGCCTGCCTGGAGGACGAGGCCAGCGCCCTGCGATTGGATGAAGACGGCGAGCACCCGCCCATGGTCCTTCGGACGGACTGAGCTTGGCCTGTGAACCCCTGAGCAGAGAGCATTGGCTTGCCGGAGGACCTTGTGTTATGCTGCTGTGAACTTTGACCTGAATTGGGGGAGAGGATGGCAGAGACTTTAAAAAAAAAAAAAAAAAAAAAAGATTATAGCTGTAGTCAGATTCTATACTGTTGAGAAATACATTGTTTTCACTTCAGTGGCTTTTAATTCTGCTTATGCATTTTAGCTTTCTGTTTTCTGTTTTTGCCAAAATTAACTGTTTGGTGAAGTCCTTGAAACCTCCTTGCTTTGCATGCGTCCTGTGCCAAGCCAGCCCTGGAGAGCGAGAAGCTGCTTTATCACAAACTGACATCACTTGGTTTTTTAATGTCTGTACATAGCAATGAATGTGCCCATGTGGTGTCGGGTGGGGCGGGTCCCCCTCTGCTGGGCCGGGGTCTCCTGGTGCAGGGCTTGTCATGTGCCGGGGCCCTGGGAGGAGAGGCCTCTCCCCATAGACTCCCGCTGGACCCCTTCTCCCCTTTTTGTTTTGTTAATTAAATTTCTTCCAGATTGGATTCAGAATTCTGGGGTTTCTTCCAGAATGGACTTTATTTCTGATCTTGTTTTCCACGTGGAAGAGAGAGTGGTTACTTTTGACATTTAAAACCTTTCCTCCTGAGAGCAAATGAACTTGAAAAAATACCTGGGAGGAAGGAAAATGATCTAGTTTGCTAATTAAATCATCCGTCCCTTTACTTTCATCTTCCTGTTGAACAGTTGTGTGATTTTTTTTTAGGAAATTTTGTGGCTACTCCTGTGTCCAAGAAAGCCCAGCCTCACATGGGACAGGTGCTGGAGCTGTCGTCTTTCCCAGGCTCCAGCTTGCCCGGAGGCTCTTCTCACACGTGACAGGGACGGCAGGGACAGGTGGGAACCTGGAGCGGAGCTGGCAGCTAACGCCTGCCTACCTGGCCAGGAGGATGTGTGCCTTTTCTGTCTTAACCTTTAAACATTTGTTCAGCGAGGTGATGAGGGATTGTGGTTACAAGTTTCAGTATTTCCATAGCTTCCCTTTTCATTTTTATAGAATTAAAGCAACCTCAAATACCTCAAATTCTGCATTCCAAACCAAGACACACAGCAGGTAAATTTGCAAGGGGATGGAAGTGGAGCTAATGGCATGAAAGATAGATCCCTCGGAAGGGTGAAAGTTAAGGGCAGAAGCCCGAATGCAGAAATGATGTACTCTCCCTGCCTTTGCACCTTCCAGGGTTCCAGCCCAGAGGAGGGAGCGGAGATGCTTGTTCTCAGGTCACGAGTCAAGCAGCTCGTGAAGGGGAAAGGGGAGCTGTGACTGTAGCTGACAGCCTTGCTCCACGTGCCCTGACCAGTTCCCTCCCTGTGCCTGGGGCCCGCTTCTCAAGTGGCCGGCCCCAAGGGGAAACCTGGTCGCCGCGTGGGTCTAGAATGCGCTCTGACTGCTGCAGACGTCTCCAGAAGAGCTGGTTATTCACAGCAGAGGAGGAAGGAGGGAATGGACTGGACTTTACTCTGAATTAAAACCTCTAGCAAGTCTCTCCTGGATCCTTGACAAAACATGATCATGAGAATCTCTGGGACCAAGGGTCTGTGGTGTGCCGTCCAAGGATGCTTCTTTTCTGGAACAACCAAGAGCCTCAGCAGAACAGGCTTAACCCCGGGCAGGATCTTGGAGCAGAGGACTCCAAGAGTTTTCTCTAGAGCTCTGTCTCTGAAGTGGTGCAGTTGGCCAGCGAGTGGTAATGGAGAAAGATGTCGGAAGTAGACAGTTGTGGACCCCCAAGTTAGGGCTTCCTGACTACCAAAGGGGGCTCCATTTCATGTTTTGTGTTAAAATGCAATTAATTTTGGTGCCTGCTTGTTAACTTTGTCCACACTTGTAGTGATTTGGGGAATCAAATCTACTTGGCTGGAGTAGATTTTCTTTCGGCCAAAGGTGTATGTCTTCGTCTTTCTTTGGGATTGGTAGTTCTAGATGTTTGGAATTCACTTTGCTCTTTGGGCCTCAGTTTCCCCAACCCGAAACCAAGGCAGTTAGCGAAGGTGTCCTGCAATGCCCTGTGGTGTCCCTTCCCCTCCACGGATGCCCCGGCAGGGCCGTGGGCCCGGGTGGCTGCGCAGGTGCTTTCCTTACCAGCCCCCTGGGAGGCCTTGGCCTGGTCCGCTTTGGCCTCCGCTACGCCCCAGACAGGGAGAACTGCGGGTTCGCGGTTGAGAAAAAGGAAGTGGACTCATCTGCTTGCTGACTAAGCGTCCAGAGGGTTATCCATGGTCCCGCTTTCCCTCACCTGTTGCACTGCAGGAGCCCCTCTCCCTCTGCCCCCAGTGGGCGCTGTTGGAGCCTCCCTGGCAGGCCCGAGGCCAAGGCCGGAGAGACAAGAGAGGAGAGGACAGGAGAGAAACTGAAATTGTTAACAGGGCCCTTAGTTCTATGAAGAACTCCTACTACCTGAGAATTTGTAGGAAAAGGGGCCCTAACTGACCAAACAGAAGACTTGCACTATGTGCTCAGCTCCAGACGGTATCAGATCTTTCCAAACTTCAGAAAAGATCCGGGTGGTGGTGGGAAACCGGGGCCTGGCACTGATGCACTGCCATGAACTGGGACCAAACCTGTTGTATTTTCTAAAATGAGTGAACCAAGAGCCAGCCTGAACCCGGAGTCAAGAAGCCTGAATTCAGCCCCTGACTCCACTCCCTTCCTCGCTGCTTGACTGCAGGCAGACCCCCCGGGGCCTTCTGGAAGGGAAACGAGAATGCCCCCTACCTCCCAGGGCTGTTGTGAGGTTTCCTGTGATCAGATGTGCTGTGAGATCCAGATTGGGGCCTGGCTGCAGTGGGCGCCCAATAAATGCTAAAATCGGAAACCTCTGGAATTAAACTGGTGGGTTTTTATGCAGGTCTGATTCCTGAAAGCAAAGCTCGGTGGGAACAAGGCAAACACTTCCTAGGTATGATTCATATTGGAGCTTCTGTGTAGACCTCCTTGCTCCCTGCCTTTTCGGTTGCTCCTACCAAGAGGAATGAGGTGGTGGGGTCGGGCAAGCACCGTCTCCAAGGCACCAGCCCCCGCTGTGGCCGTTATGTGCCAGGCGGGCCTGGGGCGGCCAGCTGTGGGAGCTGCGACAGAGACCCAGGGATACCCCAGGTCCTGGAGGACATCCCATTCCCATGGGCGCCTGCCCAGGAGAAGGGCAGGGAACCCACCTCCTCAGCTTCTCTCCGTCTGGGGCGCCACTCCCTGCCCCGGAGGAGTGAGTTCTGCAGACCTGCCCTAAACACAGTTTGCTTTGGGGAAAAGAGAAGAGGAAGAATCTGTTTGTCTCCTCAACAGCCAACAGTGGGCTACGTGGAGAGAAGACTTCGAGATGTTTCCTACAGCTCAGCTAAGGAAAATGGGTCAGTTGGTGATGGAAAAGCGTGCTCTTTGCTAATTCCTGTTGTGTGCTTGTGGTTTTCATAATGGAGGTGGCGTGAAGACACCACGAGAGCCGTGCCCCCTGCCACAACGCGACTGGCTCCCTCCAGCATGCGGGGAGCGGGGGGAGGGCCAGGGCACTTGTCTGAAATGTGTCTCTGCCACTCGCGGCTGAAAACCCAAATACTCCACCTTGCAGGTGTCCTCCGTAGCCGTCCCAGTCCAGGTGCACGGCCGTTGGGGAAGAGTGCGTTACACAGAAGCCTGACTTTGTATTTGTAATGTATTCCTTATTGAAGGTAAACAGGGATAGTTCTTTGCCAGATTTTCCTGATGTACAGTTTAGTTCTTACCCAGGTTATAATGTCCTTGGGCCCACGTTGGGCCTTTTCATTCTGGATTTTGTGAAGCCCCAAAAATATGGACTTTGAGGCACGACCAGCTCTGCTTGTCCTTCCCCAGTGTCTGACTAGGGAAAGTCTTTAATTTGGAAAAATGGAGCCTTTTTAAGCTCAGTGCTTAAAGGCCCTGCTTCGACTTCTCACCCCTAGAGTTACATTCTTCACCAAGATGTAACTTAGATGTGTGGCTTTTTATCCTTCCTTTGAGGTGAGGCTGTTACACCTGGTGCAGGTGCATCCTACATCGGGGAGGGGGGGAGAGGGAGGGCAGGTGTGTGTGTGTGTGTGTGTGTGTGTGTGTGTGTGTGTGTGTGTGCGCGCGCGCATGCCTGCCTCTAAACCACGGGTAATTGTGCTTACCCACCACACCCTGTACCAAATCTGATTGCTGTTAGCATTTTTCAACTGAATTAAGAAATTAAACATGTTGTTACTCTTTCTTTTTTTTTTCATTGATTCATTGCCTACTCAGGCTGTACATTTAATTTGTACCATATATAAATGCATTTGTCATTTTCATTTAGAATTGGCTTTTGTCCCTTGGGAAACAAATTCCACAGTTCCATCTACTAGAACTTAAAATTCTTTCTTACCTGAAAGACTGTAAAGCATCGAAATCTCACAGGGTGTGTAGGATACAGCAGGTAGGACCTCTTGGTACCCGAGGCCGAGTGGTTTTGCTGTTGGGAATGGTTAGCCTTCCTGTAACGGGGTGGAGATGGGACAGATTTATCCTACCTGCATCATTTTCTGGTTAGCCCATTACTTCAGTACAGTGCTAGGCTGGCAGCTTCTTTTAACAGTATGTCCTACACACTGAATTGCTTTATCACGTGGTTCCCTCTTTAGGTTGGAGAATTTTCTCCTTTAATGCAAAGGCCAAGGAACGATTGTATGTTCTGCCCATGAAGCAGGACGTGTGGTGGCAATTAGCTGGGGAGCTGCCGGAAGGGCGGGTGACGGCTGTGGTCTCGCCTGTTTTTCTTAGCCACCCTCCCGATTCTGTTGGAGGAAACCATTGAGGCACCATTTAACTCTTCAGGAAATGCACGGAGTGCTGATTTTGGCTGCTGTGTTTTGAGGGGCAGGAGGCTTTTATTTTTTTGGTTGCTGTTATTTTTTAAGGGATTAACATGATACACTTGAGCTCTTTTTCTCAAGGGATGAGGCAGGGTGACTTGGAGAGAAGGGCAGTGCGGGGGTTGAGCTGCCCTCTTGTCCCCCTGCAGGTGGAAAGGTTTTCCTCTCTGCGGACCTCCTCTGGTGCACTTGGTGCCTCGCCTTGGCCTGAGCCTGGGACACGGCAGAGTTCAGGCTGAAGCCCCCCGAGGGCAGCACAACTGCCGAGTGGGGGGTGCCCACTCCCAGGCCCTGAGCCACAGCCGACAGGCACGGGCACCCCAAGAAGAACGTGGTAAACGCCAATCCCCGTCTAGTTTGAAGCAGCTTTTCAGAGACAAGTGCCCTGAAATAGGTCTGGAAGTAACCTAAAGTGAGCGTTTCAGACGCGCCCTTGGGGAGACCGCTCGGTGGCAGGTAGGGCCCACCTCCTGGGCCAGCGCAGGCCTGGGCCTCCCGCAGTGGGGGACAGTGGGGCTGCAGGGAGCCGCTGGGGTTCGGGGCGGCGCACGTGCCAACACAGCCACTTCCTCTCTCGCCAGAGGGAGCCTCGTCCCGGGGCTGCGGCCCCCTCAGCACCCCCACCCTGGGCTTCCCACCACTTCAAGGGCAGCCCCAGAATTCCAACCCCACCCATTCTGGGAAGTAGGATTGGGAATGTTTTCATCTCTGTGTAATCAGTTTTCTACAAGGAGCACACAGCTCTTTCTGTAATTCCTCTAATGAACTTCTCCCTAGATGGAGCCTAACTTTCTGTCTGTCACCGTGTCCTGCTGGCCCTGGCTCAGCCCCGGGGGCCACAGGGGCCCTGACAGCTGCCTCTGTCCTGCCCCGGTGCTCCCCACTGGGCCAAGGGGCTCTACTCCTCCAGTGCCCTCTGGGGACCCGCACCTAGAGACCCTCCTCCAAGTCCTGCCCCCCCGGGATGGGCTCAGAGCCCCTGTTCTCGGCGGCCTTTCCCACCCGCTCCGCGTGGCAGCAGGCCCCCGAGAGGTCAGCAGCCCAGCCCGGCACGGCCAGTGTTTTGCGGCTCAGCCTTTAAAGACGATAGAGCGGCCTGCACCCAGCCGGCAGGCGTGGCACCTCCAGCTCGTCCGAGGGCTGCGGGCCTGGGGACCACGGAGCTGGGCCTCCCCAGGGCCAGGGCTCACCCGAGACGTGACCTCCTCGGTGAGCACCAGCACCTGCTGCCCCTGGGAGACGGGGTGCCGCGTGAGCCCCTCTGGAAGAGCGAGGAGATGTTGTCCTGGTGCTCGGCTCTGAATGAAATTCTCCATCCGAGAGCACTGGGGAGTGGGCTTTGGAGAATCTTCTGGCTCTCCCTGCTCGAGAGAAACACAGGGTACACAACTGACAAGAGTTGTTCCCAAACTTGAACTTCTTTCAGAAACACCTGGAGGGCTGGTGAAAGCAGATTGTTCCTCGGAGAGAAACCTAGAGTTACCATAACTAGCAATTCCGCTCCGAGGGATATGCCCAAAGGAACTGCAGGCAGGCACCCAGCTGCACCCCGAGGTTCACAGCAGCCAGAAGGGGAGCCCACCCGAGTGTCCGCAAACGGATGAATGGATCAACAAACGGTGGCCTGGCCGCACAGTGGAATCCAGCCATGAAGAGTGCATTTCAGACACACGCCACAACATGGATGAAACTCGAAGTCGTTATACCACATGAAACCAGCCAGACACAGAAGACAAACATTGCAGGAGTCCACTTGTATGAACTGTCTAGAATAAGCAGATCCATAAAGACAGAAAGTAGAGGTTCCCAGGGGCTGGGGGAAAGGGGAATGAGGAGGTTTTGCTTAATTGGAGCAGAGTTTCTGTTTGGGGGGTGGGGATGAAAAATTTTGGTGGCACAACAAACTGAATGTAATTTATGCCACTGAACTGTATGCTCAAAATGGCTAAAATGGCAAATGTTGAGTTACATGTATTTTATCACAATAAAAATGTTGCAAAAATAAAACAAAAATAAATAAGCAGCAGTCGCCCTTGGGAGTTTTTTCCTGGTCACCCATCATCCATTGCAACCCCGGCAGGAAAGCTGACCAAGGACCGGATGGAGAAATTGCCTCCGTCTCGCACTTGGTTCACCCCAGTTCCTGGGATCCGTGGCCGGGCGCTCGCCCACCTCTCCCGGCTCACGTGGCCTCACCGTGGGGGTTTGTTTGACGGAGGTGCCCGGGCGGAGGGTGCCCGCCTGGAAGGGAGCTAGCGGCCTGGAGTTAGTGAAAGGGTGGCCGCGGCCCGGACAGCGGGAGGAGACGCAGACTCCCCAAGCTGCCCGCGGAGGGCCACGGAGGGAGAGACCGTGTACGAGCATCTGCTGTCTTCACCCTGTACTGAGTTTACTCATCCTCCAGCTTCCACGCTCGCTCGGTTTATATCTAACAAATGGTTGGATGAAAAGCTCTTCTGTTCTACAATTGCTCTGCTCTTTTCTAAATAAAAAAAAAAAAAAGCTAAGATATTTGAAAATAGACAAGTCTTGTAGTTTACGGTTGTGCCAGTTTGAATGTATTGTGTCCCCCAAACGCCATTATCTTTGATGTAGTCTTGTGGGCAGTTTTGGTGCTGGTTAGATTTGCTTGGAATGTGCCCCACCCAGCTGTGGGTGATGATTCTGATGAGATGTTCCCATGGAGGCATGGCCCTGCCCATGCAGGGTGGGCCTTGATCAGTGGAGCCATATAAATGAGCTGACTCAAAGAGAAGGAACTCAGTGCAGCCGTGAGTGACGTTTTGAGGAGGAGCAAGCTTGCTAGAGAGGAACGTCCTGGGAGAAAGCCATTTTGAAACCAGAACTTTGGAGCAGACACCAGCTGCCTTTCTAGCTAGCAGAGGTTTTCCGGATGCCATTGGCCATCCTCCAGTGAAGGTACCCGATCACTGATGTGTTACCTTGGACACTTTATGGCCTTAAGACTGTAACTGTGTAGCCAAATAAACCCCCTTTTTATAAAAGCCAATCCGTCTCTGGTGTTTTGCATTCTGCAGCATTAGCAAACTAGAACAACGGTTAATGCAGTGCCACACTCTTCCTTGGAATGCTTCAAGGTAAGATTTCCCTCAGCAGGTGAGGGTTGTCGGACACTTGCCCCTGCTGTCCCTGCTGTCCCTGCCGTCCCTGCCGTGTGCCCCACGTCCCTGCTCCCCGGGGCCTGCTTCAGGAGGAGGCTGGGCCGGCCGTGCTCCATCGGCTCCTTCTTGCCCTTGAATCCGCTCGGATTCGCTTGTTGCCGTGAGAGACTGGCCGCCGGGCCCGCGAGGCCCCAGCTCTGTTCTCAGACCCTGGCCAAGGGACCCGTGGGCCGTCTCCTTGTTGGCCTCTTGGCCGCTGGGCGCTGGGCCCCTCTCTGTGGGGAAGTCTGTCTGCAGGCCAGGCTGGCTCCACAGACGGGGAGGCAGGCAGGCCCCAGGACTTAGCACCACAGCTCTCTGAAAGACCCCCCCAAAAGGAAAGCAGCCTGAGTCCTCCTGGCCACATCGCCCTGTTTTCTAAGATGCAGGAAGAACGTTCCCCGCTAGGTGAGGGAGATGTGGCCTTTTGTGTTCAGCTCCTTCGTGGGAGCCATACGTGCTTGTCTCTGTGGGTGTTTGTCCCCGTGGGGACAGTGGAGGAAGAGGGTGCCACTCGGGGCCATGCACTGCCAGGACACCACCGCCCCGTGCCCCCGGGTTTGAGAGCTCATCTTCTCACAGCTGCCTGGCCCGGTGCTCTGTGTCCCCCACGACCCCCTTCCCAGGAGGGAGATCGGATGCACCACTTAGGAAGTGGAAGCCCGTGGCATGCGGGCGGCGGCTGCCGGGCCCAGGGAGGACGGGTCTGGCGGCTCAGCCCAGGCCCTCCGACAGGCAAGGGGCCGACGGGAGTCGGGGTCGCTGTGAAGCCAGGAGGAGCCAGGGAAACCCAGGGGGACCTGAGCGGGGCCACGTCCTCGTCCCACCCCAGCCTCCCCCTTCCCAGCAAAGACACTGCCTGTGGGGGCCCCGAGCAGCGGCCTCTCCCCTCCCCCCTCCCCCCTGCCCCCCTCACAGTGACCGTCACCCTCCCGGGAGGGTCCCCAGCGAGGGCAGCACACGCGGCCTGCTCCCGCACCGTCCACGATGAAGATGAGAAGCAGGTGACAAGGAGGCGGCAGGAGCATCGCAACCAGAAGGCTCCAGGTGGGCGCGACGCCTCAGGAGGACCAAGCATTGAGGCCCCTGGGAGGGGCACCTCGGCCCCCTCGGCCCCTCTGCCCACCCTGGGCCTGTGGGGTGCAGCGGGGCCGCTGGGTTCCGGGGAGCTGCAGACGGGGAGGCTCCTGCTCATTCCAGGACCATTTCCCCCCACGGCAACACCTGTGACAGCGGAGTGAGCTCTGCAGCCCAGCCCCCCGGAAGTCGTAATTAAAATTAAAATAAAGGAAAGGTCTCCTGTGGTGGACACGATCCCATTGCTTCAGGATAGTTTGTTCACAAAATGCGCCTCCCTCGGGGAGACCTTGGGCAGGTCAAGCGTCCGGAGCACAGGGAAGAGGGGGACGAGCCCCCGGTCAAGTCTGAAGCCACTGGGGAGGGCAGGGGTGCTACAGCCTCAGGCCACAGAAGGGGGCAGGGGATGGCCGGGGGGCTTCCGGAGCCCCCAGCCAGGCTGCTGTTGCTTCTACCTCACCCCACCCCCGACAGAGAGAGGCCAAAGCTGCACACACAGCCCCCCGACGGCCAGAGCCATGGCCGGATCCCTCGGAAGTGGGGTGAGGTGGCTGAGCCCCGCAACTCTGCATCTCATTTGCTGCAGCCCCCTCCCATCTGCACAGCCGCCCCCTCCCTCCCTCTCCTCCCGCAGCTCCCCCGCACCTCTGGGCGAGGCAGGGCTGGGCCACCTCCGGGATTCACCCTGCCTTGGGTCCCCACCATCCATGCCCACCCTGACCACCTCATTCTCCCGACCACTGGCTGGGGCAGCTGGTGGCCTCTTCTCGGGGTGACGCATCTCCCCGAGCTCTCCAGGGCGCGACCTTGAGGCTGGTCCACGAGCTGCTGTCCGGCCCTAACGACCGGCTCCTGGGGAACAGCTTGGCCATCGCCCAGGACTGCCCGGCCGGGTGGTCACTTCCCTGGCCGGGGTCATTCGCGCGGCCCTGGCCATCAGCAGGCGTCCTCCGCCCAACAAGCGACGGGACACAAGACCCCGAGCGAGAGCCGGGCTATTTCCTCGGCCGGGAGGGGCGACAGCGCCTCAAGTTTTCCCCGTCGGGGAGCAGCGTGGCTGCCGTTTGTTAGAACAGGCTCCGTCGTCACGGGTCGGAGCACACCTTTTCTGGTTCTTTTTAGTTTTCTGCTCTTGCCGCTGAGGAGGGGTTAGATCAGCCCCTCTCTCCTCCTGCCCTCCTGGCCTCTCCAGGGCAGGCAGAGCGTTTTACTCCTCACTGAGGTCCTGGGGTGCAGCCGACGGAAAAGGGGGGGCCTGGCACTCAGCGTTCAACACCTCTGAATCTGGGGGCGAAGACGAGGGGCAGGTTTTCACAAAATAATCGGCCAGTGTCCAGAACAGGGGCTCGGGAACTAGAGGACGGAGCTCCACCTCGGCTCTGGGGGTGCCAGGCCCCTCCGTGTGAGGCTTTGGGTGGACACTGGCGGAAGGGGGCTCCGTCCGCGGGGACACGGGGGGCCTCAGGGCTTCCAGAGGGATCATCCTCCCCGGCTTTCTTGGTTGGCTGTTTTGTTTTTTATTGAGCTAACATAGCTATACATGTTCCATAAAAACTGCCATTTTACCCAGTTTTAAGTGTGTAATTCAGTGGCACGGATCATGTTTGCAATGTTGTGCTGCTGTCACCAATGTCCACGACCTGAGCGTTTCCGTCACTCAAACAGAAACTCCGACCCACGGAGCACCAGCTCCCTTCCCCCTCCCCTGCCCCGGAACCTCTGATCCACTTTCTGTCTCTACAGATTTGCCTGTTCTAGACGTTTCAAACCAGTGGACGCGGGCAGTGTCTGTCTTCTGTGGCTTATTTCGCCCGTCGAGCGTGCATCAGAGCGTGGTTCCTGGTGCGGCTAAGGAACTCTCCCCGGTGTGGACAGACCTTCCTGTGGGTCCGTCATCCGTGATGGACACTGGGTTGGGTCCACCTTCGGCTCCTGGGAATACGGCAGCGATGAGCACCGGCCCCGGGGATCGGTTGGGCCCCCCCCTGCTTCCAGTTCTGGGGGGGGCGGGCCCGGAGTGGGGTTCTGTCCCGTCCTTGATCCCCTGCACATGCCGCCAGCCCTGACAGGACGGCTCTGCCTCGTCCAGCATGTGCCAAGAAGCTGCGGCCACCTGGGCCATGAGCCTGGCCCCACAGTGCAAGGCCACCGTGGACAATCCCGTGTTCCTCTTGGACTCTCAGGAGCCCCCAGTGCAGCCCGGGCCAGGTGCAGGGCACGGGGTGGGGGGCCCGGCCTGGCCAACCCCAAGGTGGCACTTCCCAGCCCCAGCCCCTGACGTGCCCACTCAGGGCCCCCTTCTCCCCAGCTGCTCCCACACGGTCGGACACGGGCTGAGTGAGGGCTGAATCTGGAGCCGGAACGTGTGGGGGACTGCAGTGGAGCCTCAGGCCCCCACCCCTGTGTGCGAGCACCTGCTGGGGGTGGGGGGCTTCTGGGCACACGGCTGTGCCATTATCCCTGGAAGGACATGGACCCAGAGAGTTGGGTAGGGGGTGCCAGGCCACCCTGAGGGGGGCAGAGGGGATTCTAAATAGGGAAGATTCTGAGGCCACCTCCTTGCCCCGGTGGGCCCCCCTTCCCTGTCCTTGCCAGCCCCTGCTCAACTGAAACCCGCGATGGCACAGCCCCGGGTCTGCCTTCCCCGGGGGTCTGGGCAGGTGGAAGAGCCCCTGCCTGCACCCCCCTCCCCCACTTTCCACTTAGCCCCCAAAAGGCAGCAATGAGGAGGCAAAGGCCTGTTGGGAAGCCCCCCAGGGTCGCAGGGTCTCAGGTCAATTGCCAGGGCTGATGGCAGGGGAGGGGACACGCTGGTGCCAGGAAACCAGGGGACAGGGGAGAGGCCCCCAGCTGTCCACTGGCCACTGGAGCCCGGGAGGGGAGAAGGGCCCCGCGCAGCCCTGGGGAGCAGAGAGAAACGTCATCGCTAGGGGGAGGGAAGGGCTCAGGTCAGAGCCTCTCCACTCAAGCCCCCGTCACCAGGCAAAGTGCCACTCTGGCCCAGCTCGATGTTGGGGTCTGTGCCTCGGGTCGGCCATTACAGCTGTGACCCCCCAGGGCCGCTTTGGAGGTGGAGAGGGGCCGAGAGCTCCCCCCACTCCGGCTCCCAGGCTACAGCAGTGAGCCGAGGGTCCTGCCGCCAGAGGGAAGCCGGGACTGCAGGGCGCAGCTTTGGCCCTCCAAGGGGCTGTCCCCTTTCTCTTTGGACAGGTTGGGAACCCTCCAGCAAGACGGTTTTCCTGGGATGTGAGTCCTCAGCCTTGCAATAGCAGAGGGGGTGGCACAGGGACTCCGAAGTGTGGGCCCAGAAGTGCGGGCCAAAGCTGACGGGAAGTCAGGCAGGTGGGCGTCCAGTCCCGGGAGAGAGACCCCCAGGGCGTATTCCACCCCCAGGGAGACTCAGAAGCCAGTGTCCACAGCTGTGTGGCTAACGCCTTGCCGGAAGCCACCACCGTCCAGCGAAGGTGACCATCAGGAAGTTCTGATGCACTGACAGGGAGGAAGCCTGGAGCCGCACGTCGAGTGGAAGGAGCCGGCCACATAGGCACCTTTATGTGAAAGCCCAGAACCGGCAAATCCATCGAGACGGAGGGCAGACGGGTGGTTGCCAGGGGCCGGGGGAGGGAGAAGGGGGAGCGGCTGCTAAATGGAGTTGGATTTGGGGGTGATGAAAATGTTCTGGAGCTGGAGAGAGGTGGTGATTGCACAGCATGTGAACGCACTGAGTGCCACTCCAGCGTCAATTTATTAGCCACTAAATGGCTCATTTCATGTTAGGTGAATTGCACTTCAATTTAAAAGAAAGAAAAGAACGGGCAATGCCAGTGGGTGGTGAAGCCTTTGTCACCAGGGGGTTCGAGCAAGCCTGGCTGAGCTCTGCGGGGATAACTCACACCCCAAGGTCTGGGTTCAGCCGGGCGGGGTGAGAGCCAGCCTGGGACAGTTTGAGGCTATCTCACTGCTCCTCTCCCGGGGCCACTGGCCTTCACACCCGCCACAGCCTGCCCTGGCTTTCCTCATCTGCCTCCTGATTTGAAGCAAACACAGAGACCACCAGGAGCAGGCCGGCACCTTCTTGGTGGGGGGAAGGGACAATTCTAGCTGATCTGTAGCTCAAGCCTAAGCTTTGATAATATTTTTTCTGATTATAAATCTAAGAGGCTCCTCCTAGAAAATTCTGGAAAGATAGGAATGGGATAATGAGGATATTGATCACCTATGATCCTCACCTCCAGAGACAGCTCAATGGTTAACAACTTGGCAAATGTCCTTCTAGTTGTTTTTCTAACCGGGGGATCATTTTATAAATTGATTTCTGTAAATCAGTATGCAGCGCTACCGTGACTTTGCGTGCCGCCTGCATTAGTAATTAGGATCCTATGTTTTCCAGTCCCCACATTGGAATCCGCTCTCTGGCAAAGGATTTGTGTGTGGGCAGAAGGGCGGCCTGGAAGAGGGTGCTGGCGGAGAGGAATGGGGGTAGCGGGTGTGTTCCAAAGGTTCAAGACCTGGAACTGAGGGTGCAGAACCAAGACCACACCACAAATCCACAACACGAGGATGCCAGGGTGTGTGCACACGTGTGTGGGATGTGTGTGCTTGCCTGTGCGTGTGACACGGGACCGGTTCTCGGCTGTCGTCCCAGCCACCGGGATTCTGGCCCGGGCTGGGTGGCCGTGTGGCCGCGGTCACGTGGACGGCGCAGGGGAAGCAGGTTACTGGCTCTCCGGATGTCCACGACGTCCACACAGGTCCGGTTCTTCCCGGCGCAGCTAACGTGTTGTTTTAAAGACGTATTTGCTGCATTTCCCCTTGAGTCCTGCTTTAGGCCTTGTGGGGTTTCTCCTCTCTCGGAACCCACTCTGCAGCGTGCCCCACTGTCTCCCTCTGCTCGGGGAGGGACACTCTGAAAGGGTCCCCTTGCCAACTGCACTTCCCTTGATTGCAGGAATTTTATTATGATCCATAAATATTTGATAGAATCCATGAATGGACGCAAGGAATTAAAAGGCTGTTTCTCAAGTTTTGCCGACACGGCCACATGGTCTCAGGGGATGTATTTAGAATCTGGCATCTAAATACATCTCTCTCTTGGGTCACCAGGACGGCCCAGTGACGCTGGCCCCGGCCCACCTGCTTGCTGGCAGACAGCGCTGTGGGCCTCCGCCACGGCTAACAGGACCGTGCCCGGAATTGCAAAGGAAAACCCGGCACAACCCCATGGTCCCGCCGTCCGTGGCTGGCTGTCCTGCTGCCAAGCACAGGAGGCCTGAGCAGTGGGGTCAGGGCCCTGCCGGACGCCCCTCCACCCCTGGGCACCGCTGCTCGGACCCTTGCTTTGTCAGCTGGGGCGTCCGAGTCCCCCGAGCCAGGCCCAGCCCTTCTGTGGCCCCTGAGCTCCCTGAGACAGCCCGGGGCTATCTGAAGAGGGAGGGGAGCTCTGCACAGAGTGCTCCTTTCTTAGGGGGGTTTAGCATCAAGGGACTCGGGACACCTACATCCACCCCGAGGTAGTAAACCCGGGTTCAAATCCCCAGAACCCCAACTCAATCCCTCACCCAGCTGCCCCGGTGTCCTGGCACTGCCGAAACCGAGCACCACAAACTAGGGGCTCAAAACAACAGGAACTTATTCCCCTACAGTTCTGGAGGCCACAATCCAGTTCAAGCTGTGGGCAGGCTGCAGAACCCCCTTCCCTCCTCCTGCCTCTGGGCCCCGGACGCACCCTGGCTTGCGGCAGCGTAACCCAGTCACTGCCTCAGCTTCCCTGGCCATCCTCTCCGTGTCTGTGCGTCCAAACTGCCTCCTGCTACAGATACCAGTCATGGGGTCTAGATCCCACCCTCATCCAGGCAGAGTTCATCTCGAGATCTTTAACTGGTTATGTATGCCAAGAGCCTGTTTCCAAATCAGGTCATGCCTGAGGTTCTGGAGACGTGGTTCTGGGGCCGCCCTGAGGTTCTGGAGGACATGGATTTGGGGGTCACCTGAGGGTCCACGGGGGGTGTAGATTTGGGGTCGCACCTGAGATTTCATAAGGTTGTGGATGCTGGGGTCACCTAAAGGTCCAGAAGGTTGTGGATTCTGGGGTCATCTGAGGGTCCACGAGGATACAGATTCTGGGGTCACCTGAGGTTCCAGAAGGTTGTAGATTCTGGGGTCACATGAGGGTCTGGAAGGTTATGGATTCTGGGGTCACCTGAGGGTCCAGGAGGACATGGATTCTGGGGTCACCTGAGGGTCTGGGAAGAAGTGGATGATTCTGGGGTTGCCCCAGGAAGAAGACCCAAGTATGGGCAAAGGCAGTGTGGTGTGTACAGGAACCCACAGAAGTTAGGGCTTGCTCTCGCCATCTTCATCACCTTCTGGTCCCACAGACCGGGAAAGGTAAGTCTAGCCCTCCTGAAAACCAGGGCTCTCTTCTATGGGTCTCCAGTGTCAAAATCCAGGCCCGTCCAGCTGTGTGGCTTGGGGAAAGTGCCCCCACCTGCTGCTGCCCAGGGAATTCCCAGGCCACAATGGCGGGGGGGGGTCCATCTCTGGTGACCTGGGCAGCAAGGCTACGAGGGATTCCCCACAGGCCTTGGGTGGGTCTTAGACCGCTGGAGGTGGGATGTTTATGGCTCTCAATTCTTCACTTTCTCCTGGGGCACTGACCTTGAGCAGGTGGAGCCCAGTGTTCCATCACTGATATTAGGTTGGGCCGTGTTACTTGCTCTGGCCAATGGGATATCAGCAAACATCAGAGCAGAGGTCTTAAATGTGCTTTGAGGCTTGGTTTGACCTCTCCATCTTTGGAGACTACCCCAGTGTCATACCAATTTATACTTCCACTTGCAGCAATTAGAGTAAAGAAACAGGTCAGTTAAGGGATGACACCTCTGACTTCACTTGGATCTCCCAAACAGGACTTGGAGAACCTTCACAAACCAACTGAGAGTTAACTGCCTTTTCAGACCTGTGAGCGAGAACATAAAAGGTGGTGGTTGTAAGCAATTTGGCTCTGGGGTTGTTTGTTAGTCAGCATTATTTAGCAATAACTGACTGATACATCACTGTTCTCCCAATGTCTTTTCTTTTTTTTTAATGCGCAGGCACATACGTGCGATCAGTGACTGGCCATTTTTTTTGCACTCAGGAGATGGTCAATAAACACCTGCTGAAAAGGCATCATTTCTCATTTGACTGGAACAGTTATGGGTTGACCAGGCATCCACCTCTCTGCATGACTGCTTGGGCTTCCTCATAGTGTGGTGGCACCAGGGCAGCCAAACCTCATACCGGTCAACTGACTCCCGAAGAGTGAAAGTAGAAGCTGCTAGGCCTCTTAAAAACCAGGCCCAGAACTGGCACAGGATCACTTTTACTTCATTCTCTTGGTCTATTCATTCTCACAAGGTCAGCAGAGACTTAAGGGGAGGGAAACAGACTTCACTTCCTAATGGGCACAGTGTGCACAGACAGGAAGGGGGGAGTCAATGGAGCCATCTTTGGAGAATACCCCAATATTGCACCAATTTATACTTCCACTTGCAGAGGTTAGAGTTTTGGCTGTTGCTTGTCCTCATCCACTCTGAGCTATACTGAATAGCTTTTGATGCATTCATATTTTTTAAAGGCAAGAAAAGAAGCAGAAGGGCACCAGAACTTCTGGGAAGATGGTGGAATGAGGAGTGGCAGAGCTCACTCCTCCACCAAAAACACCTAGAGGACAGGCAGAAACTGTCCAAAGCAGCTGTCCTGGGGCCCGGGAGACCAGGGGAGCACCTGCAGCACTCAGAGACGAGCGGGACGAAGAGATGGAGAGACTGCAGAGAGTGACTTGCTCAGCCGCAGCTCCTGGCACCCATTCCCCACCCTTGGGGTCACAGCTTCTGGTCAGCCGGGTTCCTGCCCAGCGGGCTACTGAGAGTCAGGGGAGACCTCCCCGCCAGGTACAGAGGAGGATGCAGCATGGTTCTGATCCAACTGCTGGCTGGTGACATTGGATGTCACCAGCAGATAGAGAAGAATGGAAAAATTTGAGCAGAGACTCAGAAAATTGAATGATGACATGAAGCACACAAACATACACATCATGAGTGTCCCAGCAGAGGAAGAGAAGGGAAAAAGGGCAGAAGGAATATTTGAGGAAATAATGGCCCCAAATTTCCTGAACTCTTATGAAAGATATAAGGATTCAAGTCCAAGAAGCACAATGTACTTCAAACAGAATAAACCTTAATAGACCCATTCCAAGACACATTACTAATCTGAATGTCAACTGCCAAAGATAAGAGAGAATTCTGAAAGCAGTAGAAGAAAAGCTATCCATCACATAAAAGGGAACCACAATAAGATTAATTGCCAGTTTCTCATCAGAAACCATGGAGGTGAGAAGGCAGCAGTATGGTATATTTAAAGTAGGAAAAGAGAAAAACTGCCAGCCAAGAATTCTTTACCTGGCAAAACTGTCCTTCAAAAATGAGGGAGTGTTTAAAATATTCACAAATAAACAAGAACTGATAGAGTTTTTTAACAAGAGTCTTGCCCTATAAGAAATACTAAAGGGAGTTCTGCAGGCTGAAAAGATAGGAGAGAGAGGCTTGGAGGAGTTTGTAGATTATCAGAAAGGGTAATTGAAAGGATAAAAAGAGAGACAAAAATAGAATGACCTATAAAAGCCAAAGGATAAAATGGTTGAAGTAAACACTACCTTAACAGTAACTGCACTGAATGTTAATGGGTTAAATTCTCCAATCAAAAGACACATATTGGCAGAATGGATAAAAAATATACATGATCCATCTGTATGGGGTCTACAAAAGACTCACCTTAGACGCAAGGATACAAGTAGGTTGGAAGTGAAAGGCTAGAAAACAATATTCCACACAAATAGTGACCAAAAAAGAGCTAGAGTAGCTATACTAATTTTAGACAAAACAAACTTGAAATGCAAAAATGTTATAAGAGACAAGGAAGGATATCAGATATTAATAAAAGGGGCAATCCACCAAGAAGAAATAACAATCATAAATATTTATGCACCTAATCAGGATGCCCCAAAATGCATGAGGCACACACTGGCAAAACTGAAGGAAGAAATAGATGTTAATACAATAATAGTTGGAGACTTCAATAGACCATTCTCATCAGTAGATACAGCATCTAGAGAGAGAGGATCAATGAGGAAACAGAGAACTTGAATAAAATGATACATGAACTAGAAATAACAGACATTTACAGAACATTGCGCCCCAAAAGAGCAGCATATGCATTCTTCTCAAGTGCTCATGGATCATTTTCTAGGATAGACCACATGTTGGGTAACAAAATAAGCCTCAAAAATTTAAAAAGATTGAAATTATACAAAGCACTTTCTCTGATCATAATGGAATGAAGCTAGAAATCAATAACAGGCAGAGAATGGGGAAATTCACAGATATATGGAGGTTTAAAAATACTCAATCAGTGAGTCAAAGAATAAATTGCAAGAGAAATTGGTAAATATCTTAAGAAAAATGAAAATGAGTAAACAACATATCAAAACCTAGAGGATGCAGCAAAGGCAGTGCTGAAAGGGAAATTGATAGCACTAAACACTTTAAAAAGAAAGCAAGCACTAAAATCAAAGAACTAACTGAACACCTGGAGAAAGAACAGCAAACTAATCCCAAAGTGAGCAGAGGGAAAGAAATAACAAACATCAGAGCATAAAGAAATGAAATTGACAAAAAAGAGAGAATCAACAAAACCAAAAGGTGGTTCTTTGAGATCAATAAAATTGACAAACCCTTAGCTAGACTGACAAAGTAAAAAAGAGAGAAGATGCAAATAAATAAAATCAGAAATGGGGGAGGCATTACACAGAAATAAAAAAGATCACAAGAGGATACCATGAATATCTATATGCCAACAAATTCAACAACTTAGATGAAACAGACAACTTTCTGGAAACACATGAACAACCTACACTGTCTATGGAAGAAACAGAAGACCTCAACAAGCCAATCACAAGTAAAGAGATTGAATTAGTCACCAAAAATCTCCCAATAAATAAAAGGCCAGGACCAGATGGTTTCACAGGTGAATTCTACCAATCATTCCATGAAGAATTAATATCAGTGGGGGAAACACTCACTTTTTAATTTTTTAAATTGTATTTGGAATTAATTGTTGCTGTGTACTAAGAATTTGACCCAAATCAAGTCCCACAATATATATATATATAAAAAGAATTAATATCAATCCTGCTCAAATGCTTCCAAAAAAATTGAAGAGGAAGGAACACTCCCTAACTCATTCTAAGAAGTCAATATCACCCTAATACCAAAGCCAGATAAAGATACTACAAGAAAAGAAAATTTCAGACCAGTCTTTCTAATGAACATAGATGCAAAAATCCTAAATGAAATACTTGCACATCGAATCCAACAGCACATTAAAAGAACTATACACCATGATCAAGTGGGTTTTATTCCAGGTATGCAAAGGTGTTTCAATACAAGAAAATCAATTAATGTAATACAACACGTTAACAAATCAAAGGGGAAAAGCTACACGATCATATTGATTGATGCAGAAAAAGCATTTGACAAAATCCAGCATTCTTCCTTAATAAAAACACTTTGAAAGATAGGAATAGAAGGAAACTTCCTCAACAGAATAAAGGGCATGTATGAAAAACCCACAGCTAACATCATACTCAATGGTGAGAGACTGAAAGCTTTCCCTCTAAAATCAGGAACAAGACAAAGATGCCCACTGTCACCACTCTTATTCAACATCATGCTAGAAGTCCTAGCTAGAGCAATTAGGCAAGAAAAAGAAATAAAGGGCATTTAAATAGGAAAGGAAGAAGTAAAACTTTCACTATTTAAGATGACATGAGCCTGTATTTATAAAGTCCCAAAAAATCTACCACAAAGCTACTAGACTAAATAAATGAGTTCAGCCAAGTGACAGGATACAAGATCAACATACAAAAATCCATAGTGTTTCTATACACTATTAATGAGCAAACTCAGGAGGGAATCAAGAAAAAATCCATTTACAATAGCAATTAAGAGAATCAAATATCTAGGAATAAATTTAGCCAAGGATGTAAAGGACTTGTATTCAGAAAACTACAAAACATTGCTAAAAGAAATCAAAGAAGCCCTAAATAAATGTAAGGACACTCCATGTTCATGGATTGGAAGAATATAAGATGTCAATTCTATCCAAATTGATTTACAGATTCAATGCAATCCCAATCAAAATTCCAATGGCCTACTTTGAAGAAATGGAAAAGCCAATCATCAAATTTATCTTGAAGGGCAGGGGACCCGGAATAGCCAAAAACATCTTGAAAAAGAAGAATGAAGTTGGAAGACTCACACTGCCTGACTTTAAAGCATATTACAAAGCCACAGTGGTCAAAACAGCATGGTACTTGCATAAAGATAGAAGTAATGATCAATGGAACCAAACTATGAGTTCAGAAATAGAGCTGCACATTTATGGTCCAATTGATTTTCGACAAGGCAACCAAGTCCACTCAACTGGGATAGAACAGTCTCTTCAACAAATGGTGCTGGGAGAACAGGATTTCCATACCCCAAAAATGAAGGAGGACCCCTATCTCACACCTTATCCAAAAATTAACTCAAAATGGATTAAAGACCTAAATACAAGAGACAGGACCATAAAACTCCTAGAAGAAAATGTAGGGAAGCACCTTCAAGATCTTGTGGTAGGTGGAGGTTTCTAAACCTTGACACCCAAAGCACAAGTGACAAAAGAAAAAAATAAACAGGACCTCCTCAAAATTAAATACTTTTGTGCAAAGGAGTTTGTCAAAAAGGTGAAGAGGCAGCCTACTCAATGGGAGAAAATATTTGGAAGTCACATATCCGATGAGGGTTTAATATCCAGAATGTATAAAGAAATCCTACAACTCAACAATAAAAAAACAAACATCCAATTAAAAACGGGCAAAAGACTTGAATAGAACATTTTTCCAAAAAGGAAATACAAATGGCTAAAAGTGTATGAAAAGATGTTCAACAACTCTAGCTGTTAGGGAAATGCAAATCAAAACCACAATGAAATATCATTTCATACCTACTAAAGGGACGACTATTAAAGAGAAAACTGTAAGTGTTGGAGAGGATGTGGAGAAATGGGAACACTCATTCACTGTTCCCACTTATTGTGGGAATGTAAAATGGTGCAGCTGCTATGGAAGACAGTTTGGCATTTCCTCAGGAAGCTGAGAATAGAACTGCCCAGTGACCTCGCAATCCGCTAATAGCAGGGATGTGAACAGACATTTGCACACCAGTGTTCATAGCGGCATTATTCACAATTGCGAGAAGATGCAAACAACCCAAGTGTCCATCAACTAATGAATGGATAAACAAAATGCAGTTTAAAGACATGATGGCATATTATTCAGCAATAAGAAGGAATGAAGTCCTGAAGCACGTGACAACACGGATGAACCTTGTGGACATTATGTTGAGTGAAATAAGTCAGACAAAAAAGGACAAATATTGTATGATCTCACTAATATGAACTAAGTGTAGTAAGTAAATTCATAGAGTTAAAATCTAGAATATAGGTTACCAGGAAATAGAATGAGGGTAGAGAATGGGGAGTGGATGCTTGATGTGTGCAGAATTTTCAACTAGGTTGAATTTAAATGTTTGGAAATGGATAGAGGTGATTGTAGCACATTACGGTGCATATAATTAACAGTGCTGAATTATGTGTGTGACTGTGGTTGAAAGGGGAGTTTTGGGGTCATGTATGTCACTAGAAGGAAAGCTAGAAGATAAAACAAGGGACTGTATAAAAGAGTGGTAGGCGATGATGGGGATTAATAGTACAAATATAAAAATGTTCTTTCATGAACTAGAACAAATGTACTTCACTATTGCAAGGAGTTAATAATAGAGGAGTATATGGGGGGACCTGCATGTAATGCAAACTACGGACTATAGTTAACAGTAATATTTTAATATTCTTTCATCAACAGTAACAAATGTACCACGCCAATGCTAAGGGTCAATAATAGGGGGGAGATAAGGGGTATGGGGTGGGTTTTGTTTTTTTGTGTTTTTTTTTGAGCAATGAAAGTGTTCCAAAATGGATTGTGGTGATGAATGCACAACTGTGTGATGACGCTGTGACCACTGATCGTACACTGTGAATGGACTGTAGGGTGTGTGACTATTTCCCAGTAAACTGCTTTAAAAAAAAAAAGAAGGTCTCTGCAGCTCCCTTGTATCCAAAGGAATTTGCCAACTTTGCTGCAAAAGAACTGAATCGAGGGCTCCGTGACAGCAGTGAGACAAACAGGAGAAGCTGCCCTCCCCAACCCAGCCTCCCGGCCTCATCTACCCTGAGGGTTGTGAAATCCAGAACTTGGCTGTGGAACTTACTGTCTCTGTCACTTGCACTCAGCGTGGGGGCTGCCTTCTGGGGGATTTACATTTGCATAAGCCGGGGGAGAGCTTGGCTGGGAAAGAGCTATGAAAAAAGGTCCACAATAGCAACACAAATGCTCTGAAGCACTTAAAATAAAACCTGGTAAAGGAACGGGCCAGTTAAGAGAAGATGCGGTCACCCAGCCGCCATTTAAAATTCATGGTAGACCCTCAAATCCTCTTAAATGGTTGCCTGACTCCGCGTTTAAGCTGCTGATTGAAAGTGCACAGTTTCCCCTCTTCAGAAGAGACCCATCCAGCCGAGTGTCAGCTCATGTATGAGGGAGGTGGGCGTCGTTATTTCTGATATGCAAATGGAAAAACTGCCTATGTGGCTAGGCAGAAAAAATATGGAGAGTTTTAGCAGCAGGATTGAATGCAGGGGCACAGATCCCCCTGCTATGAACCTAATTCATAGCTGAGCTTGAAAGAAAGAAATAGAAATTATCAGGAGTGAGAAAATCAAAGCCAAAGCAGTCAGGTTGGGCTTTTGGCCAATGGCCGGGGTACCGACCTGAGTTGGGGTTCGGGTGGTGATGTTCACTTGCTCAGGACTTGACCTTGAATCTCCTTGAGATGGAGAGCAAAAAAACTGATCACCAGCCCTGAAGACTACTCAGGATGCTTGCTACCCTCAGGGGCTCTGGGAGGAAATGATTTTTTAAAAGTCTCCTGTAAGAAATCAACCCCCTAAGCCTGTACTACAAAAAGGCATGGGTTTGCAGTTACACTACCCATGCCACACAGAAATCTTACACTTAGAAATTAACAAACTCTGGTTCAAGACCAGGAAATTCCTGGAGTCTCATCTGGTGAAAATGCAAATCATCTCTACAGAGGACACTTACACAACCCAGAGAACATGGAACAACCACAGCGTGGACAAACCAACTGGGGATGAGTTCATGTTCAAAAATCACACACCACGCAAGGAAACGAACCACCATGAAGGAGAGTCAGCATGTATAAAAATGGCCGCCCGTGGCAGACTGAATCATGTGCCCAAACAAAAGAATGTTCATAATCTTCATCTGTGTTCCTGTGGATGTGGACCCATTTGTAAATAGGACCCTTTGAAGATGTACAGTCAGTTAAGGTGTGGACTTATTTGTCAAAAGGATCTTTTAAGAGCTTTACGGTGTGGCCAAACTGAACCAGGAGGGCCTCAATCCGTATTACTGGTGGCCTTAGAAAGAGAAGTCAGAAGTCAGAGAAAACCATAGGAAGAGGCCAGGAATCAGTGGAAACCAGAAAAGCAGACCCACAGAGAGAGAGATTACCATGCGATGGGAGGCAGTGGTGCAAGCCAAGGAGACCCAGGAATTGTAGCAAACTAGTACCCGAATGCTACAGACTTCTGGGAGAAAGCACGGCCTTGCCAACATCTCAATGTCAGACTTCAAGCCCCCCAAACCATGAGCCGATATGTTTCTGTTGTTCAGCTAACCTGTTGTGTGGTACTGGTCACGGCAGCCTGGTATCTAAGATACTTCCCGATAACTGGAAAGAATAGGACCACCTGAGATTATAAAAGAATAATGTACAGAACAGTTAAAGAAAACCCAGTCTCCAGATTAAGACAGCAAATTGAAAACATACGTCTAATTTTGACCCCACTTAAAACCAACAAAAATAGAACAAAAGGTATTTGTCTGTTTGTTTTTCCTAAAGACACACTCCATAAAGATGGGAAGAAAAATGGCTATAAAATTTTGGAAGCTAGGAAGCAGGTGGATGAGTGAGATCTTACTTAGTAGACCAAATCCTAAACCAGAGTGGGGAAAACCAAGATCCAATGCAATTTATGCTGGGACTGGGGGGCAGTGGGCACCCCCGGGACTTGAGGTGACGGGGAGTAAAGAATAGATAAAGGCTCTTTAAGAAAACAATAGATGCCCAAATCTTCCGCAACTCCAGGCACCGGGAGCACCTTCCTCCTCACCCCAGCAGAATTTCAGAGTTTGGTTCTCTGGAGAGGCCAAAAGAGAGAATTTCTAGACTTGGGACATGGAACACAATAGAGGACAGTACTGTCTTAGGTCGGGCTTTCCAGAAGCACAAGGAGTGTGTGTCGCTGATTTATGAGGGAAAGGATCCTAGGAGAAACCGGTAAGGGGTGGGAAAAGGGAAGAAGCCAAACAGAAGTCAAATTTCAGGTCAAGTGCAGCCTCTGTGTGAGCCAGCAAGGGGTTCTGGAACAGGAGGTGCGCCTCGAGAGTTCCTTCCGAGGCCAAGAAGCCGGCTTCCCGCTCCAGCACCCACCAGTGGCCCAGCGTTGCTGGAAAGGGGTGGGGGGCACCCCAGCTCCACTCTGCTCCAGCACCCCAAGGCCAGTCCTCTAAAGAGAGCTGCGAGTGCAGAGACACACAGCCCGGACAGGGCACATGGAATCGGGGACCAGGATGGCAGGTATGTGGGCGGGGCTTTGAGAGTCGCCGCTCCAGGTGGGCACTAAAGGACCATCACAGCCCGAGAGGATGCCCCCCACCCACCCACACAGCCCTCTGTCCTCACTCAGCGCCCAGATCCCTGCAGCCAGACCCTTACTGTCGGGGGGACCTCTTCTCGGAGAACATGACCGGCCCCCACAAAAAGACTTTTCAAAGTCTTGCCATTGGGGGTCCCCTCGATGAATGGCTCACACGGGTCACCCCACAATGAATCTCAAAGTCAAGAACCCACTCACTCAAACCTTCAAATGAGCGTTTTAATCTCTCGGGCGTCACTGCAAGCAAAGAGCCAGGGAGTGCTCAAGTTTGAAGTAAGTTTCATACAGAAAAGAGCAAAACCAACGCAAGCAAATCAGAAAAACGGCAACGCGGAAAGAAGCAGAGGTTGTATAGGGAGAATAAAATACTAACACAAGACAAAACGAAAAGCTATGGTGAACAGCTTCTGAGAGGTAAAAGATGTTGCATATTTGAAACAAGTAGATGATAGTGTAAAAAGGAACATTCTGAGAACAAAATTAAGTTTTTGGAAATTAAAAGCTTACTAAGAGAAATTTTTAAAATTCAACAGTAATACAAAAAAGAAAAAAAAAACAAAAAGTAAAAAATAAAAAAATTCAATAGTAGAGTTGGAAGATAATATTGATAGAATCTTCCAGAAAGTACGGGTATAGCGAGAACCTGGGTGTGTGTGTGTGTGTGTGTGTGTGTGTGTGTGTGTGTGTGTGTGTGTGCGCGCGCCCACGTGCATGAATAAATAAAAAGGATTAGTGGCAGCGGCTGCCTCCTGGAGAGGAGCTGGGTGGCTGGGAGGCAGGGGGGGTGGAGAGAGACTGAGTTTTCACTGCAGTCTCTCTTGTAGCTTCTGAATTTTACACTCTTCACATATTCTATCTGTTTAAAGAAACGATTCTCAATAAAAGTGAGCCCAAGTTTATTACTCATAAGCTATCCCTCAGAAATGTACTGAAAGTTGGAAATTTATAATACAGTTGGATATTTGATGCTGTTAGGAAACATTGTGTTTAAAGTGTTATAGTGATTGAAGTTTTGCAAAAGCGTCCTCTCTCAGAGATATATCCTGAAACAGATTCAGATGAAGTATTATGCTATGTGGGATTTTCAAACTTTGAAATAGGGGTAGAGGGAAAGAGGTACAGTTTTTTAAAAAAGACATTGGCAATAAGCTGGTAATTGCTGAAGCTAGCTGATGAGTACATGAGGATTCCTTAGTTATTCTTCTCACTTTGGAATATATTTGAATTTTTCCATAGTAAAAATATCTTAAAAGTCAATGAATTTGTTTTTGTTTGTGGATGACATAATTTTCTATGTCAAAAATCCCAGAGAAGCACCAAAAAACGCCTGGGACTAAATAGAGCATGGTTTCAGGAGGCCGAGTTAATATACAAAAGACAATTGCTTTCCTATACACCAGCAATAAACAATTGGAATTTGAAATAAAAACACAATATTATTGACATTAGCACCCAAAAAATGAACTACTTAGGGATACATCTAACAAAATTTGTACGAGACCTATATGAGGAAAACTACAAAACTGATGAAAGAAATCAAAGCTCTAAATAAATGGAGAGATGTTCCAAGTTCAGGGCTGTGAAGACTCAGCGTTGCTAAGCTGTTAGTTCTCCCCAACTTGGTCTACAGAGTCAACACAACCACAATCCCAGCAAGTTATTTTGTGGGTTTCGACAAACAGATTCCAAAGTTTCTATGGAAAGGTCAAGACCCAGAGGAGCCAACCCAACACGAAGGAAAACAAAGTCAGGGCACTGGCACCCTGGGAAGCTACAGCGATCCCCAGCCCAGGAGCTGACACGCACGCGTGGAGCCGTCTTGTCTTTGGCTAAGAGGCAAAAGCAACTCCATGGAGCAAGGACGGGCTTTTCAAAAACCGGTGCAGAAACAACCGGATCCACATGCAAGAAAAGAAAAGCGAATCTAGACACAGAACGTACACCCTTCACAAAAAGTAACGTAGAGGATCATACACCTGAATGTGAAACTCAAACTGTACAACTTCCAGATAATAACCCAGGACACAAGCTAGTTTCTAGTTAAAAAATCCTTGTTAGTTTCCTTAGGGCTGCAGTAACAAATCAGGACAAATGAGGTGATTTAAAGTACAGAAGTTTATTCTCTTACGGATCTGGAGGCCCAAAAAGTGGAAGAGAACAGAGACAGACCCAGGGACGGACGCGGCCACGTGACAGCGGACGAGCCAGGGGTACCCCGGGTGGCGGGAGCACCAGCCGGAAGACGTGGGGAGGACTCCCCGGGAGCGTCTGAGGGGCCCGGCCCCCCCCACACCTGGATCCCAGGCTCCCGGTCCCCAGAACGTCGAGCGGATCAGTTTTGGTTGTCTTAGCCCTCCGTTTGTGGCACTTTGTTATGGTGGCCCCCGGAGACCAAGACCCCTGCTATTCGGGGCCATTTCTCCAAGAAACTGGCAGCCCCCCCAGGAGCGAGAGAGAGCAGGGTCAGTCAAGCGTGAGCCCCGGCCGAGGGACCCAGTCGAGATAACCCCCGGAGGAGCAAAGCGTCCCCCATCCCCTGCACAGCTCAGGCTCCCCTTGGAGCCGACCCTGAGACGAGGACTCGGGTACACGTAGTGCACCGGGGAGGGGACCCCAGGAAACGCTGGTGGGAGAGGGAGCACGGGGCGGGGGGAAAGGGGGCCTTTGAGAGGCGTGTGACCACAGCAGCCCCCCCAGACGCCGGGCGAGGCAGGGAAGGGCCCCTTCCCTGCGGGTTTAGAGGGTTTAAGAGGGAGCACCTGCCGACACCCCGATTCCAGACCCGGAGAGTAAAGCCCTGCTGTCCTGGCCACTCCCGAGCCGCAGCGACTTTTGGAAGCCCCTCTTGAAGAATGAACGTCACCCAAAGAGCGAGTTGGCCCTTGTCCCAGCCTGGGACGTGCCCTCTGAGCCCTGGGAAGGTCCCGGGTGACCGCGGGGTCCTCGCTGTTCGGGGCGGCCCCTGACGCACCTGAGGGGTCCCGCTGGAGACATGACTCGGGTGTGGCCGTCAGAGGGACGGAGAGAAGAAGCCTATGCTCGGGATTTGAGCGGTTTGGGGGTCTGAGCCGCGTCACATCAGACAACCCCAGGGGTGGGGGCTGGGGGGCCGGAGGTTGAGTTCAACCACTGGGCCTTGAGTCTGTCAGTCACGCCTGGGTAATGACACCCAGTGGAGACCCCGGACACCGTGGCTCGGGGTCACCTGCCTGCTGGTGGCACCCGTGGATGTTCCAGGAAGCGGGAGGCCTGCCCCTCTGCACCCCTCCTTTGGCTCCTGCGGGGTGCATCCTCGGCTCCGGTAGAGCTGTGATCGTAGGAAGAGTGCCTTCCGGAGTCCTGTGAGTCGTTCTGCTGAATTATAGAGCCTGAGGGTCGTGGTGGGGACCCCCAAGCTTGTGGCCAGCTTCTCAGGAGTGGGGGTGGCCCGGGGACCCCCAAGCTCACAGCTAGCGTCTGAGGGAGGGTGGCCCCGGCCCATGTCTTCCCAGTCGGAACAGCAAACCTTCCCTCCCCTCCGGGGCAGGAGCAGGAAGCTTTTCGTTACCCAGGAGCACCCAAGAGCACCGGGACAGAGCCGCTGGCCAGGGAGACACAGGGTGCCCGGCTGCGAGGGGCCTTGGCCTCGGCTTTGGGAGGGAGGGGTCCGGCCTCTTGGGGCCTCCAGCGGGCAGGGCCTGAGGTGGGCAGGAGGCTGGGCCCCTCACCATCGGAGCCGGAACCTGTCCCCTCCCCTGACCCCACCTGGGCCTCGGCACCTGAGGGGCACGAGTGCATCACCTGGTTCCAATCCAGCCCCCGGGGCCTAAGGCAACCTCCCTCCTGTTTCCAACCGTCACCTGAGGCTCTTCTCACCTGTGACTCTTCTCACCTGTGACTCTTCTCACCTGAGGCTCTTCTCACCTGTGAATCTTCTCACCTGTGACTCTTCTCACCTGTGACTCTTCTCACCTGTGACTCTTCTCACCTGAGGCTCTTCTCACCTGAGGCTCTTCTCACCTGTGACTCTTCTCACCTGTGACTCTTCTCACCTGTGACTCTTCTCACCTGAGGCTCTTCTCACCTGAGGCTCTTCTCACCTGTGAATCTTCTCACCTGTGACTCTTCTCACCTGTGAATCTTCTCACCTGTGACTCTTCTCACCTGTGACTCTTCTCACCTGAGGCTCTTCTCACCTGAGGCTCTTCTCACCTGTGACTCTTCTCACCTGAGGCTCTTCTCACCTGTGACTCTTCTCACCTGTGACTCTTCTCACCTGAGGCTCTTCTCACCTGTGACTCTTCTCACCTGTGACTCTTCTCACCTGAGGCTCTTCTCACCTGTGACTCTTCTCACCTGTGACTCTTCTCACCTGAGGCTCTTCTCACCTGTGACTCTTCTCACCTGTGACTCTTCTCACCTGTGACTCTTCTCCACCGGGAATCCAATGCTGGCCCAACATCCCCTGGGTCTGAGCGGGGAGGGAGGGGGCAGAGGGTGGCCGGAGTACAGTAGGACCACAAGTGTTTGATGGCAGTGGCCCAGAACCCGGGAGACCCGGAGAAGACGCAGGCGGCGGGCCAGGCTCCCGGCACCCCCAGAGCTGGGCAGGGAGGTGGTTTGGCCCCTCTCGGCTGCCCCCCGGGCCTGTGGCCTGCCCAGCTCTTGGAAGCAGTTTGTTGAATCTCTCTGCTAAATTCTTAGGCCCTCTGCTCTAGTTTGCTAATGCTGCTGCAATGCAAAACACCAGAAATGGACTGGCTTTTATAAAAGGGGGTTTATTTGGTTATAAAGTTACAGTCTTAAGACCATAAAGTGTCCATCAACAGGGGGTACCTTCGCTGGAGAAAGGCCATTGGCATCCGGAAAGCCTCCGTTAGCTGGGAAGGCACGTGGCTGGCGTCTGCTCACTCCTAGGTTGTGTTTCAAAATGGCGTTCTCCAAAATGTCAGTGTCAGCTTCCAACGGCCGTTCTCAAAATGTCTCTCAGCTCCAGCTAGCTGTGAGCTCCTTCTCTCTGAGCTTATATAGTGCCCCAGTAAACTAAACAAGGCCCACGCTGAATGGGTGGGGCCACACCTCCATGGAAATTATCCAATCAGAGTCATCACCTACAGTTGGGTGGGTCACATCTCCAGGGACTCTGAATCAATAGGTTCCAACCCAATCCACACGAATACATCTGCTCCCACAAGAATGCATTAAAGAATACGGCTTTTTCTGGGAGACATAAGTATACAAACTGGCACACCCTCCTTTAAAATTTTTTTTCTGATTGTGGTGACATATGTCTAAAACACAGAATTTCCCATTGTAACAATTTTTAAGTGTACAATTCAGTGGCAGCAATTCCACTGACAACATTGTACCACCATCATCTGCTTCCAAGACCAAAAATTTGTAATCCCCCCCAAATGGAGACTCTATCGCCTTTATGCAATAGCTCCCCAGTTTCCCTCCCTCCAGCCCCCGGTAACCTCTAATCAACTTTCCGTCTCGGTGGATTTGCTTATTCTGGCTATTTCACACAAGTGGAGTCAGACAGTGTTTGTCCTTTTTTGTCTGGCTTCTATTACTGAGCATAACGTCTTCAGGTCTGTCCGTGTAGTGACACATACCAGAACTCCATTCCCCTTTGTGGCTGGATAATATTCCGCTGTACGGACAGACCCCTTTTGTTGGTCCATTTGTCCATCGATGGGCATTTGGGTTGCGTCCACCTCTTGGCTCTTGTGAGTCAGGCTGCCGTGGACACTGGTGTTTGGGGATCTGTCCGAGCCCCTGTTTCCAGTCCTTCGGGGTCTTTACCTGGGAGCCGGATTGCAGGGTTGTGTGGTGATTCTATTTTAACTTTCTGAGGAAACGCCGAGCTGTTTTCCACAGCAGCTGCGCTATTTTCCATTCCCACCAGCATGCACAATAGGCGTCTCGTTTTCGGAGGGTGGGGGTGCTGAGCCATGTCCAGCCCGGATGCAACCCTCCAGGAGGCCTCGCTGCAGCTGTCACAGGTGAACTTCTTTGGAGACAGCAGAGGGTCCCTCTGGGGTCCGTTGGCCCATGAGAAGCTTCTGTTCTCCTCCTCCGTCCTCCGTTCTGCTGCTCTTGTCCAGTCTTCCCCAGCGAGGACGTGCAGCCCCTTGGGTGCCCTCTGGGCCGTGGCCATGTCCATCTCCAGACCTGAGCTGGAAGCCACCCCACGGCCCTTTCCTCCCCATCTGCCATGGGTGTGCCAAACCCGCTGAGCGCGTGCCCTCAGCCTCCAACGCCCTCCCATCACGTTGGGAAAGCCTTGCCCTTCCCATCACGTTTCCCGTCCTGCTTCCCTGTCTCTGGAGGCACCTGGGAATGGCTTGTCGATTTACCATGTGGCCTGGGGCCCCCGATCCCCCTCTCTGGGCCTGTGGCCCCGCCGGGTCCGTGGGACAAGGAGGTCTGCTCTGCAGGTTACAGAAGGACTGGAGGAGGAAAGCAGTTGGGGTCCAGCCCCTGGCGGGGCCACACCACAGTTCCCCTCCCATAGGGTCTGAGGGTTGAACTGTGTCCCCCAAAAAACAGGTCAGAGACCTGACCCCAGCGCCTGTGGACACAACCTTAGTTGGAAATGGGGGTCTTTGCTGATGTAATTCGTTAAGATGAAGCCAAACTGGAGTAGAGCAGGCCCTGACCCAATATGACTTGTGTTCCTGCAAGAAGGGGGAAGACACAGACAGACAGACAGACACAGGGGAGAAGTCCACATGAAGACGGAGGCAGACGCCGAGTGATGTGGCCACAAGCCAAGGAGCACCTGGAGCCACTGGATGCCAGACGAGGTCAGGACGGGCCACCTCCAGAGCTTCCGGAGAGAGCCGGCCCTGCCGACGCCTTGGCTCTGGATTTCCGGCCCCCAGAACCGTGGAAGGATGGACGTCTGCTGTTCTAGGCCGCCCCACTCTGTGGTCTGTTAGGAGCCCCAGGAGCCCGAAGCGCCTCCTGCTCTGGGCTGCCTTGGATGCGTGACAAATCACTCGAACGCTCAGCCTGGTGAAGCACCCCCTTACTTTTCTCGTGATTTGCTCAAAGGTCAGACTTCAGGAGGGGCTCCCCTGGCAGGAGACCCAGGAGGAGGCCGCGTGGCCTTTTACGGCCCAGCCTTGGAAGCCATCCGTGGCGCTTCCACCCCTCGCTACCGGCTGAAGCGGCCGTGAGCCCACGCGATTCAAGATGGCGCATGGGCCCCACCTCCCAGTGGAGGGAGGGTCAAAGAACCGTGGGCCACATTTTCCAACCTCAGCTCCTTCTCCTGAACACCCTCCAACAAATATTTGCTGGATTGCTGGATCAGCAAAAAGATCGACATTAATTTTTCCCAGTCAAAATATGCTGACGCGATTCATCTCAAAGCCAAGATGGTCAATCCTGCTGGAGCAGACCGTCTTGAGAGAGTCACTGGCTCATCCCAAGTCTGCCAGCTTCCAGAACGTCTCGGGACTCAGCCAAACGGGCGAGGTTTCAAGTCTACTTGGACAAAATGACGGATGGCTTCCGGAAGGTGAGCGCTTCCTTAGCGGGTGGAATCCTCCATCCGCTGGGGCAGCTGGACACTCGGCCAGCTCTCAGGGTCGGTGGTCTCACGGTGGGCACTGGAGAGACCCCCCGCCAAGATGTCTGAGGGCTCCCCAGAAAGCCTGGGGTGCGGCCAGCAGGGTCACGAGAAATGGGCCCTTCCAGACCATGATCCTCGGGGCAGAAGCGCGTTCTGGCAGGGGGCGTCCCTGACAGGTGGACGGGGCCTTCCTGACCACCTACTGGTGACCGGCCCAGAGCGGAGCTGCTTTCCTGGGCCATCGCTATCTACACTGCCAGCCTCCCACCCCGTATAGGCGCTGGAGCAGCCCGCCTGCAGCTTCCTGGGTCACTGAGACCCCGATTCAGTCTAATCCAATCTGACAAGCTGTCCTCCGCCACACACCGAGCACGGCGTCAGACTCCAGGGCCAGGCACAGCCCCTGCCCCTGGAGTGCACGGTTTCTGGGGAAAACAGAGAAAGAGACACTCCTAGATAGTTTGGGTCACGCAGCGGTGGGCCCATCCCGGGTTCTGCTTCGAGTTTCGGGGGAAATCCCAAGGGAGGTGGCGGAGCAGCTGGGCGGAGGACATGCAGCCCTGCAGCAGGGGCCCCCTTGCAAAGGCCCAGGACGTGCTGCAGGGTGTGCTGGGGACCTCTGGGGTGGGCGTGAGGAGTGGGAGGTGGACAGCAAGGCTGCAGAGCCTGGCAGGGCCCCAAATTTCACCAGGGGACACACCCCATGTCCTGCTTTGCCGAGGGTGAGAAGGCAGTATTCTCACACCCCACAGCCCACGCCGCTGGGGCATGGCCTTGACACCCCATGGGGCAGCGTGTCTGCCTGAGTCCAGGGCCCCAGCAGTCTGCTGGAGCCCAAAGGGGCCTTGTCTTCCTCGCAAGGCTGAAACCCGCTTTCACCAAGCAACCCCCCGTGGAGAGACTTTTCCAACCTACCACCGTCCTCACAGCAGCCCCAGATGGGGTTTCCCATTTTCTCAGAAAGCTGAGAGGCTCAGAGAGGTTGAGAAATGGGACTGAAGACACACAGCAGAGCCAGGGTTTGAATGCAGGGTGGCCTTAACACAGAGAGTGGAGAGACTCATCAGAACATGAGCATATGCGTCTGATCTTGTGAGTGTCTGTGTGTCTGTGTGTTTGTGTGTCTGTGTATATGTTTGTGTGTCTGTTCTTGTATGTGTTTGCATCTGTGTATTCGTGAATGTGTGTGTCAGTGGGTGCAAGGCCCGCTCCTACACACCCAAAAGCTGGTTGTGTACAGCCCTTCCCAACTCCAAGTTCAGCAACTTCACAATCATAGTTTGAAACCAGCCATGGTGGGGGCACTTACACCATGGAAATTGGCAGCTGCTACAAATTGGGGGCTGGTTGTTAAATATTGCCCAGTGTGTGTCAGTGTGAGCCTGAGCGTGTGTGTGTTCATGTGAGCCCATGTGTGCCTGCGTGTGTGCATGTCTGAGTGTGTACATCAGTGGTGGTGTGTGTTCTTGTACGTCATGTGTCCACACCTACATCTGTGTGCGTGTTGGTGTGTGTCCGAATGTACAGGTGCCTGTGTGTGACTTGTGTGTACTGGAGGGTGTGTATCTATGTGATGTCTATGTGTGCATTTCCGTGTGCGACACTGTGGGTGGGTGGCTGCTTATTTGTGTGTCTGTGCGTGACTTGTGTCTGCGTGTGTCTCCGTGTGCCTGCGTGTCTACGTTTCTGTGAGTGTCACTGCGTGTGGCCTCTCAAGATGAAGTGTCCCTGGAGGACACGCTCCTCTAGAAAGCTCCGATTTGCTTGCAAATGTCCTTGAAGAGGCAAAGGAGAGCCGGCTGCAGGGCGGGAGCCAGCTGCGCGGAACCGAGCCCACCAAGCAGAATCCGAGGGGCCCTTAATCAGCACCCGGAGGGAGGGGCCCGAGGCCCCGGGGCTGTCACCCCCAAACACACAGGCGCCACGGGCCTCTGAAGAGACCCTTCCATGCTCTGACCACAGCCCTTGAGAAAGTAATCATTTCAGGAGCAAAGAAGGATTGATAAAAATATAAGCTCTGTTGCTTACAAAAATCACTCGTGGCTTAGAAGAGCTCATCTCGTTGTCATGGAATTGACAAAGCCGATAAGGATCAAAGGGCCGGGGCTTAGCTCTGTTTCCCACTTAACCCTTGGGATCTTTTATTTTCCCTCATTCAGGCTCTCTCCTTCTGAGGAATATTCTAGACCCGGTGGCGGGACTCCCTCTCGCCCTGATTGCCAGCACCCTCCCAGTCTGGGGCCAGCTCCTCCTTCTTGGGGAGCACCTCCCCTCCCCCGCCCCAGCCCCGAGGCTGCCCCACCCACCAGGCCACCATGTGACCCAGGCTGGCCAATCAGAATTCTTCCCTGGGACTTTTCATGGAGCCAAGGGAAAAGGGCTGGAACGTCTTGGGAGTGAAGGTGGGTCTCCGGGAGCCAGGGGCTGTGGGCAGCCGAGACTAGAGGCAGACAGGGGCCCCCAGGCACCCTCATCCTTGGTTCCAGCCACTTCCGGGGTCCAGCCTCACCCTGGCCTTTGCCCTGATTTGGTCACACGGGCTAATAAACTTTGCCCTTTGGGACCTAAACTCCTCTGAGCTGGGTCTGGGTCCCCTGTGACTCCCCAAGTCCTCCTCTTGGTCAGCCTGCAGTGACCTGGGGTATCTGTCCTGTGCCCTCCTTCTTAGGGCTTAGGGGTGGTGACAGCTCCTCTGACACCCCAACCCCGGCCTCCCCACGTGTGTTTCCCACACTTTGCTGGCTGCCTCCGTCTTGCCTCCTCAGACATCTTCCCGAACACCCCAGCTAAATGAAAGGCCTGCCATCCTCTACCCAGCCCCGTTCTCTTCCTTTATCACCTTTACCACACATCACAGTTTCCTACGGGGGGGCTGTGCCTCGCTTGCGAATCATCTGTCTCCCCCGGTACGTGGACGCCACGCGGGCAGAGGCTGGTTTGTCTGCATTGATCAGGACGTGTTCAGCTGTAGGTAACAGAAGCCCGTGGGGGTCATCCTGCCATCAGCAGAAGAGGGACGTAGGGGCCCGCACGCCGGGGCGTCCAGCTGTGTCGCCAGCTTCCCTGTGCAGCCAGCTCCACCCTCGGGGCTGGGGTAGAGAGGGCCACAGAGGCTCCAGGTCATGCTGTCCCTAGAACTCATAACCCCCAGCCACACAGCAGAGTCAGGGAAGGCACCGGAACCAGGAATTCCACTCCTAAGTGTATACCTGAGAGAAGTGAAAACGTACGTCCACGTGGACACTTGTACACATATGTTTATAACAGCATTATCCATAATAGCCAAAAGGTGAAAACAACCCAGATGTCCATCAATGGATAAATAAAATGTGGTCTAGCAACCCAGTGGAATAGTACTCAGCCATAAACGAAGGAAGTTCCGATCCACGAGATGATGGGGATGAAGCTTGAGGATATTACATTATGTGAAATAAGCCAGACACAAAAGACCACATACCTCATGTTTCCAAGCATCCGAAAGTCCAGAACAGGAAAAGCTAGAGACAGAAAGCAGATTCATGGCTGCTTGGCACTAGAGACGGGGAGGGAGGAGGGCGAGTGACGGCTAAAGGGTCTGGGGCTGCTTCTTAAGGTGCAGAAAATGTTCCAAAATTGGCTGTGGTGAAGCTTACACAGATCTGTGAATGTACTAAAAACTGCTGAGTTGTGCACTTTAAATGGGCAAATTGTGGGGCGTGTGAATCATATCTCAATAAAACTGTTAAAAAAAAAAAAGTTTGTAATTGTGCTGGGGGCTGCCTGCGGGAGTGGATGGCCTGGAAGTCTGGGACCAGGGAGATGCTGGCAGTGTCTTAGGTGTTTCTCGTGTCTCGACAGGGCAACAGCATCCGAGGGTGACTTGGCTTCCCTGAGACCTACACGGGACGTGCGCTGGTCTCCGGCCACCCCAGCACTGACGACACCTGCTGCTCCCCCCAGCCCACATGGCCACACCGGAGCTGCCGTTTCATATTTGGTCACGGCTTTATATTATATTCTCAGAATCCCAACAGGATACAGACGACACCCTTGGATTAGGAGAATTCAAGGAGGGTTGTGGGCAGGGGTTGGGAATCACGGGGACCCTTCAGTGACCTGGGGTAGTAACGGGAGCTGTCAGCACCCTCAAGCCCAAAGAAGACGGCAACAGGCCAGATACCAGAATCCAGAAAGAGAGAGCTCCGTGGAGAGGCCAGCTGGGACGTCAGGAGCTACCAGCCCGAGGTGGGGGGGAGAGAACACCAAGAGGCAATAGTGCCTCGCTCCCACCCTCCCTCTGATCTTTCTGCAGGCGCCAAACCCAACTGGGAGCCAGAGGCAGGGCACCCACGGCCGTGACCCAGAAGGGCACACCCCCCAGGGCACAGCATAGCCTGATGGAGACCCACAAATTTGGGTGCCCCATGGCTGCTGCAGGATTTGAGCTTCTGGAGCCGGAAGAAACCTCTGTTAGGACTTCTCAGCCTTGGAGGGAAATCAGGGACCCCTTTGAGAATCTGATGAAATGCATGGATGCCTCCTCCTGGAAATGGTGCGGCTGCGTTCCTCCAGTTCCTAGAGGAAGAAACACCCCTCAGACAAGTTTACGCCACAAAGGGAATTTACTGGCTCAGTCACGTAAGGCTGGATCCAGGGTTGCGAATAACAGCTGCCAGGGCCCTGCCTCCCTCTCTCCCTCTCTTTTCTCTGCTTATCTTTCTTGACTTCGTCCTGCCTGGCGGCTCTCGACATACAGCAGGCCAGGTGGCTGCGGCAGCTTTGTCCTACCGTCAGCGTTGGAGAGCCACCGCGGAAGGAAACCACACAGCTGGCCCCAGCCGAGGCAGGCTGTGCTGGGCCAGGCCGATTGCTCTGCACAACCCTGACCGGGTCATGGCGGGTGCTGGACCACAACTGGCCCCACCTGGGGGCAGAAAGCTGGTGACATGATGCTCAGGGACAGTCAAGTCTGCCAGGGCTGCTGTGACAAATACCACGGGCTGCACGGCGTAAACAGCAGGAATTTATCTCGCAGTTTTGGAGGCTGGAAGCCTGACATCGAGGCGTCTGCACGCTCCCTCTGCCGTCGGTTGCCTTTTGGGGGTGGCTGTCTGTCCGTCCCTTCTCTGCTTCCGCCACATGGCCGTCTGGGTCCCTCTGTCTCCTGCTTCCTGTGTCCGCATTTCCTCTACTTAGAAGGTCCCTGGTCAGGCAGGATTGAGCTTCGTCCTCGCTAATAACATCTTCAACGACCCAATTGCAAACGAGGTCACACCCACAGGTCCGGGTTAGGCTTGACCTTGTCCAGGTGGGGGGCACGATTCCTTCCAGAGCAGTGGCTGACGCCCCCCAGGAGCTGATAGGGGGACGGAGTTTCCAAGCAGACACACGACAGCCCACAGCCCAGGCCTTGGACCCGCACGTCCCGGGGCAGCGCCAGCCTCTGCCCTCGGACACGCAGGGAGCCAGGGGCAAAGACGGAGCCAGAGCTGGAGCCCATTCTCCAAATCCCACATCACGTGCTTTCTCTCGAAAGGCTGAAGCCTATTAAATCCACAAACAGCTGGAGGACTAGGAGACTTAGGCCAAGATAAGCTCCTCTGGGGAGGAGACGAGGAGACGGCCGCCTCTGGGGAGGGGAGGGCTCCTGCAGCAGACGCCCTGAGTGTTTGTCCCTGCGGTGTGGCGCTCACAGCCCATAATTACAGGCACCACAAACACAGGTCGGTACGACAGGTCTACGGAGGTGCCTCAGTTGGTCTGAGCTGCTAGGCCCAATGCCGCACAGTGGGTTGGCTTGAGCCGCAGGAATCCATTGGCTCACGGTTTCGAGCCCGGTGGTGTCTAACACTGAGGGGTCAGCGAGGTGATAACACTCCGGAGCTGGCCGCCGGGGCCCCTGACGTCCTGGGCTTGTGTCCCTGCCTCTGGCCCCTGGCGGGGTCCCCTCCTTTCTCTTTCAGGTTCCATTGGCTTCCAGCTTCCAGCCCTTTCCCGTGGCTTTCTCTGACTGCGTCTGAATTTCTTCTGCTCATGAAGGACTCCAGTAATGGGGATTAAAGCCCCCCTGCTTCGCTAGGCCACAGGGTGGCTGAGAATAACGTCTTCAGAGCTCCTGTTGACGGTGGCTCACGCCCACGGAAAAGCAGGTCGACCAGAACGGGCCTGCGCTGGGGTCCACCATCCAATCTGCCCCCCAAGGCTCCCGAGGGGCAGCGTTCTCGACATAGAACAAAGGTGTCGCGTCTGTACCCCGGGTCAGGCCACCCCTCAGCTGGCAGGGCCTGGTTCTGGGTGAGATGATGGGTCTAAAGTTTTACGAGATGTAAATGGGTGATCAAAATTTCCACGAGTGTGTCCCAGCCTGGCCTCCTTCCCTTCTGCCATCCTGGGAGGTCAGACGGGGATGGAGCTCCCTGCCGGACGTGGTGGTGGCCTCTGACCTCTAGCCCCTGACCTTGCCTCCTTCCCATGCCTGCAGGAAGGGTGCGCGGCCCGGCCGGCCTGCCCAAGCTCCGTCCTCGTTCCTGCACACACGCATCCCTTCGCCACCCCTTGGTCTCGGGGCTCAGGGCTGTTTGGACAGAGAATTCCAGGACTCCCCAAGGGGGACTGGAGTGGGCCCAGGGCAGGGGTCCCCCAACTCAGGCTTTGGGGGATTCTGCTTGGCGGTGCCCACTTGGCAGCACCTGGGGGTGGGCAGTGGAGCGGGCAGCGGCTCGGTCCCCCGGAGGGCAGGAGGCGGCCCTGGGAGGATCTGGGTCCTTGGGGCAGCAGGACTGGGCAGGGGGCCCTTTGGATGCTGTGGGAGAAGGGGTTGGAGGGGGCAAGAGGAGGGTGCACCGGCACCCAGAAAATTACCTGACGGCACCATAAGCCTGGTCTGCGAGCCAGCGGAGGGTTCTCAGGCTCAGGGGGGCGGGCCCCGATTTGTAGCCAGGGCCGATCCCAAGATCCCACGAGGGGCCACCAGGCTTGGCGTCCAGAGGGGCAAGAGGGAGCCCCCCCACCCACCCTGTGTGGTATTTGCCCCGCTCAGGGGCGACGGCAGGAGCAGCCTCTGGAGCAGGGGTGGCAGGGGGCTCACGAGGAGGCAAAGCTGGAGGACACATCACGCCCTCGCTGAGGCACCCCCATGGCCTTCAGCCACGTCAGCCCCAGGCCAGCTGCCCCCCACATTTCACCTTCGAGCAGCCCGTGGCCCTCGGGCACAGCTCGGTGCCAGACTGAGCCCGTCACTGCCATCGGCTCTTCGTCCAGCTCACCCCGGCCCAAGATCCACTTTACAGGCAAGGAAACTGAGGCTCGGCTCAGCGAGGGGCTCGGCCGGACTCAAACCTGGATCTGTCTGCCAGCGACACCCAAACTTATGACCTCTGCCCTCTCCCAAGCGGGAGAAACAAAGAGCAAGGTGTGGGGTGCCCAGCGCGCCCCAAGGGGGTCCCCTCCGAGGTGCCGAGGCCTCCAGGCCCCTCCCAGGTGCTTCTCTCTTCTCTCCCCTCCACCCCCCATCCTCTCCCCCTGCCCCCTCTATTCTCTCTCTCTCCCCCCCCAGGAATCTCTCAGCCCATGACGTCATCCCATCCGGACAGACCCTCCCCCACAGCCCTTCTCCACCGAGGGAGGAGCCATGCCCCCCCCCACCTTTCCACACCACACAGTTCTGGCTTCTTGAATTATCATATTTGTAGTCAGAGAAAACAGTAAAGCTATTTTTAGCTTGGGAACAAATGAGTCTGACGGTAAATAAACCCTCAGGCCATAGCTGGAGCCGTGGTCAGCCTCCCAGGCCACCGCTGTCCCTGCCAGGGCCTCGGTGGGTTCAGGGTGGGCTGGGTGGGGGGTGCCAGGAGCCCAGGGACAGGGGTGGGAGGAGAGGGGATGGGGGCATCTCCAAGGCACGACTGCCAAACAGGCCCTCTTGGTCTCACAGCTACAGATGCTGAGGCCCAGAGAGGGTGAGCACATCCCCCCAGGCCACACAGCGGGGACAGAATGAACCTGCTCTCCCGGCTTTCGGGGCTGAGCCGGCAGCTCCTGCGGCTGCTCCTGGGTTTTCTCAGCACTTGGGAACAGATGGCTCCAACTCCCACCCACGAAGCCAAACATTTTCCCTGGTTACCTGCTAATTTGCTCGCCAGCCTCCTCTTGTAAATAGAGAGTACAAAGACCTGCTCATCACTTGTCTGACGAGCGCGTCCGACTCCACGGTGAGAGGTTCCAGACGCATGGAAAGGCCCAGGTAAGGAGTTCAGGGAATCTGAGGGCCCTGCCCACCTTCCCTGGGGTCAGCAATGCGAGGGCCAGAGACCCTGTTACCCTGCCCCACACCCCTCGCCCTTTTCACCAGCATCATCCAACAGCTTAGCCAGCTCACCTCCCAGTCCTGCCCTGTCTGGGACCTGGAGAGTCTCAAGCCTCCCTGGCTGTGTGGCCTTGGACAAGTGCCTTGACCTCTCTGAGCCTCCCCGTCTGTGAACTGGGAGCGGGGATTGCATGAGATGATGCCTGCCGTCAGTGAAACCAGGGGAGGCTTCCTGGAGGAGGTGCTTAGGTTTAGAGGATGAGTAGGAGTTGTTGGGTGGAGGGGAACGTGTGGTGATGAGCTGGCAATCCAGCTGGAGGTAGCTAACTGGAACGGGCAAAAGCATGGAACAGAGATGCCTCACTGCGGGGAGAGGGGGAGCCCCAAGTAATTCGAGGAGGCTGGTGCTTCCAGGGAGGGGGCTGGGCAGGGAGGGCCAGGGTTGACGAGCACCGGCTGGGAGGGAGGAGGTCAGGGCTCTGGGTACACAGGCCCGAGGTCCCCTGAGGTCCCCCCACGCCCTTCCCATCAACCAGGGCCACAGCAGCCTGTGATGAAGCACAGCTCCCTGCTGAAAGCCACTGGCAGCTACCCCATCCCGGGCTGCCCTCCAGCCGCTGCCCACAGCCTGGGGATGGGGTCCAGGAGGCCAGATGTGGCTTGGGTCCCAGGGCCCAGAAGACTGGGGGGCTCCAGGGGGGCAGCAGAACCTGGCAGGACAGACAGGGGCAGGTCTTACACCCTCTCGGGCCCCGCTCCCCCCTCGGTACAGTTTTGGCCACTGACCACTTGGGGCAGCTGGCACTGAGCCCAGCCTGGTGCTGACCAACACCAGCCCCCAGCCCGCCCCACGCAGCCCCGGCGTCCGGCTCCCCTCGGTTCCACGGCCCGGCCCATCCTCGCACTCCTAGTGGAGAATCTCGGGGTTCTGTGTGTTTACTTGTCTCCCCTGTTTTTGTCCAGACGGTTTTGTTGCATTTTCTCCTGTGTGTTTGCCTCCACGATGCTTGAAGGGAGGGGCAGCCAGCAGTGGCTGGCAGCGAGATGCTGGGCAAGGACTGGGCGGATCCCTCTCTGGGCCTGGGGCTGGGGAGTTTTCTGGGGGTGTTTCTGTCCGGGGTGGGAACACGGGCTTGCTCCCCGAGAGCATCAGATGTGTCACAGATCACCAGGGCTTCTCCTGGGGGGACATTAAAAGGCCTCCACCCCCAGTCCCATCCCAGCCTTGCCACTCATGGGCTGGCTTTCTCGTTTGTAAAGGGGGTCCACTGGGTACCCCGGGCCTCTGCAGGGCTTGGGGAGACCCTCATCTTCCGTAATCCTGCCAGGTCACACGGCCCCCCTCCCTGCTGGCCCCCCCACCCTGCCTGTGTCTGGCTTGCGGCCGCGTGTACGGGTTGATGGGAAAGAGCCTAATGGGCTTTAAGTTAATAAGTTGGGAATAAATTAGGTTTGGGCTCCGCGGGAAGCAGATGGCAGCACCGCCATGGCCTGGCACGGCCCCGCTGGCGCAGCGGCGGGCAGGGCGGGGTTGGGGGGACACTGCTGGGCTCTCTTTATTTTTCCTTTTTCCTTCCAACCTTTCATTATGAGAAGTTTAAACATAAAGAAGAATTGAAAGAATTGCACTTTGAGCCCCTGTCCACCTGCCACCTTGATTCCATGACTGTTGGCTTTTGCTTTATTGCGTATTTACCCAGCTGTCCCTCCCCCGGCCAGCCAGCCAGCCATCGTATTTTTTGATGCATTTCAAAAGCAGGTGCAGATGTCAGCACCCTTCACCTCAAAACAAGCATATCTTTAGCTAGAGTTTCCATATTCAATTATAGTTTTGGGGGGCATCTTTTAGGCAACATTTACAATGAGATGCACACATCTTAAAAGAACATTTGCTGATTTTTGACAAATGCCCACATTTGTATAAGCCAAACCTGTCAAGATCCAGAACATGCCATCATCCCCCCTAGTTTCCCCATGCCCCAAACCAGCCAGGCTCACCCCAACCTCCCCACGGGCAACTGCCGTCTTGGTTACTTTGGAATAGTTTTGCTTAATCTAAACATTCACAGAAGTGGAAGCATATAATGTGATTTCTCTGGTGTCCATCTTTTTCATTCAGCATAATTCATTTGAAATTCACCAAAGCTGTTGGTGTCTGAACAGACCATTTCTTTTTCATTGCTGCATAGTATTCCATGGGAGGGGTTTAACCGTCTCCTCTCTATAGCCACTGGGGCTGTTTCCGGTTTTTTACTATTATGAATAAAACATCCATGAATATCCTTGTGCATGTCTTTTTGTGGGTGTTTAGTTTATTTTTAAACTTATCTTCCCACAAACAAGACAGCTCAGCTCCTTGGAAAGCCACCCTGTAGCTGGAAGAGATAGAAAGATGGCGTATTACGTCCACTTGTCTTTGATCAGGCACATCTCCCCAAGCCGAGCCGCCCAGTGGGAAGTGGTGGGACGTGTGTCCGGGTGGTGCCTCTCCTGGGGAGGGGTGAACCGTGGGCGGAGAATTTGGAGGCTCATCCTTGCTGTGGTGGACGTTATCTAGAAAGGCCAGCTTGGCCCCAGTGTGTCTTCCCTGAGACGCAGGCACACGGGCACCCCTGGGGGTTTGGCTGGGTGGGCTGCCAGGAAGAACAAACCGGAAAACAACTTACCCCAAGAGCAAGGCTCGAATCCAGAGGGCTGCCGATAAAACACGGTGTCGGGTCAAGCAAGGGCTCAAGGGTGTGACCGTGGAGCCCTTTAAGAAATGTTGAAGGTGGTGCCTCGAAACCCTCTCGCTAGATCAAAAGGCTTTGAAGAACCTTAAAAGCATGCAGCCGAGGTTCTCTCTGCTAGACTAGAAGGCTTCTAAAAATCCTCAGGGCCTTATCCCATAGCACCCCGATTTGCAGCCAAAGAAGATAGGGAAAGTCTCAAAGAGGTTTGCAGGTGTGGCTTTTATGGAATGGAGGGTATTTACAATTTGATGCACAGGAAACCCACAGAGTGTTTAAAGGCACTATGTCAGGCTTGGACTGATCAGAGCCGAGACACAGGATGCTGACCGGCAGCGCACCCACCCCCAGTCCCCATTCCTCAGAAGTGGGCATCTGGAGGGAAAGAGAGGGGAGAGGTCCGCAGAAGTCAGAGCACATCAGGGCTTTGGGTTTCATCCCCACAGGCACCGAGGAATCCTGGGAGATTCGCCCTTCAGGAAGCACACCTGTAGACGTGCTTTAGGAATTCCCCTTTGAGAAATGCACCCTGTCTGCCTAGGGAGGGCGGAGGGGAGGGTGCAGCAGGGACAGACCCTGACCAACCCCCCCTCCAAGTGATGGATGGTTTTTCAGAGCACCTGAGGCCGTTTGGTACCAAGCTCGGAACTTGCCGAGGAAGGCAGGTGCCATGTCCCGTGCTCACCTGCCCATGACGCAGACACCACCATGGGCTCCAGCCCCACTGCCGTGGCTGCCTGGCACGAGCCCAGGTGACAGTCAGCAGCGGGCTCCAGGCCCCTCCCTCCCTGCCTGCCACGGCCTGTCACCTGCTCACTTGGTGGAGCCTTAGTTGGCTCCATTTTTCATCCTGGCAGACGGCTTTTCCCCAAGGGACAGTCGCTAACAGGTGCAGGAAGACAGACAGTGATTACCCAAATCCGAGCCGCTGCCCGTGAAGAGGGACGCTCAGCAGACACGGCGTCACCCGCGGGCACACCAGGCCTGCCCCAAGCCTGGCCCACTCTGGGACCTCTGGATACAGCCCACACGCCTCCCACCCGCCCACCCCAGGCATCGGCCCCTCGCGGCCAGGACCCAGGACTCACACCCAGCTGCGACTGGCCAGTGAGGGGCCTTCAGTCAGGGGTGTGGCCAGGTTTCTGTGGCAGCTTCAAACAGAGAGGTACAGAGGCCACAGGTCCCAGATGAGGGGTTGGCTGCACCCCTCAGGATGCTCCAGGGGACCCCTTCCTGCCTCTTCCAGCGCAGCTGGTGGCCGCCATCCTAGGGCCCCTTGGCCCGTGGCCAAAGCACCCCAATCTCTGGCGGCCTCATCATGATCTGCCTTGCCTGTGCATCCCCTCTGTGTCTTCGTTTCCCTCTCTCCTTAGAGGGACCCCAGTGATTGGACCAGGGACCAGCCTCTCCCAGAACAACCTCCTCTCAACTTGACCACGCTCGCAAAGACCTGTTTCCAAAAGGTCCCATTGGTGGGGACTGGGGTTAGGACTTCAGTGCACCTTCTGGGGGACACTGTTCAACCCACACACGGACGATGACAATGGTCCTAATGGAGTAACACGGGAAGGCGTAGCATAGGGCTCAGCTGTCGTCCTGTGTTTACTGAGGGCTCAGCAGGTGTCAGCCCCCAAGTGAAGTGGGCTTCTCTTTTACTCCCGGTAGAGCTTCGAGCCCCCCCTTACAGGGGAGACACGGCCCAGGGCCGCACAGCAGGGAGGCTGGGCCCTCACCACCACCCTGGGCTTCCCGAGGGGCGAGGGGAGAGGGTGTCTCTGTCGGGGAACAAAGGCTCTGGGTGAGTCACTCGCCTCTCATCAGAGTGGGCACGAAATCCACCGCGGAGGGTAGATAATGCCGTGTGAGGGGCAGACATCTGACAAGGGGTCTCGGGACGGGACGGTGTGGCTCCCGGGCTGCTGCTGAAGTCGATCGCCCAGTGCCTCAGTTATCTACCGCCCTGGCAATGCTGCGTAACAAACAACCACGGAACCCGGTGCCGTGCAGCCAGGGGCGTCTGGGGCGCTCTCGGGTGGTGGTGGGCCGGTGTCTCTGCTGATCTCACCTCGGCTTCGCTCGCAGATCGGGAGTAGGGGCGGAGGGGGGGCGAGGTGCAGCTGGCCGGCGGCCTAACTCAGACGTCCTCGGCCCTGTGGCTCCACTTGACGTGTCCCCCACCTTTCAGGACTAGCCTGGGCAAACTGTCGTGGTGTAGACACAAGACACTTGCAAATCTCTGATTTATCCCAGTTACCCACATCTCATTAGCCAAAGCAAATGATTCCACCTTCCGGGCGGAGCTGCAGTGAAGGATGGGGGGATGAATCCCACCTACCAACAACACTGGGGGTCTTTTCGGGGGGCCGGCCATTCTGTCCGGGTTTCACGGGCTGCCCAGGGTCTCAGCCACCCCACAGGCTGGTGTCACAGGCCTGCCCCTGGCCCTGACTCCTGAGACTCCCTTCTGCCTGCGGGGGCCACGGGGGACGGACCCCTGAGGGTGGCCTGCCCCCCTCAGCTCTTCCAACCTTGAGAAGGGCGCTGGGCTGAGCCCTCCTAAAAGGAACCCATCCCTCCTACCACCGCCCACCTCAGAGCCCCCGCGACACAGCCCAGAGACCCCCCAAGCCCCGGCTAAAGCCCTTTGGGCACTGGGTGATCACAGTCACTCTCCCACAGACCAGAAAAACCAGTGCAGGACCCCGAGTCGTCACCTCCCCCCCCAGCCTGGAAGTTTCACCCCTGTCGGAGCAGCCGTAGGTCCGTCACCTTCCAAACCCCATATAACTTGGTGCCACCGGGACCCAGGGTGCATGGAGAACATGTAACTCATGAAGACACGAGATCTGCTGGGAGAAGATGCCCTCCGCACTTCTCCAAACACACGTACAGCTGGTTCTCCTTACTTGCAGAGCTGCGGGTCTATCAAGTCACTGCAAACACTGAATATTCTACATTTGCAATGAAATAGTCAAACATAATGGTCTTTTCAGTTATGATATCTGCATTTTGTGTCTTGCTTAGAAAGAACTTCCTTACTTCAGGGTTATGAAAAACAAACAATCTAAAATATTTTTTTGGTTGGTATAAAGAGTGGAATAGGGAATCCAAGTTTTTTAACAAATTTTTCTCGGGTTGTTGCCTGACTGCGCAAACAACATTTCCAGAGAAATCCATCTTTCCCCCATGAACGTGAAAAGCTGCTTTATCAATGTGTGCATCTGGAGTGACTTCTCAAACTTTCTGTCACCTTGATTGGTTCATCTCAACCAAGTTAGTCCCTCCCTTTTCTCTTCTTTTTTCAGTCTTTTCCCAACTCTTCTTGCATATTCTTGTGGCAAATTCATTTTGCATTATGAATTTCAGAATCAGTTTGTCTTGGGGAAGGCGAGTGGTAGTTCTTTTATCATATTTCTCTACTTCCTCTCGAGTGATCGTTCTTAGATTTCTCTCACTTCCGAGAGCAGGTTTTCTGTTCATTTATATTTTCCCAGAAAATCATTTTGCTGAGCTTTTCTATTTTTTTTTTTCAGACTGCAAAGTATCTTCCATATTTCTTCCCATTCCTTGTTTCTGTGTCACAGGCAATTTTCCCTATTGTTATAAATATCTCATAACCATATATCCTTCTACTGGCTAAGACTTTTCTGTGTGGTTACACTTTAGTCCACTGATTCACTTGGGATTTTCCGACTCAACAGTCATGAAATTCCTTCCCCTCCATGAGGAATAACACCTATCCACTGTTTGGGGGTTATTTGCAATGTTTATGACAAACATCTTTGTATATAAAGCTTTTTCTATATTTAGAATTTTTTCCTTGGACTAGATTTTCGAGTTTAGAGGGTAAGCACGTTTTTGGGGCCAACTTTCTTTCCAGAAGGCTGGTTCCAATTTGCACCCCTGCCAGCCACCCAGCAAGGCTAAGTTTGAAAACCCTATGTCAGGTCACGTCCCTCCTCTGACCACAACCCTCCAGTGGTGCCAGCGGGCCCCTCCTCGAGCTGGTTTCTGCCCAGCTCTGACCGCATCGCTGCCCCTTCCCATCCTATCCACATGGACCTTCTGCTCCTGAATATAATGAGCTTTATCTGGTGCCAGGACTTCACACTGGCTGTTCCCTTTACCCAGCACACCCTTCCCGCAAGTCGCTGCAGAGCTGGTTCCTTCTCATCACTCAGGTCTCTCAGCTGCAATGTCACCTTCTCAGAGTGGCCTTCCCCAGCCACCCGGATAAGGATGTCCACTGCCACCCTCTCGCCACACGCCACTGTCCCCTCCATCATCTGGCCCACTTGTCCTCCAGCCATTTAACACTTTCTAAAATTACTGGACTTCCTTGTTTATGGCCAGGGACCCCCATTCGACTGAAATCCCCTGGAAGCAGGGACACCTGCTAGAACAGTGCCCGGCAGGCCACAGATACGTTTTATTTGGAAACCTCCTCGAATGGGGCAGCGGGTCCTGGCTTCCTGCGCAGACAGAGCATCCCCACTTGAAGCTCTGGATGTTTGGGAAGCATCGGGGTCACTGAAGTGTCATTAGTTAGCAGAGCTGGCCATCGCCCCGGCCCGGGCAGCCCCGGGTGAAGGGTGGGGGCGGCATCCCACCCTGGAGTGTACATCAGCACCCTCCCCAGCACAGTTTCATTCCCCTTCATTCAACCCACCCTTATTCAGCACCCAATTCAGTCCGCACCACAAACATGCATTTGGCGCCGCTGTATGCCAGGCACTCACTCCATGAGCACTGAGGATTCAGAGAGAAGGAAAGCACCACCCCTGCTCTCGGGGCTTCCGGTGGTTTTGGAGGGATGGGAGAGACCTCTGGGGAGGGCGCTGGCCTCAGCCTGGGCAGAAGCACCTCTGCAGGCTTCCTGGTGGAGGAGACGCCAGACTTGGGGCTCAGGGCGGGAGGAGGAGCTGGTCTGGTAGGAAGTGCTGGAAGGGCGTCCAGTAGGCGGGTGTGGGGCCGCCATGGTGACCCCCCCCGTGGAGGGGAGGCCGGCTGCTTCCCCTTCTCACCTTGCTGCTGGACCCCCTTCCTCGCAGGTGACCCCCCCCCCCCCCGCCCGGCCGGTTCGTTTTGGCGCCAGGGCCAGGGCGGCCGCCTCCCGCGCTGTCTCACGAGCGTCAACACAGTCCCTTAGGGCCACGTTGCAGATGGGTAAACTGAGGCTGCGGAAGTGGGGGCTAGAATTCCCATTTACCTATTGAGGAAACTGAGGCTCCGCAATGGGACGCGAGGTAACCAAAGCTCGGGGAGGACCGATGGGGGGTGGGGGTCCAATGCGGGAGCTGTACGGGGGCGCGGCAGCCCCCAAACCCGGTTGGAATCCGCGCTCCAGCCCGCGTGCTCCTCCCCATCCTCCCAAACTTCGATTCTGGGCTCCCGCGAAGAGGACCCGGGGAAAGGGGGGGTCGGGCCGCGGGGGTGGGCGGGGCCTGGTGGGCGGGGCATTGAGGGGCGGGGCCTGGTGGGCGGGGCCTGGATGGGAGGGGCGGGGCCTGGAGGGCGGGGCGAGCCCCCCGCTGTGCCGCCGCCGCCGCTGCGCCCCCCAGACGCTCCGAGGCGCCGGGCCGGGTCGCGGCCGAGGTAAGCGGTCAGGCCGGGGGCGCGGGCCGGGCGGGACCTGTGGGCGCCTTTGTCTGCGGCGCGGGCGGCCCCGCACCCTCCTGCGCCCCGCGCCCCTCCGCGCCGACCCCCGCGCCGTCCAGCGTCAGCCCCGGGGCGGGGTGGGGTCGCGGGGATCCCCCCGCCCAGGCCCGGGTCCCGCTCCACCCCCCTCTCGCGGACACACCCCGAGGGCCCTGCGCCCCGAAGTTCCTCCCCGGAGTCCCGGCGCCGCCCCCTCCCGGCTCCGGCACGGCTGCTGGGGACCGCGGGGCCTCCTCCGGGCTCGCTCGGGGACAGGCCGGCGTCCGGGGGCGCGTCCTCTGCCGGGGGCGCAGGCCTGGGCGCCAACTGGGGTGCTGTTGGGGCGGAGCAGACACCCGGGGCCCCTGCCGGGCTGGGGTGGGGGCTGGGGGTGTGGGGGGCTGCGGGGGTGTTTGGGGGCGCTGGGGGGGTGGAGCCTGCGGGGTCCCGCCAGGCCCCGCCCAGCCTGTGCCCGCCGCCTTCAGGCGCCCGCTGGCAGCTCCCCGAAGGGGGTGGCGAGAGGGTCCTGAGACCCACTTTCCCACGGGCAGAACCAATGGGGAGGAGTCTGGGGCGTCTGGGAGAAGGGCCGGGGTTTCTAGGGGCGCCCCGCGTTACCCCAGACCTGTAGGGGAGCCAGGTTGGGTCTGCCCAGCTTCCCAAATGGGATTCAGTTTCTCCTGCTCCCTTGGACTGGCTGGGGTGCAGCGGTGGCCCCAAAGTGGCCGGCCTCTGCCAGACACCCAGTGCCTCCAGTCCACCCACTTCAGTCTGATGGGTCCCAGGGCCCAGCTGAAATGGGGCAACTCAGGACGAGGGGTCAGCCAGCCTTCTGTGCCTCGGCCACCCTCCCTGCAAAACCGGGGAGCACGAGCCCCGCGCTGCAGGAGGCTGAGGATGCGGAGCCTCTGGCCACCCAGTGCCCTTCAAGTGGCTTTTAAGATGCGCCAACACCCACCTACCACCCCGCCTTCCTCAGCCTCCCCCTCCACCACGTCCTCCCCACACTGCTGGGAGGTGGGGAAACTGAGGCCCCTGGAGGCTGAAGACATGACCTGTGCGCTCTGAGCTGCTCCCTGGGTCAGCACTTGGGGGCCCAGGCTTGAGGTGGGGGAGCAGGGAAGAGCTGTTCAAATTCTTGGGTTTTTAAACCTGTGGGCATGTCAGTAAATTTTAGTTAAGGGCCCCACGGGAGGAAGAGCAGGGAGTCCGGGGAGCTCCGGGGCTCCGGGTGGCTGGTGCAGAGAGGGAGGAGCCTGAGGAGGAGGGAGCTGGGGGCCTGAGGCCCAGGAGGGGCTGGGGTGAGTCGCCACAGTGGGGCGAGCCCCCTGCCCACCAGCCAAGGAGGACTGGCCTCTCCCCGGCCTCCAGCTGAGTCGCCGGACGAGGTCGAGTCTAGGGACCATGGGGCCGAGGTGAGGGGAGCCCGAGTGTCCCCCATCTCTCCATGGGGACAGTGCCTGAGGCAGGCAAGGTGGGTGGCCCTGGTCGGGCTGGGGGAGCTGCAGGGTCACCCCCTGGCTCAGTGCTGAGCACGTGGCCTTCCAGCTGGGCCAGAACTGAGGTCTGCTGGGGTGCTGCCTGTCCCGGGGCTGCAACTGGGGAGCCCCTGCCAAACCCACGCCCGGCCTTTTGGGGTGTGGACTTCCTCCAGGACCTGAGCGGGTTGGAGGGGGACAGGGATCGGATTTTTGTGATCCGCCATGCCACCTCTGTCCCCTTCCCCCCAGCCTTTTGTATCTGGGGGTGGAGGCCAGATGGGCTGGGGTGGAAGAGGGGTCCGGAGTGTCCCCAAGACCTCACTGCCCGCCCCCTCTCCCTCCCCATCACTCATGCGCCAGGCTGGCCTGTCCATTTTACAGATGCATGTGTGGGACCTGAGCAAGGCCACGGTCATTCAAACCCAGGCGAGCTCAGGCCAGAGCTCTGCTCTGTTCCTGCAGCCCCAGAGGTGACAGGAGAGCCAGGACTGTGCAGGGAGGGGTCTCAGGAAGTACACTGAGTCTGTGGGGGGAGTTATACCAGGTGAAATCCATTCTCCACTGATCTTGGGTGCCCATCATCCCCTTTCTCTGCCAGTCGTGGGTGCCCATCAGCTGAAGTCCCCCAGGGCTCCAAGACCTGGAAGCAGGGAGGGCTCCTGTCTCCAGAGACCCCCCGCTGGGCCCCAATTCAGACTCTCCATGGAGAGCTAGAAAGGGGGAAATGCGGGGCTGGGGGAGGCACGTGATCGGTGCAACCCGTCCAGACTGAGACAGAGGTAAACTGAGGCAGAGAGCTGCAGGAAATGAGGCACAGGATCTGACACAAGAGCAGGCAGAGGGGGCGTGGAAGATGGGCCAGTCCCAGAGAAAATTGTAATTCTGGGCACATGGGGTTCCTCGGGGAGCAGGCCCTGCTCTCAGCTCTTCTTGTGGGTTCTGCCACCCCTACTTTTGCAGGGAAACTGAGGCAACACAGTGAGCCACCAAGGCTCTGGAGTCTCATCTGTGTTTGTTTAAAATTTTCTACAATGAGCGTGTATCCTTTTTGCTATCAGATAAGAAAATAGATTTTACTAGAAAAACAACTTGATAAAAGCCCTAGAACCCACCCCCCATCCAAAAAAAAATTATCTACCTAGTAGGGGTATCTTTCCATCATGAATCAGTCAGCTCCTTCGTTTCCTTTCCAAAGGTAAGGAGTAGCAGATTTGAATTGAAGCAAGATAAACTGAAGCAAGACCAAAGAAAGAACTTCCTGGCACTGAAGGTGGTTGGCCCATTTGACTCAGAGCAGCCCACGACCTGGGTTTGTGAGACCCTGGGGAGGGGGTTGTGTGCTTTACCCTCTAGCCCTTACTTTCCTCAACTGTGAAATGAGCGGCTAACAGCACCCCCCTCCCGGAGTTGTAGCGAGCGCGGGAAAGTTCCTGCACAGGGCTGGCACCCAGGAAGCGTTTAATAATGTCACCTGCTCGCCAAGTCGTGGTACCCCGCCCCAAAATGCTTCTCCGCTCATCTGCACCTCTCCAGACAGGCCACCGCCTTGCTGCCTGGGACACTGCAAAGCCCTCCAAGCCAGGCTCCCACCCCCCTTCCCTCCCCGTCCCTCTCCTTAGCAGCGAGGGCGGACGTGTATTTTTTTAACAGCTTTATCGAGATATGATGCACAAGCTCTACGATTCACCCATTTAACGTGTACAATTGCAGGGTTTTTAGTGCACTCACAGATAGGTGCAGCCATCACCTCAATGTTAGCAATTTTCATCTCCCCCAAAAGAAACGCCTCCCCATTTGCAGCCATCCGCAGTCCCCCCAGCCTTCCCAGCCCCTGTCTCTGTGGGGTTGCCACTTTATTCAGATAAATGGAAGCGCACAGTGCCTGGCTTATTTCACTCAACATGCTGTCTTCGAGGTTTACCCATATTGTAGTGGATCAGAACGTCTTTCCTGTTTTCCGGCTGAGCAATACTCCCTTGCGTGGGCAGACCGCATTCTGTCTGTCCATGCCTCTGTGGACAGACACTTGGGCTGCTCCCGCCATTTCCCTTTTGGAGTAGAGCTGCGGTGAGTGATGGTGTGCAAGTTTAGGGCAAGCTGAAGTCACAAATCACATGATCTCACCTCATCATGGCTTCCATGATGCTGTTTCAGAATCACAACATGAATAGCAAGGATGCCCCCCCCAGGGGGTACGGGCTTGGCAGCTTGGCAACCGGGGTGGGGTGCCTTCTCCTCCCAGACCCCCGAATGCCCCCTCCCGACCCCACAGCACCGGCTGCCATGGGCTCTGCGGGGAGCCGGCGCCTCAGGGAACCCAGCATGGCGGGCACGCCTGACCACACCCGGGTGACACGCTTCGGCCTCGACAGTTACCAGCTGGAGGAGGAGGAGGAGGTGCTGGGGACAGCCGAGCTCCAGGGCAGTGGGGCCAGAGGACTGTCGGCCTTTATGGACGCCGGTGAGTGAGGATGCGGGCGAGGCGGGAGGAGAAGCCGCGTCCCTGGGTGAGGGGCACTCTTGTCCTTTGACGTCTTGTAACTTAAATACTGAGATAGAAAGTTGACCGTGACGAGCAGATCTTCTGTGAGGTGATAAGGGGATGGAGAGGGATGTATGTAGACACACACGCATACGCACGTATCAGAATCGGGAAGAAACACGCCTATGACAGTGCTTGTTTCGGCAGCAGGTCACATGATCGTAGCTCCTGTTATAACCACCTGACCCCACTACCCTTCCCACATTCCCTTCGCCCTCTGCAGGCGCCTCCGCTGGCCGTGGGCCTCTGCCGGGTGGGGGGTCCCACACCTTCGTTTCCGGAGGCTGGGGGCCGTTAGCAGTCCTGCCTGGGTTGGGTGCTGTTGTCCGTGGACTGGAGTCATGGGGCCTGGAACTCCTAAGGGACGACCTCGGGGGTCTCCTGTGTGCCAGCTGGTCTGGCTGGCCCCTGTGGGGTACGAGCAGCCAGTGCCCCCCTCACCGTCAGGATCAGCAACTCCCTTCTTTGCCTGCTGAATCAGCGGCCCGGGGAGCCCCAAGTGTCCAGGTGGCTGCCCAGCCTCCCGTTGAGCAGAAGCAGCGCCGAGTCTCCCGGTGGCAGCTCGTCTCCCCTGGGGACTAAGGCCTCTGGAGCGGCAGAGCCTCAACTCATGGGGGCAGGAAGCAAAGATTTTGCTTGTCAGTCCCTAGGGGCGATGACGAGCGGAGCCTCTGCCATTTCTACCCCTTCATTCCTGGATCCAGGAGCCCCGGCTGTGGGAGAAACAGCACTGTAGGGTGGATGCTGATTTGGAGCACATACCGTCTCCTGGAGGACGATGCCCGGCCCCACCGGGCACTGTCACCTAGCTGGGCCTTGGCTGAGGCTTCCAAAGACCATCGCACTCTGCTGTCACGCCAGCCAGCTGCTCTGGCTGCCGTGGTGGAGGTGGCTGTGGCAAGGGCCTGTGGTGATGGACCGTGGCCTTGTGATGGCTGCAGTGGTCACAGTGGCAGAAGGAGTTCCATGCCCAGCTGTGGTGGAGGTGGCCTTAGTGTTTGGTGGCTTTTGATAACGGTTGTGATGGCAGTGGCATGAGTAGTCATGACCATGGTGATGGACAGCTGCCATGGCGATGTGGCCATGGAGGTGATGGCCAGCCACTGTGGCAACAGTGAGGCAGGGGTGGTGGTAGCCATGAGGGCAGTGGCATGGGCACCCATGACCAGGGTGATGGACTGTTGTCATGTGATGGTGACCATGGTGATGGCAGCCAAGGTGGTGGACATGGAGATGGACTGTCACTATGACGATGGTGGTGGATGTGGAGATGGACTGTTGCCATGGTAATGGTGGACATGGAGATGGACTGTTGCCGTGGTGATGGTGGTAGACATGGAGATGGACCATTAGTGTAGTGATGGCAGTCCAGGTGACAGTGGTTCTGGTGGCAGCAGTGGTAGTGATGCCTGGCGACAGGACCAGTGGGTCACCCTGTCCATGGTGGGGTGACAGCCATGGTGGCCGTGGCATCCCTGATGGGGGTGGCCATGGCTGGAGTGGGCTTGCCCGCTTTTCCCCTGCTGTCTCTGACTTCAGCGGTGGAGGAGCCAGTGCCCGATGACCGCTATCACGCAATCTACTTCGCCATGCTGCTGGCCGGCGTGGGCTTCCTGCTGCCCTACAACAGTTTCATCACCGACGTGGACTATCTGCATCACAAGTACCCAGGTGGGCCCAGCGCAGCCTGCCCCGTGGGCCCCCTGCCACAGCGGGAGGCCTCCCAGAAACCCCGGGGGATAGGGCCCTGCTCGGGGAGCCTGTTTCATTCTAATCTTGACTCAGCTGTGGATTGCTGGGCAGCCTCAGGGCCGCCGCTCACCCTCTCTGGGCGGTTTGGGTTGCACGCAGTGGTAGCCACTGGTGGGGAGAAGCACAGGGGCCGGGGGCTGCCCCAAGCCCCTGCTGTTGGCCACCCCTCCGCAGGGACCTCGATCGTGTTTGACATGAGCCTCACCTACATCTTGGTGGCGCTGGTGGCCGTGCTCCTGAACAACGTCCTGGTGGAGAGGCTCAGCCTGCATACCAGAATCACCGTGGGTAGGCTGCCTGGGCCCATCCCTCGGAGCCTCACTCTCCTCGTCTGTAAAATGGGCCCAGCTCCCAGGGAGGCTGTGGGGTTTGAGGTTAGGGAAACCCTTGGAGCAGGCTCCGGCCCATGGTGGGTGACAACAAACTGGCTCGGCCCCTGGCTCCTTTGGCTGGTGCCCCCCACAGTCTATCCCTGGGGCCTCGCTCCAGCTCTTTCCCCTGCCTGATGGGCCCTTCCTTTCCCATTCCTCTTCATGGCGACATCCAGCTTCCAGGTCCAGCCCAAGAGGCACCTCCTCCAGGAAGCCTTCTGGGTGCGCCTCTTAGATCCCTGGCTCTCGCAGCATTAAAGGGGAAGAGCAGGCCCGGCTCTCAGGGAGGGGTGGATGATGGGGAGCCCCATCCAGGCCTCTGGCTTGCTGCCCCCTCACCGGCCTCTCTCCCACAGGCTACCTCTTGGCCTTGGGCCCCCTCCTCTTCATTAGTGTCTGTGACGTGTGGCTGCAGCTCTTCTCCCACGGCCAGGCTTATGCCGTCAACCTGGCCGCCGTGGGCACTGTGGCCCTTGGCTGCACAGGTAGGGGCTGGGGGCCCGGGGCGGGCGGGGGTGGGGGCCAGGCCTCACGGTGGCAGGTGGCTGAGAGGAGCTGGGCTTGGGGCCAGGCGGCAGCCACGTGCCATCCAGGTACACACCCGCCCTGTCCCCACACGTACCTGTGCACTGAGCATGCGTGCCGGGTCAGGGTGCACACGTGTGCCATCCATTCACTCGCGCTCACACCCACAGAGACAGTCGGCCCTTTCCCGGTGTTTCCTGACACCAACGGCTTCCACGACCTGGCCTCTGTGTTTCTCCTGGGCAGTGACTTTCCAACTCTTTTTTTTTCACTTTTTACTTTGAAAAAATCTCAAAATTATAGAAAAGTTGCAAGAGTCAGGCAATGAATTCCCTGATCCCACCCTTCACCCAGATTCTCCAGTTTTTAGCATTTTGCCACATACGCTTTCTCTGTGCAAACACACACACAGACACGTGTATTTTACTCTTAAACAATCTGAGAGTTGCTTGCAGATGCGGGCACACTCCACACTAAATATTTCCTTGCACATCTTCCAAGAACCAAGACGGCTCTTCTATAACCACCCGACAATCACTCAAATCAGGAAATTTCACACTGATTCAATATTATCATCCAATCCCCAGCCCATATGCCAAATTTACCAATTGTCCCAATAATGTCCTTTATAGTAATACTTTATTCTGATCCAGGATCCAACTCAGGATCATGCATTTTGTGCGCTTGTCATGTTTTCTAGTCTCCTTTAATCTAGCACATTTCTCAGCCTTCTTTCTTTCATGATATCGACATTTTGGATGGGACCTTGACAGCTATTCTGTAGATTTTCAGACTTTTTTGACCACAGCCACCAGGAAGAGGCATTTTACTTGTTGACCCAGTACACACCTTCGTGTATGTGTGTGTGTGTTTATCAGGGAAATCAAGGTTTTGTGAAATAATACCCCCGAACCAGGCAGGTGTGCAGATATTTTCCTTCCCATTCTATTTTTAAAAATAAATGCTGGTGGAGACCAGGGATCCTAGTTTGACAAATGCCACCCCAGGGTCTGTGTCTAAGATGCATGAACTTTCCAGATTCCAGGGTAGGGGCCGGTACAGTTTCATTTCTCCTAGAAACTGCCGGATTTGTCTGTGTTGGTCAGGACGAGAGAGGGTCGTGCTGTGTAACAAATTAGCCCATAGTCCCAGCGGCTTAGTGGAACAAGACTGATTTGTCGTCCTTGCTACTTGCTCCCTGCTCATGGCTGGGGCTCGACTGCACGCAGCCCCTCAGAGACCCCGGCCGGGAGTGGCCCCACTGTCTGGGCTCTTGGGTCACCACCGCAGAGGGAAAGAGAGACCAGAAGCCCATGTGGGCCTGGAAGTGCCACGGGTCATTCCTGCTCACGTATCGTTGGCCAGAACGTGCCAATGACCCTGGCCAAGTCGAGGGCGGGGATGGGTGAAGGAGCAGGTGCCGCCAGGTGGTTGGACTGGTCCCCTCTGCTACGAGTGGGGGCAGCATCCCGTACCACACATGCTCGCCATCACGGTGCCCTCACACGTGTGAACTCTTTCCAGGTGGGCAGGTGATAAACAGTGCCTCGTGACTTCCTCCTTCTCTCTTAAGTGCAGCAATCGAGCTTCTACGGGTACACGGGGATGCTGCCCAAGCGGTACACACAGGGGGTGATGACTGGGGAGAGTGAGTATCTGCAGACGCCCCTGGAGAGGAGCTGGGGCCGGCCTGGGCTCTGGGAACCCCTCACCCCCACCCCACCCAGTGTGCCGCTGGAGTTAGGGCTCGGGGGCTCTGCCGATGCTGGGCTGGGGACAGTGGCTGCTGTCTTGCCTCCCCTGGCTGGGGGTGCACAGGCACGTGGGGCTGGGTTTCTGTGGCGGAGACGTGCAGCCCTGTGTGGTGTGACAAGCACGTGCCTCCCTGAGTGGGTATCTGGAGTATCAACGAGGGCCCATGGGCCTGTGTATTGTGCAGTGTGTGTGTGTGTCTGTGTTTGTGCACGTGGGGGGAGCCCATCCATCCCCATCACGTCATGTGCCCTCCAAATGCTGCCAGCTCCCTCGTGTGACACGTACAGCACTGAGCTCTCCTTGGAGCTCCAGACCCACCGGCCACCCCCTGCTCGGCAGCCCCACTGGAAGGCTTGCTCACTTCTCAAAGCCACTCAGCCCAATCCGGCCCCTCCATCGCTCCTCCCACCCCTTGCCCGACACCTGGTCCTTCTCCCAGACACTGGGACTTGCCCTCTGGCCCCTTTCCTTGGCTCCAACCCCTGGCCCAGGCGGCCGACTCTCCCCCAGTCCACTCCATGCCTCTCACTGCCCTCCCTGCCCCCCTGTCACCCTGCCACCTCCCCTCTGCACCAGGCAGCTCCCCTCTTAGACCCCGGCCCCATGGCCTCGGGATCCTCAACTTTAAAGCAACTCCCTGCAAATGTTCTGTCTTCCCGCTGAATCTGGACTGGCTGGGTCAGCAGTGCCTCTGGGTGGGGAGCTGAGCAGGGACCAGAGCCCGGGAGGACTTGGTCTGGTTCTCACCTTTGGGGCTTCCCCCAGAACGCTACCTGGGTGAGGTTGACCAGATGCCCAGGGAGCTTGGTGCCGCAGGGGCCAGTCCCAGGGGGGCAGCTGGGTGAGCAGATGGCTCCCCCCAGCTGGCATTTCTTTCCTGGTCTGAGCAGGATCGGGCTGCCAGTATGACGATTTGGGGTGATTTAAATTGTTTATACAGCCATGGAGCCTGCTTGGAGCCTGCCCACTGGGGCCACCCCTCACAGTGCCACGGGGCTCCTCTGGCTAAAACTGTGCGGGGACGGGTCACACCGACATGGAACCCACCGCCCTCCCGCAGCCTCCTGGACCTGCCAGGACCCCTGGGCCCTCTACATGGGCGGGCTGGGTGGGAGGGCTGCCGAGGGGAGGGGCCTGGGTGGGTGGGCGGGGCTACTGGGGGCACAGTCGGGTGGGCGGGGCCTGGGTGGGCGGAAGGGTGCAGGGGGCGGGACTAGAATAGATTGGGCGGGGCCCGCCTTGGTGAGTGTGGGCGGGGCCTGCCTGGTGGGTGTGGCCTGGCTGGTGGGCGGGGCCGGGCGCGGCGAGGCCGTGCTGGGCAGGTGCGTCCGCTGGGCCGCTGCGCCGCAGCTCCTGCCGGCTCCCCGCAGGCACGGCGGGGGTGATGGTGTCACTGAGCCGCATCCTCACCAAGCTGCTGCTGCCGGACGAGCGAGCCAGCACGCTCATCTTCTTCCTGGTCTCCGCGGGCCTGGAGCTGCTCTGCTTCCTGCTGCACCTGCTCGTGAGGCGCAGCCGCTTCGTGCGCTACCACACCTCGCGGCCCCGCGACGGCCGCCCGGACAGCAGGGCCGGCCCGGCCCGGGGCCCCCGCTACCGCGTGCACCACGACGTCGCCGCCGAGGACGTCCACTTCGTGAGTCCGCCCCGCTCCCAGGCTCCCAGAGAGGCGCCCCGCCCTCTGCCTCGGTTTCCTCGTGTCCCGCCAGGAGCTTGGGGAAGGGCAGGGGGCACTGCTCTGGGGGGCGGCCCCGGGCAGAGATGGCACCTCAGGGGACGTTTCCCATCCGAGGTGTGAGAGCCCACCGCCCGGACCCCCTCCCCTCCGTCTCAGTGTGGCCTTGCGCCTGCGGTCTGTGGTTTCACCTGGCCACGGCAGTCCATGTTCTGTGGCCTAAAATGTCATTGGCTTCCACGGCCGTCGTCTGTGGTCTGGGGCTCCCCCCCAGCTCCTGTACCCCACGACCTGCTGTGACAGTCCCCACTGGTGCCCAAAGTCTCCTTCCCCTTGTGACAGCCCGCGCCCCGTGGCCCAAGGCCCCACAGACACCCTGTCACGAGGTGACAGCCACACCCATCCCACCCGAGGTGCCCTCCTGCTGGCTCACAAGCAGCTCTAGAAGCATCTCCCGCCTTCCTGCCCCCTCCCCCCCGGGTGTTTCCTAGAGACGGGGCATGCCGGGAGGGAAATTAAGGCTCACTGATGCCCTGGGGTCCACCAAAGTCAGGCAGGAGGAGCTGAGGGGGCGGGGAGAGACCCCAGAGCTCCGGCAGGACCAGGCACTGGAACCAGGCAGGACAGGAGGTGGGCTCTTGGGTGGGGGCAGAAGGAAGCCAGGTGTGTGGGGGTGTCAGGGCTGACTGTATTGCCCACACCCCCAAACCTTCATCCCACAGGGCAGAGGCTCCACCCTCCTGGGGTCACAGCCCCCATCCACCCCCGCACGAAGGCTGAGCTGGCAGCCCTGTGGCACCCTCTGGAGGTGGCAGGGCTGCAGGGTGCCCGGAGGGCCCTGGGAGGGCAGGTGACTCCCAGGAGGGCAGGGTGCGCTCCCAGGGGGCCACGTCCCTCAGCGTCCTCGTTCACGCGGCCTGACCCAGTCGGTCACCCAGGCTCTGGGCTCAGGGTGGGGGACGCTCCCAGAACCCGACCCACCGGCTCCGGCCTCCCTCCAGGAGCACCAAGCCCCGGGCCTGGGGGGCAGTGGGCCCCTGAAGGACAGCCCGGCCCACGAGGTGACCAGCGGGGGCGCCTACGTGCGCTTCGACGTGCCGCGGCCGCAAGCCAAGCGGAGCTGGCCCACGTTCAGAGGTGAGGGGTGCCCCCATGGGCCCTGGCTGCCTGGGGGTGCTGCCTGGGCTGGAGGGGGGGGCCTGGGGGGCTCCGCCCGGTGACCCCGGCCCGTCCGTAGCCCTGCTGCTGCACCGCTACGTGGTGGCCCACGTCATCTGGGCAGACATGCTCTCCATCGCGGTCACCTACTTCATCACGCTGTGCCTGTTTCCCGGGCTGGAGTCCGAGATCCGCCACTGCGTCCTGGGCGAGTGGCTGCCCATTCTCATCATGGCCATCTTCAACCTCTCCGACTTCGTGGGCAAGGTGGGCCCCGACGGTGGGGGCATCAGAGCACCACGGGGGGACTGACCCTGCCTGAGGCCAGCTCCCGGGCAGCCCCCAGCCAAGGGTGCGTGAGTGGGTGACCAGGACGTGGGTGATAATAAGACCAGAGCTGCCCATTCCGGTTCTCTGTGCAGTCCAGAAGCAGGCCAACTCAGAGAACCCTCGCAGCAGACCCCCATGTTATTGCTGAGAAAGCGAGGCTCAGAGAGGGAAATCCACTTGCCTGAGGTCACACAGCTAAGAGGTCCAAGAGAGCTTAGCGTGTGCAGATCCTAACCCTGCCGCTCCCTGGCCATGCAGTTGTTGGGGAGTCACCAGGGCTGGTGACACCCTCAATTTCTCAAACAGGGTCCAGAGCCCCAGCTGGTCAGGGGTATTGTGAGGCCCGAACGGGGAAACTGAGATAAAGGGTCTAGAGCAGTGCCTGGCACACAGCAAGGACTGCGAGTGGCTACACTTAGTGGTTAGTGGATTTGAGTGGACCAGGCCTGGAGCTGGGCTGACTGGGGAGAGCTCGGGGGGCTGTGGTGCAGGGCTGGGGCAGGAGGGGCGGGGGGCTGTGGGCAGGCTGGGTGCCCACTGCCCGGCTCCCTGCAGATCCTGGCAGCCCTGCCGGTGGACTGGCGGGGCCTGCACCTGCTAGCCTGCGCCTGCCTGCGCGTCGTCTTCATCCCCCTCTTCGTGCTGTGCGTCTACCCCAGCGGTGCCCCCACCCTGCCCCACCCAGCCTGGCCCTGCGTCTTCTCTCTGCTCATGGGGATCAGCAATGGCTACTTCGGCAGCGTGCCCATGATCCTGGCGGCCGGCCGGGTGAGCCCCAAGCAGCGAGAGCTGGCAGGTAAGGCCACGCACGGATGCCCTGGCCGCCCTCCAGCAGCCCCGACACCCGCAGGACCGTCAGCACCCCACAGCTGGGTGGGAGCCCGAGGCTGGGAGAAGGCATGGTGACCCAGAAAGACAGGGCACTAGGGCTCCAGGGGTCAGGCCAGCCGCTGGGAGCTCACAGGTGTGGGGCCCTTCTTCAGTTAGTCATTCATTCATGCATTCATTCATTCCACAACTGCTTGCTGTCCCTTCGGCGCCCCAGGCGCTGGTCTAGACCTTGGGGACATGTTCGTGACAAAGCAATGGCCCTATCCTTGGGGGGTGACATTCCAGATGTGAAGACAGACAATAAACAGGCAAATAACAAAATACGCAATAAGCCAGATGGTGGTAAGTTCCAAGGGGAAGAAATAAAGCAGCAAAGCGTGGTGAGGGGTTGGGGGGCAGGGTTTGCAGTCGTAAATGGAGCAGTCTGGGAAGGCCTCACTGAGGAGGTGGCTTTTGAACAAAGACCTGCAGGGAAGCAAGCCGTGTGGTGAGGCAGGTGGTGCAGGCCAAGTGAGCGGCACGTGCCAAGGCCCTGGGGCAGGAGGCCGATGTGCCTGGAGGGGGTGAGGAGGGGCCGCTGGGAGGGGGGGCTCGGGGTGGGGGGGACAGGAGCTGCCTGAGTTTAAAAAGGGAGGCCGGGGGGCCTGTGCACCAGGCAGCGAGGAGGAGGGTGGTGGGGAGGGACACTGGGGGTGGGTTGGGGACTTCGTCCGCTTGTGACGTCTGTTCAGCATCCCTAGTGGGACTGTGGAGATCAGGGCTGGAGCTCAAACTTGGGCACCGAGTCAGCACACGATTGTCACAGTCCACCTGGGCGGGCCCCCTCCCCAATGGCCCCTGCTCCCCACCTTTCACGCCCGAGAAGCCGAGGCTTCTGGCTTTGGCCCCACGAAGACGGAGCTGGCCTGATCCTGTCTTGTCTGCAGGGAACACCATGACAGTGTCCTACATGGCCGGGCTGACACTGGGCTCAGCCGTGGCCTACTTCACCTACAGCCTCACCCGGGACACCCACCACAGCTGCTCCCACCCGACAGCCACCAACAGCTCCCTCCCCTCGGGCCCCTGAGCCAGGCCCGGGGTCCCCGGGGCGTCCACCCCTGCCAAGGCCTGAGGGGACCCCTGCCCCGCCCCAGCCTGCAGTGCCTGCGGGGGCCCCCCGCCTCCTTCCCATGCTGCCCGCTCCGGGTCAACCTTCGTCCCCCCAGCCCCATGCCACTCAGTTCTTTGAGGCCGGGTACATCTGTGGTCCCAGCTCTGCCCCCCAGCCTGGGCTCTGTGGGGTCCGGAGAGCAGACCACCAGCCCGAAGCTGGCGAGGGAGGTCCCCCAGAGAGTCCCCCACTGCCTTAGTCCACCAGAGCTGCCGTCAAGCAAAGCACCACGAGCCGGCGGCTTGAAACAGCAGAGATGAACATCCCCTGGTCTGCAAGCCGGAAGGCCGAAACCAGAGGGTCGGCGGGCTCCAGGGAGTGGCCGGTGGTCTGCACGTTCCATGGTTTGTGCCATGACAACCCCTGCTCCGTCACCCAGCTGTGCTCCCTCTCGGCACCTGCTGACCGCGTCCACGTGTCCTCTGCCTCTAAGGACGGCGGGCGTGCTGGAGGGCGGCCCCACCCCGGCTCAGCCCGACTTAATGCAGCACATATGCAGAAACCCTGGCCCCAAATAAGGCCACAAGCCCATTCCGGGGGCGAGGACTCAGACATGCCTTTTTGGGGTTCACAGTTCAGCCCCAGCCCCTCTGCCCACCCTGCCCCTCCTTTACTGGGGACCCTCCCTGGGAGCCCGAAGAGCCACGAGGGGAGAGCGGCCCATCCCCTCCAAGGACCTCTCTTCCTGCGGATGTTCTGAAATCCTGCTTCCCCCAAACCTACTCAGGAGGAGCTGCAGAGGGGGCCTGGCTGGGCCCTGGGGGACCCCTGTGGGGGTGCCGGCCTGGACGTGCCCGTCCCAGCTGCCACCCGCCCGGAGCCTCCCCTGCACCCCCCGGTCCCCTGCACCATCGCCTTCCCCGGCTTCTCTCCAGCTGCCCATGGTCCAGGAGGGCACACAAGTTTGGGGAATGCAAACCAGGGGCCTCCGTCCAGCGAGGCTCAACGACGGACAGGACCTGCCCGACAGTTCCCAGCGAGCAGGGGCTGCCATCCGGACCCCAGCTGGGGCCCTCCAGGACGTCCAGCCTGGCTCAGCCCGGCGCCTCCAGTGGGGGGAGGGTGGGGGGGTCGAGGGGAGGAAGGGCCCCCCTCCACACCCCCAGCCAGCCCCCACCGCCCCGGCCCTGCTTGTGTCACATCTGTCTGTTCTCTGTCCACTCTCTGTACCACATTGGCCATTAAAAGATGAAGGCAGGACTGCCCATCCCCCACCACGGTCTCCGGGTGGCATCTGTGGTGGGCTGTGGCCAGCACCTGGCTGAGCAGATGGGGTGCAGCCCTGGGGGGCAGCAGAAGGGCCCTGGGCGATGAGGCCCACCTGGCGCAAGGGGACTCAGTCTCTCCACCTGGGAGAGGGCCCTGGCTGCCTGCACCTGAAGGTCTAGGGAGTGGGCAGGGGGTCTCCACACACCTGGTGGGCCTGGGACAGGTGTGTGGCAGGGGTGGGGTGGGGGAACAGAAGCGCTTTGGGGTTTGTGTGGTCTCTGGGTGCCCCTCTGGTACTCACCACAATCCTGGGAGGGTGCCCCTCGCACCCGAAACTGTCCAAGGAGTCCCGGCATTCGGGGTCCAGTGCCCCCCTCCTCCCCGGCTCTATCGTTGATCTGTGTTCGGTTTCCCCAGAGAGAGAGATTTGTCCACCTGATTCTGCTCGCGGGGGTTCCTGGGCAGGCGGGGGCTGACGCACCAGGGCCACCTGTGCCCCGAACCAGCTGGCTGGGGGACCCGGGTGCCCCCGTTCGCGGGCCGGGACCGGCGGGCGCCCCGGGGGCAGCCACGTGGGCGGCGGCCACCAGGTGGCGCTGTCTGCTGCTCTTTCTGCGTCGGTCGCCGCCCCCTCCCCGGGCACCCGTGGGGGCGAGCTCGGAGCTGGCGCTGCCGGGTCCTGAGGTCTCAGGGAGGCGACGGGGCCCGGCGTCTCCAGCCCCTGTGCACCCCGTCACCCGCCACACCAGGTGTGCAGGGCCTTAGCCGCCCCTAGGCCGCGCCTGGCCCAAGGAGCCAGCTCCAGCTCAGCCCCCATTCCGGCCACTGGCTCAGAGCCACTAGGACCGTCAGCATCGTCTTCTTAATGCGTGGGCAGCGGCAATGCAGGCCCTGGCTGGGTGAGCTCAGCCCTGCATTTCAAAGGAAGAAAAAAGAGATGGAAGACACTCGCCCTGCCCCCTCCCCCTGTTCTAAAGGAAAGTCTGCTCCAGGGGTCCCGTTCTCCACCTGCGCTGCCCAACACAGTAAATGTGGCTCATGCAGCTGAGGAACTGAACTTGTAACCGTCCCCTTAAGTTAGGTCACAGGCACATGACCCCACGTGGCCAGGGACTACCTACCAGACAGCACCCAGCACCAGCCCCCCTCTGCCTCCCCCAGCCCTGGATGGCAGGGTCACCTGGCAGGAGCACCCTGGCCAAGGACCCCCGTGTCCCCCTGCCCCCAGATGCCCAGTCCAGCCCAGCCCCTGAAATAAACCACTCCAGACAACGGTGCTTCTCCAATTAAATCTTTTTTTCTTTTCTTTTTTTTTTATGAAAAAGATCACACAGAATTTGCCAACAACAAAATTTCAAAAAAACTTAAAAAAAAAAAAAAAAGGAAACAATAACTCCCCCCCCAAAAACAAAACTGAAGTCTGGCTTTTCCTTCCTCAAGATTGTCTCACAAACCCTCCTGGTTCCCTGGAAGGTGTGGGGGCGCTGATTAAGTGCTTTCTTGGGCCCTGGCGGGGGTCCCGCTAAACATCCCCCCTCTCCCCGTCTCATCTCTGCTCTCCCTAAACTCCCTCTGTCTGGGGGGGGGGGGGTGCAATACAGTACACGGGGCGGGGGGCAGGTGGGCGGGAAGGGGGTGTGCGTGGGGGTGGGGGGGGTCTGTGAAGCCGGCCGCTCGACACTCACAATCTAACAGGAAATAAAAAATAATATTCTGCACGTCAGAATGTGTTTGCTTTTTTTATAATTTCATAGCTATTTTTTTCACAGTTTTAAAAAGTTTATATTTATATATATTTATATATATTTATCTTTATATATATAATTAAAAAGTCGACTCCGTTTGAAGGCGTATGGTACAGGGGTGGGCTAGAGCCTCTATCCTTACAATAAAACTGTACAGGTTAAGAGCCGCGTCCTCCCGGGGCTGGTGGGGTGGGCACCGGCCGAGGGTTTCAGCACCATCTGTGTTGGCTGTAGTGTTTGGGGCTGGCCTGGGACGGGGCCTGAGGACACCCAGCGCCCTCCATCCACCCGGTGCCTGGCGATCCATGTTCCCGGGGAGCCACGTCCTGCCCTGGCTCCGTTCCCCAAGTTCCAGGCCATCCTGAGAGGGGGGGGGTGGAGGCCCCGGCTCCGGACAGGCCGCCCCGAAAGCAGGCCTGGCTGGCACAGTCACACTGCCGCCTTCCGTGGCGGGGGGCCTGAGGCTGGGCTGTACGTTGGAGGGTGGCTGGGCACCAGCCCCCAGGGAGTGGGCACCCCGGAGTGTCCCTGTGGTTCCTTGGAGACCCCCTGCCCAACCCGAATCCCCAGTCCACGGCCTCTGATTGATGCCCGGGTGGCACGGGCCCATGAGCGCCTGGCTCGTCCGCGGCAGCCTGAGGGGGGCCGGGCTGGCCAAATGCTTACAAGGTGCTGGAGGGAGGCCCATGGGGGCCTGGACCGCCCTGAGTGGGTGGGCAGGCCATACCCTGATAGGTGGAGTTGCCCTTCTGGAGGGGGCACCGAGAGGGGCAGGAAGGGGGCTGGAGGCGTGTGCACATGTGTGCACAGACGTGCATGCATACAGGCACACACATGTACACTCGCTCCCGTGCCCATGGTCATGCCCACCCACACCAGCCTGCAGCACCACCACAGGGGCGCCCCGTCCACGGGGTCGCCCGAAGCCTCCTGCGGGTGGCAGTGGCGGTGAGGAGGTCCCGAGGGCCCCGGGGAGCCGGCTCAGCAGAGCACGGGCACGCCGTCGGGGGAGAAGATCATGCCGGTGGTGGGCTCGTAGGTGCCCGCCAGGTAGTACAGGCCCTCGCTGTCCTGGTACTTCTTGGTCTTGAGCATCTGCTCGTACTGCTCCAGGCCCACCACCAGGCACTTGTGGGACACCGTCTGCACGTCGTTCTCGTCCACGTGTGAGGACTGGTACAGGGCGCGCTGTGGGCACGGCGGGGCCATCAGGGAGGGGCAGGGGACAGACACCCCCACCCGGGCCAGCAGGGCCAGAGACGGCCTCAGGCTGAGACCCAGAGGCCCAGAGAGACAGACAGACAGAGATGGAGACAGAGACAGATGAAAGAATTAAAAGAGACAGAGGGAGACAGAGACAGAAAGATGGAAGGAGACAGAGAAAGACAGAGAGAGACAGAAAGACAGTCAGAGGGAAACAGAGACCAAGAGAAACACAGACTTAGAAAGACAAACAGAAACAGAGAGACAGATAGAAAGAGACGAGAGAGAGAGAGAGAGACAGAGACAGAGGAAGACAGAGATCCAGAGAGACACAAATGAATAGAGGTGGAGACAGAGAGAGCCAGAAAAAGACAAAGAGACAGATCAGAGTCACAGAGACTGAATGAGAGAGACATGGAGACCTGGGGACTGGGAAAGAGCCGCTCTGAGCCTCCCAGACAAAGGGGGCAGCAGGCAGGGGGGGCAGAGCCTGCACCCAGTGGCCGGAAGGGCACCCCCTGCGGCCCCTCAGCCTCCCACCCGCAGCCCCTACCTCCATGAAGTCCTTCCTCTGGCTGGAGGCCTGCAGGGCTGCGGGGAGGCTCCGCCCCGACTTCTGGTCCCAGTGCTGCTGGGCGAGAGGACAGGGGCTGGGGTGAGCCTGGGCCCAGCGCTGCCCCCGTCCCCCGCGAGACCCTGGGCCTCCCCGTCCCCGTTCTGTTGGGTCATCCCAAGGAGCCTGGGCCTGCTGCCGGGGACACCCCATGGTGACAGCTCGGGCCGGCCCCCCGACACTGCCCGCCAGGCCCGCGGGGCTCACCTGGCCCTCGTGGAACTGCTTGCCCGGGCTGGTCTCCTCCGGGTGGTAGAACCACTTGACGCGCACCACCATGTTGTTGCCCCACGACTCCCACATGCTCTGGATGCGGCCGATGTAGGGCAGGTTGGGGCGGCCGGCCGACAGGAACACGGCGCAGTCCCCGATGCGGATCATCTCCTTCCCGCGCACGATGGCCTTGTAGAAGAGCTTGCGGGCCTTGCCCTTCATGCCGCGCCGCTGGGGGCAGGGGGGCGGGGTCAGCGGGCGCGGCCGGCCCCGCCCCGAGCCACACCCTCCTTGAAAGCCACACCCCCAAAGCAGAGCCACACCCACCCTGAAACCACACCCACCACAAAACCCACACCCACTAACGCCCCTGTATCCGGAAGCCACATATACCATATGAAGCCCGCCCCCAAAGCCACGCCCACAACGAAGCCACACCCACCACACATTTCTCAAAAAGCCACACCCACCCTCTTGGAGCCCCCGCCCTGAGAAGCCCCACCCATCGCTTGGAGCCCCACCTGAGCCCCGCCCAGCCCCCCAGTCCGCAGCGTGGGCGCCCTCCTGGCACTGTCCCCTCCGCCTCTGCCCACGCAGGTCCTGCTGCCTGTAAGCCCTTCATCACCCGGACCTCTCGACCACTGTCAGATTCTGAGGGGTCCTGGGGGTACGGGAGAAGGACACCCCCTTCCTTGCTCTAATGGAAGGAGCCTCGTATTCATCCTTTTAATACAGTAGACCTCCAAGAAGGATTTCATCTAAACCAAGGATCTGCGGCTAAAGTGGACACCCAGCTCCTGCCTCTAGGTCCCCCGCCCTGCGCCCTTCCCCCATGCTGTGCTGGGAGTTTTATTCACTCAACAAGCATCCCCTGAAGCCCGCTCTGAGCCCAGGCTAGTCCTGGGATAGCCCCGCAGCAATCCCTGTGCCCTGAGGCTCACAGATGGGGAGAGACCCACTGCCAGAATCAAGACCCCCGCACCCAGGTGGAGCAGCTAAGGGGTCTGTCTGCCGCCACTGTTGCTGTCCCTAGAGAAGAAATACCTCTGAGCACCCAGGTTTCTCCCCAAGAAACTAAATCTAAAGGTCATGTTTCCCTTTTCACTTTGGCTGGCAGGAAGCTCAAAGTCTTTTTTTTTTTTTTTTTCTCCCTACTTAGGTTAAATTACAGGTTCATGTTCTACCTTATCCAACTCTCCCTTTTCAACTTTTAGTTCATCAGATCACTGGTAGTAATGGACTCTTTAGCATATGCTGCCTTTTTGTATGTGTGTTCTGAAAACTGCTCAAATTCTTTTTAGCTCAAGGCATAATAGCAAATAAAATTCAAGGTGGGATGGATGGTTTAGATTCCTAAACCAACTCATCCTTGACAATCCTTGACAGCAGCTATTTTTTGCTACCCAGCCCCTACTCCCTTCTGGCAGCACCCCCATTGGGGCTGGGTCCCCCAGGCAGGCACATGACTTGGGCCTGACCAATCAGAACATCCCAATCAAAGTCATTCAAACAACTTCAGCTTGAACCTCTTCCTGCTGTCATGTCTGAAAAGTAGAAGGTGAGCCAAAAGCAACCAGAGCTTCTTGTCACCAAAAGGAGAGGGTTTGCCTGAGAAGGAAGCTAGCACAAAGGGAGGAAAGAACTGAAAGCTGGAGCAAGACATGGGGGTGAGTGTGAAGACACCCTTCGAACCCCTGGATCCAGCTGTACCTGAAGCTAGATCCCCCTGGACTTTTCTTTTAAATAGGCTAATGCATTTCACGTTGTGCGTAAGTCAGTTTCAGTTGTTCCTGTCCTTTGTAGCAGTAAGACTCCTCACTGATACTGAAACTGAAAACTGCAAATGGCATAAACTAAAATGAGGAATAGACAAGACAAGGTGAGGGCAGCACAGTGAGGATGTCCCTATCCTTGACTCAAATGCTGTCACTTCTTGATACATCCCTTCAGATAAAGTACCTGCCAGGATCAGTGTTCCAGGGGGGCCTGGTTTTAAAACATCAGGAGTTTGGAATGTCTGGCTACTTCTTGCAGTCTTCAGGGAATATTCCACAAGAATCTACAAGCTCAAGTTGGCAAGGTCAGATTGTGATCTTACCAGGAAAGGCTCTTTCTGCCCACAGCTAGCAATACAAGGGGCTTTAAAATCAGGTAATCCTGCACCCTGCAGGGTGGGAGAAGCCAGATTATCTGCCCCCAATTTAACTTAACACCCCAAGGCAGGGAGGCCAGAAGCAAAGCTGGAGCTAAAGGGAGCTGGCAGACGCCAACCATGGCCCCCACCTGCTGCTATGCACCCTATGTACCCTGAATTATGTGCCCCAATTTAGACATGTTCTCAGTCTTAACCTGTCCCTATGGGTGTGGACCCATTGTAAATAGGGCCTCCTGAAGGTGTTATTTTTGTTAAGGTGTGACCCGACTCAGAGAAGCTCTTGATTCATGATATTCCACAACTTCTCTGATTTTAGAGATTGACCCAAAGGAGCTGGCAGGACAAATGTGCAGAAGATTCCTGAGCTTTTTGAGCTGCACTGCCACAGACACCCCCAAGCCCGTCACTGTCCCCACCCCACCCCATAACCCTGAACCTGCACTGGTATCTTAAAAAGGCACCAACGCTCCAAGCCCATCTCAGATATGGCCATGGAAGAATCCAGATTAGGGAGGTAGAGTCTGTAGGCAAAAACAAGGGCCGGCCACACCAGCAGACAAGGAACTAGCCACCCAACCCCCCACCCCACCTTCCTGCGCAGGGATGTGTGCAGACTAGTAATTGTGGACAGCTGTCCCTGCTCCACATAGAAGCTTCTGGAATAGCTGTTCCCTATTTCCCCACCCCTGCATCCCAGTGTGCTGGGCTGGCTGGGGCTGTCGTCTGCCACCCCAGGAAGAACATCTCCAAGTGAAGGCTGCCTGGCACGCGGGGCTGGCCACCTGGCCTTTCTGGGGAGAGGATGTGTATTTGGGATACTGTGTGCAGGGCTGAGGCATGGAGATGGTGGTTTGCACGTTCATGGGTACGGGAAGGAGAAGTGTGTGGGCCAAAGACAGCCATGAGGTGGACTGGCCGGGTTCCTTGGGGAAAACCAAACCTCCCTGCTGTCAGTGTGGACACGGACGGGACCAGACCCGGCCCAGGAGCTCCTGTCTCTCTGGACCCACTGACTGACTCGGGCACGGGCCACGGAGACCCACCCTGGGCTTCTGCTGGCGGATACAGCGGGAGAAGCTCTTCCTGCCTGATGACTACACTGTGAGCTTGAAAGCCTCGAGTCCCTTTGCCACCATGAAGTTAGAAAATAAAACCAAGGCAAATAAAAACAGGCTCTTTGCCCACGAGGTTTTTAAAGACCCTTTTGTATGGTCAACCAGTGCCTGCCCACAGGAACCCTGCTGTCCTTTGGGATTTTCCTAAATTGGGCTCCACACGAGGGTGGCTCTGGGTTCTAGGGACTAGAAGGCCACTCTAGAAAGGGAAACGGACTGGGCCGAACAGTGGCCCCTCTCCGAATTCAGGCCCACCCAGAGCCTGCAAATGGGGCCTTATCTGGAAACAGGGTTGAGGTGAATTGCACTGTGTTCACCAGTCTAGATGTGTGCTTCCTGTGGGTGTGACCTCACTGTAAACAGAACCATCTGAAGGTGTGATTTTCAGGTACAGTGTGGGCCAGCCAAATGACGTGGGCCTTAATCCATTACTGGAGCCCTTCATAAACAGAAGAAATTCAGAGAGAGAGAGAAAGCCATGGGGAGGAGTGGAAGCCAGAAGTCAAGGGAACCCTGAAGGGAAAGGAGACACCATCATCATGGAAAGCCCAGGAACCCAAGTACTGCCAGCCGGGGTGCCACCAGCTCCGGGAGGGAGCCAGGCCTCCAGCCTCCGAAACCACAGGCCTAAAGCTTCCCATTGGTGAAGCCACCCGCTGTGCGGCACTTGACACCGCAGCCTGGAAAACTAAGGCAAGGGTCTCTGCAGACGTCATCAAGTCAAGATGAGGTCCTACTAGATTAGGGTGGCCCTAAATTCAACATGACTGCTGTCCTTACAAGGAGAGGGAAACTCGGACGCAGAGAAGACGGACATAGAGAGCGGAGAGAGGCGTCTCCAAGCCAAGGAGCGCCAGGGACGGCGGCCTCCACCAGAAGCAGAGAGACATCGGGGGGAGCCCTCCCCTGGAGCCTTCAGAGGGGCTGGCCCCGCCGAGCCCCCAGAATTGCAGGGGAATAAACATCTGCTGTCTTAAGCCCAGTTCATGGTGTTTGTTACAGCAGCTGGAGGAAGCTAACACCGGCTCACTCTGAAGTCAAACAGATGCAAGTTCGAAGCCAGAGCTGCCCCTGTGGGGCCTTGAATCTCTCAATCTCACCAGATGTCAAGTGAGACACCCCCACATTCCTCACCATGGCCCTCCACCCTGGGGGTGCCCAGCATGGAGTGGGCCATCGCTCGGAGGAAGACGGGGTCTCCCAGCCCCCCAACCCTCCCCAGAAGCCCCCTTACCTGTGTGGGCTTCCCAAACCACTTCCAGAGCTGCCGCGCGGGCAGGAAGGCGGCGATCTTGGGCCGGTTCTCGACGGACGGCAGGCGCTGCCGCTTGGCCAGCTCCTTGGTGGTGGGCAGGTGGACGCCCTCTCTCTTCTTGGGTCGGTTCTTGGCGCCTGCCCCGGCCGGAGCCTTGGGCTGCAGAGGCTGGGGGGGCTGGGGCGGGGGGGGCCGGGGGCTGGGGGGCCGGTGCCTTCCTGCCGGGGGAGTGGGCTGAGGAGCGGGCCTTGGCTGCCTGCTTGGAGGCCTTGGAGGGGAGCGGAGGCTGGGCGGAGGGCCCGGCCGCGGGGGCCGGGGCGGCCTCGTCGTCCGAGCTGCAGGAGGAGTCCTCGTCGGTGGTGGAGGAGGAGGAGGAGGACGATGACGACGATGAAGAGGACGAGGACGAGGAGGAAGACGAGGATGAGGAGGAGGAGGAAGACGAGGACGAGGAGGAGGATGAAGACGAGGAGGACGAAGACGAGGACGAGGAGGACGAGGCCGGCGAGGAAGCTCTGGAGCTGGAGGCGCTGTGGGTTCTGCCGCCGCCTCGGCCATCCTCCCTGTTCTTCTCACCCTCCTCCTCGCCTTCGGTTTCCGAGCTGCTGCTGCTGCTGCTGCCGCTGCTGCTGCCACTGCTGCTGCCACTGCCACCGCTGCTCTCGGACCCCTCGGCCCCGTCCTGCTGGGCCGGCGCCTTGTCCGGGCTCTCGGGGTCCCCAGCATCCTCGAACGTGCGCCCCGGCCCGGGCTCCTGGGAGAGGTCTCCGTCGCAGGCCTTTGGCCGGGCCGGCTTGGGCTCACCGCTGCCCAGGCCCGGTGGGTAGCCGCCCAGGCTCAGGAGGCCCTTGGGCTCCGGCCAGCCCCCGGCCCCCGGGTCCTCCTGGAGCAGCAGGGCCCCCTTGGCCTTCCTGCTCTTGGGTGACATCACCCCCTCGTGGTCCAGCTTGACCAGTAGCTCAGCCCCCTCCCCGGGCCTCCGGGAGCCCTTGGCCCCCAGGTCCTCGGCAGCCCGGGCCTTCTTGGGCTTGGGCCGGGTGGCGGGCATGGTGAGGGGCATGGGGACGAGAGGGGCCGGGGTCAGGGCGGCGGGGGGCGCCGGCATCTCCCCAAAGGGCTCGGGGGCTGGGCAGCTGGCAAAGGCGGGTGGCGCTGGGCTGGGCTGGGGGGGCGAAGGGCGAGCTTTGGGGGTCTTGGCCCGCTTCTCCGTGGCTTCCGGGGGGCTCTTCTTGGATCCTGGGGTGCTGATTGGTTCCAGGGCCAAGGGGGTACTGGGGACCTCGTCCGTTGGGGCCCCCTCCTCCATGACAGCAGCTTTCTCTAGAAAAGAGAAGAAAACACGTGGAGGCCCCAGGCACTGGCTGAGTCAGCGGGCCCCAGCTGCGATCTCAGCTCTGCCAGTTCCTGAGTGGGGAGCTGGGGCGAGGCCAGGCCCCCCTGGGCCCCACAGAGGGGCTCTCTCCTCACCGCCCCCCTACCCCCTCTGTGTGGAGCCCAGAGTGATCCTCTAGAAGCCTCCGCTTTCAGCCTGGGGCACTTTTCTCGGGATTCTGGAGTCAAATCCACCCAGGTTAGAGCCTCACTTCTACCTCTAACTTGGTCAGTGATCTCTGACAAATCCATTTGCCTCCCCGAGCCTGTTTCCTAATCTGCCAACTGGTCAAAACAGCCCTCCCGCGTGGTGTTCTTGCAGAGACAAGAAGTGGTCACTCGCTCAAAGACCCCAACCGCAGGCAGTGAGCCCCCAGCCCACGCCCCCCACACCTGCCCCGAGCCTCGGTGAGGGTGGGGCCCACGTACCACCCTTGGCCTTGGTGCTGGCTTTGCGCCCGCGGCCTCGGGCCTTGGGGCCGGGCTCCTCGGACCCCGCTGCGCCCCCATCTTTGCCTTCCCCGGTGTCTTTGCTGGTTTTCCGGCTGCGGCGCTTGGTGCTCGGCACCAAGAGGGCTGGGGATGGCTCGGCACCTGCAGGGGTGCATGACACACGGAGGCTCAGGCCCCGGGAGCCTCGTTTGCCATGGGTGGGGGGTGCCCTGGGGAACACTGCGCGGCCGACCCCATTTGGTCTCCCCAGGAGGCTGAGAGGTTAACGAGATGGACGCAGGGCGGCCTGCCCACACAAGCTGCCCAACAAAACGTTCCCTGCACCAACCAGCAGACGCACTTTGGGGGTCCAAAAGGCATTGCCAGCACAAAAGTGGAGGTGCCCCTCGGGGGTCTCTGCTGCCAGGGGAGTCGAGCGAGGGGCCTGGCTGGGTGGACAGCCGGGGCAGCAGAGACCCCAGAACGTACCTGGCCGCTGGCCCGCAGCCCCCAGCCCCCTCACTCACACTGGATTTTATAGTCGGGGGGCAGGAGGCGGATGTGTGAGAGGGGGATCCTCCCAGTGTCCCCGTCGTCAAACTCCACCGTGATCAGGTCCCCGTCGTCCTCCAGGTCCAGCAGCCCTGCGGGGGGAGGGGCAGGATGCCGAGACTCTGGTGCCCCCCGGGGCCTGGTGACTCAGCTGTCACTTAGCCTCCTGCCCCGAGGTCAGACGCGAACGACAGCTGCCGTTCAGCACACGTCCGAGGGTGCCAGGCACCGTACCTGGTGAGGCAGCTGATAATTCCGACTCTTTGTGACAAGCAGAAAAGGCTGAGGTCCCTACCCTAACCCCGTGCCTACCCTAACCCCGTTTCTGGAAGGGCAGGGGAGGCTCTGAGCCTGCAATTGGCACAGAGTCACACAGGTTGGGAGCAGAGGGACTGACTGCCAAGGGTAGAGAACGGACGCTGTCACCGGGTGCCCTGGCTCCACGTGGCTGCTCAGAGAGAGGTGGCGCTGCCTTGGCCCGCCGGCCCTCACCTGCTGTGCCACCCTGATGATGGGGGTGACCTTAGGCCCCCCGCTCCCTGGAGGGCAGGAGCGGGGAGGGGGCAGGGGCCGGTCCTTTGGCTGCCCTGACTGCGGGTGTGCAGTGGTGCCCGCTGGTGCAGCGCCCGCGGCCCTGGGCGAGGCCCTGGCTCTCCCATTTCTAGCCGCGTGAGCTCAGGTGACACCCACAGCACGGAGCGAGCGTCCTGGACTTCCTGTCGCACGTGCCAGCTGAACACCGGGAGCCCTGCCCACTCACTCCCGAGATCCTCACCCCAGCAAGAGAGCAGGAATTCAAAGGGCACCAACCCCATGCGACAAGGAAGACGGGAAGCGGGCAGCAGCAGGTGAGGGACACGTTTTGGAAGATGAAACTGGGACGGGCGGGCGGTCCTGGTTCTGCTGTTAGGGGCTGGGAGGAGACGCCAGCAGGATGGAAGCTGGTTTTCACAAGCGACCCCTGCAAAGTCTCAGGAGAAGGGGTGCAGGGATTGCCGGTGGCCAGCAGCCAGCAAGAGCTGGGGGTCCCCTCCTGGAGGGAGGCTCAGGTGGGGGTCCGACCTGGGAGAGCAGGGGGGTGCGCAGCACACAAAAGTGGGGCTCAGCGGAGGTGCCGGCAGGCTGGGTGGAGCACACCAGGCCCCTTTCCAAACCCCGATGCTGAGCCCACATCCCCAAAGAGAGAGGCTTGGTGACCCCAGCTGGCTGTTCTGGAGTCCCCCCAAGACAGGGTCAGGTTCTGACCCCCAACACCTCAGTGTGTGGCTTTATTTGGTAACAGGGACTATGAAAATGAGATTAGTTAAGATGAGGCCAAGCTGCAGAAGGGGGACACTGACCCAACAGGATTGGGGTCCCTGTAAGAGGAAAGGGGACTCGGACAGACAGAGGGGCGACGACGGCCATGTGACGACAGAGGAGGCAAATGCCACAAGTGAGGGGCCACCACGACTGCGGGCACCCCCAGGAGATGGCAGGCAGGGCAGGAGGAACCTCCCCTGCAGTTTCCGGGGTGAGCCCGGCCTGCCCACACCTGGGTGCCAGACATCTGGCTCCAGAACTGAGGGATGGCCGGTATCTGCTGTTTTACACCATCTGGTTTGTGGTGCTTTGTAACGGCAGCCCTAGAAGATGAGGACGCTACCTAAAAAGACCTATAGGTACTAGAACGCGGGGTCCCCAACACAACCTTCAGGCCCGTGCACTGTGACACCCCCATGCACAGAGCTTCCGATCGTGCCCTCATGTCTCACTAAGGTCCCCAGAACTTAAGGACAGATGCTGCTGAAAGAAAAACCCCAGGACTAGCAGCCAGAGGGGAAGGGGTCTGGAAGGACAGACGGTACAGGGAGCTAAGGAAAGCTACAATGAAGAAGACGGATCCTCTGAGAAATTAACACACACAAAAAAAAAAAAAAAGGTAAGGCATCTATGAAACAAAAAGATGTTAACTAAATACATACATATACATATATATATATATATATATATATATATATATATATAGAATAAAGAAGAACCCATGGGCATTTTTAAAATGAGAACAGAATTTTTAAAAATTCAATACTATAGAAGAGTTGGAAGATAATGTTTACTAACTCTCCCAGAACGCTAAACAAAAATAAGTAAATAAATAAATAGATAATAGTAAAAAAAAGATACAAATATTGAGGGGTCAACCCAGGAGGCCACGGTTCTTGCGAGTTCCAGGAGAAATAGACAAAATGAGGGAAGGAAGCAATCAGAACTATAATACAAGAAAAGGGTCCAGGGCTAAAGGAAATTTGCTTCAAAAATCAAAGCCCTGGTGGTACTGTGAACAATTGATTGTACGCTTTGTATGACTGCGTGGTATGTGAATATATCTCAATAAAATTGAATTATTAAAAAAAAAAATGAAAGCCCCTGTCCAGCAAAAGCACATTTAAATTCCAGATCCAGACATAATGAGATCTTCCAAGTTTCCGGGGAGAAAAAAACAAGTCTCCTGCAAAGATTTGAGAACAATAATGGCACTGAATTTCTCACACGACATTGGAAGCGAGATAAAAACGGAAGAATGACCTTTAAATGGTAAGAGAACACTATTTCCAACCTCGCGTTTATACCCAGCTAAACTAACTCTGAAGTGCGAGAGTAGAATTAAGGAGTTTCAGGCATAAAAGCACCTGAGAAATTTACCTCCCACGGAACCCTTTCTCAGAAAGCTACTCAAAGAACCTCTACTAAAATGAAGGAAAAAGCCAGGAAAGGAAAAGGCATGGGATTCCAACTGGGAGGGACACAAGTGGGATTCTCGAAGGAGGCCGGGGGGAGCCCCGAGGGTGCCAGCTGCAGGGCAGGACGAGAAAGCACCAGGCCGTCATGGGGTGGAAGGCTCCGGAGAGCTGCACCCGAGACAAAGTCTTATCATACTAAGAGGACCTGTAGAGTTTTGTCACAAGTTGGAGGATAAATGAGTGACTGACGGACGGACAGAGAAGCCGCCCCAGCCCAACCTCCTGCAGCTCTGGCCACATCATACAGCTCGTTTTGCCGGCCAGCACCTCTTCTCCTGTCATCTGGGCACGTGGGGATGTTCAGTAGCCAAGAAGTGGACTGTATTTGGATTTGTTCTTTGACCCTCTGATCAATGCACAGCAGAGCGGGAAGCCAGCCCAGACAGAGCCCAAGCCCTGCTGTCCCTGTGATGGTCCCGGGTCCAACCAGCCCTGAAGCACCTGAGTCTTTCGGTTAATACTACCAATCAAACCCTTTATGCTTAAGCTGGTCAGAGTTCGGCTGGGGGTGCAGCTCACCTCGCACCACGGTGCCCGGGTACAGGCAGCGGTACTGCTGGCTCCAGTAGGCGGCGATCCTGGTCCCCTGTGGCAGGAAGCGGGTGGAGGCCGGTCTCACGTCGATGATCTGGCGGGAGCGTGGGGATTAGAGCCAGGCAGGGTCCGTGGGTGGGAAGCAGGTTCCAGCCTCAGGCCCGCCCCCAATGGCCCTCCCAGAGGCCCCACCCCTTATCACAGAGGCCACGCCCCTCTCCCAAGACCCCACCCCTCACCGCCTCCTGCAGCAGCTGCTCCAGGCAGTAGATGTGCGGCCGGTTCCCACGCTCCCCCTCCACCACCACGCGGTATCTGCAAGGCCGGGTCAGATGTGGTCCAAGGGGGCGGAGGCTGGAGACCCCCCACCCCACAGCTGCTAGCTTCACCTCCCAGAGCAACAGAATCTGAAGGCCTGCTGAGTTGCCATCTAAACGGGGGTACATTCTCTCCCCTGCCTGGGCCTCTGCTTCCTGATTCATATAACCAGAAGGCCTGGAGCCCCTGAACCTGTCCACCTCAGAGCCTCTATTCTCGCCCCTTCCCACCAAGCCCTGCCACCGAGGGGACCCTCGGGCCAGCCCATCCCTGACACTTCTCAAAGTGCATCCTCCACGCAGCCTCATCTGAGCAATGGAGCCCTGGGTGCGGGACCCAGGGGTGGGCTGTGGACCCCGAGGTGGCTGCTGCCCCTGGACCCCACTCACATGTCCGGCGAGTGCACTGTCTGCACGTGCCCCGCGTACAGCAGCTTGTCGTCCAAGGGGATGAGCACACGCAGGCCGTCCTTCAGCTCGTCCTTGTCGATGATGCAGGAGCGGGGGGCTGCGGGGGGAGGGTGGTGAGCGGAGCTGGGCCTCCTCAGGCCCCCCTCTCAAAACAGAACCCTGGGAGCCTCAGCGAGTCCGCGGGGCACACACGCGTGCAGGCATGTACACACGTGGGGATGCGGGCACCACTGTGCACACCCAGAGCGGCCGTGTGCAGCCCGTCTCCCGCCAGCGTCCCCTCCCCTCCCTGGCCCCAGGGGTCTGGAAAGATCTCAGGGTGACAGCCTGTGCACATCCCGTCCCTCCCACCCCAGAGAACGCCACCCTCTGCGCCCAGGCCTGAAGCCTGGGTTGTCAACCTCCATCCCCCCACATCCAGGGTCACAGTTTGGGACCCCCTCCCTCAGGGCCCTGTCCACCCCCCGCCCCGCATCACATCCAGCCACCCTTCCTGCTGCCCGCTCTGGCTGAACCTCCGGGACCTTGGACTGGCTTTTCCTCTACCAGGAATACCTTCCCTTCCGGGGGAGACCCACCCCCCACAGGCAAGCCTGCCCGACGAGCTGCCGGCACTCACGGCCTCCGCGTCCTCCTCTCCCGTGCTCCGCAGCCGCGCTCGCCCCCTCGTGCCACCCAAACTGCTTGCGCTCAGGCCGCCCCTGGGCACAGAGGCCGTTTTCCACTCCTCACCCACCCGGCCTTCCGGGGTGCTCAGCACTGCAGACACCCTTTTCCTGAGACCACCTCTTCTCTGGCTCCCCCCTTGGCCTTGCTCCTCCAGGCTTGGCTGCAAGCCCTCGGCCTCCACGGCCTGCAACTCCTTCTCTAGAGACCTTGAACTTGGTCCTTCTCCTGCTATGGGGTGAACCATGCCCCTCCTCCAAAACAAAAAAAAAGACGTGTTCAAGTCCTATTTGGTATTATTTGGAAATAGGGTCTTTGAAGATGTGGTAAGTTCAGAAGAGGCCAAGCTGGAGTAGAATGGGTGTTCCATAAGAGAGAAACTGAGGCACGGGGACACTCCGACAGGCAGGCGGCCAAGTGGTGACTGTGGCCGAGGTTGCAGAGGTGCAGCCACACGCCCTGGAGCACGGTGGGCTGCTGGGAGCCACCCCCAGAGGCTGGAAGGGCCAGGAAGGGGCATCTCCGATGGGGTCAGTGGGAGCCCAGCTGCGCCTCACTCTCATTCTGGCCTCCTGGTCTCCGGAACCCGCAGAGAATGAACTGTTGCTTTCAACCACCCAGTCCATGTACTTTGTCATGGTAGCCCCGGGAGACGACACCTACTGTTATCATGACACTAAAAAACCCCAGAGCCACTTCCTGCCAGGGACAGAGCCACCAGCCCACTTCCCCTCCCCCGCCTGCCCCCCACGCCCTTGCCATGGGCTCATTGTGGGGGGCACGGGGGGGTCCCCAGCCAAACTGCTGTCATGTGAGCAAACACGGCTGCTCCAGCAGACATGCAGACAGCCGAGGCGTAAACACTTATTGTAATGAGACTGAGGGGGGGTTGTTTGTTACACAGCGGTAGCTGACTGATGCACACCCCATCAGGTGATAAAAGTTCTCGGGGATGGCTCTGCTCCTCCTCTTACTTCATTCTCCCGATGGCACCAATGACCACCTCTGCTTTGCCATTCCCCACTTCACAGCTGCGATCTCTCCTCCGAGCTCCAGAGCCCTGGTCCAGGGGCCTACTGGACACAACTTCCCCAAGATGTCCTCCAGGCACTACGAACTCGAGGCCCCAAAGCCCGGCATCTGACTTTCCCCGGCTCCTTCCCTGTGGCCCGGTCTCAGCAATAGCTCTCCCATCCACCCACCAGCTGGGGGCCCTGCCAACCATGGTCCTCACCCCTTCCTCTTTCCCATCGGTTAACATCCACCACACAGCCCATCCACTCATAGTCACCCATCTCCATCCTGCTGCGCCCACTGGAGCCCGTGTCACCACCATCTCTCTCCTGGCTGCATGCAGCAGTTCCCTGCCTGAGCCCCCTCTCACCTCCCCAAGGCCCCCTAAGGCTTACGCTGTGCAGCATCAGAGCAGCCATTTCAGGCCCCGACCTGTGACCCTTGATAGCTTCTTGTTTTTCTTAGGGTGAATCCCAAACTCCTTACCAAGGCCCACAGAACTTTGATGTGGCCAGGCCTCTGCCTCCTCCCCAGCCCCAACACTGTTCTCTCGCCCTCTAGGTTACCAAGCCAGAACCACAAGGGCCTCCTTGAAGCACATCTCAGGTGCTCCTGCCCACCCTGGCCTTTGCACATACTGTTCCCTCCTGTGTAATCTGTTCCTGCCTTTGCATATACTGTTCCCTCCTACGTAATCTCTTCCCTCCTTTGCAATCTGTTCCCTCCTTTGCACATGCTGTTCCCTCCTTTGCATCTGCTATTTGCTCCTTTGCAATCTGTTCTCTCCTATGCAATCTGCTCCCTCCTTCACACATACTGTTCCCTCATATGCACATACTGTTCCCTCCTATGCAATACTGTTCCCTCCTTTGCATCTGCTGTTCCCTCCTCTGCACATGCTGTTCCCTCTATCACCCCCTTCCCTGGCTCCACCCCCACTTCCCTACTTGTCTCAGGTCTTGGCTGGGATCTGACTTCCCGGGGGAAACCCCCCGTGTCCCGTATTCCAGGCCCCAGCAGCCCCTGGACACACATAGCTGGCTCCGCCTCCGCCCGGGGCGCAAGCACCTGGGGTCAGGGGCCGCTCCAGGGCCCCGCCGCGCGGGACCTGCTCGTCCTCGGAGAAGCTGGAGTCCTGGTTGGGCTCGAAGTCCTCCTCGGCGGCCATGCTCTCCATCAGCTTGCTCACGGCGCCCCCCTTGCCGCGGTTCTGGGCACAGACACAGCAGGCCACCAGCTCAGGGGAGGGCCCGGGCCCCCGGTCCTGCCTGGCCAGGGACCCTCCTGGAAACTCGGGGTCACCATCAGGCCACTGGAGTCCCGCCGGGCGGCAGGCAGGCTCCTGGGCTCTGCTGACCGCATTTACCACGTGGACACTGGGGGGGCCCACCAGCCCACCCCAGGGGCCAGAGGGGGCTGAAATGACCCACAGGCCACACCCCGAGGGCACCACGTCCCATTCCCAGCCACCATCACGGGCAACTTGGTTCCGTCCTCAGGGAGGATGAGGGCAGGTCGCCAGCCCAGGCAGGGGCCGCTGGTGGGGCAAATTCACCCCTGTTTGAGGGACCCGATGCTGACAGCCCGCCCAGGGACCCTGCTGGACAGGGTGGTCATGGGCAGGCTGGGCCATGAGGCTGTGCCTGGAAGCACCCTGCCTGACCTCGGGAGCACAGGGGGGCCCGGGAGGCTCAGCGGCCACCTCTCCCCCTGCACCCACCCACGGCGAGCTCACCTCCTTCTTCACCTCCTTCTTCACCTCCTTGGCCTTGGCCTTGGCCCTGCTCCTTTTGGCCAGGGAGCCGGCGTGCGGGGCCCGGGCCTCCGAGGGCAGTGCGGGGACACGGGTGGGCTGCAGTGCGGCCGCCGGCCCTGCCTCCTTCCCCTTCTTCTTCTGCAGGAAGCAACAGAGGGGCCATGAGGGCAAGGCCGGACCCCCAGCAGCAACCCCCCCCCACCGCTCACACTCCTTCCAACATGGTGCCACCCCCGGACCGGAAGGAAACACCCTCTTCCCCCTTGCAAACAGTTTTTGTTTTGATTTTAATGTTTTGATTACTATTTTATATTACTTTTTGCATACACACACACACAGACAACACTGAAGGGTATATAAAACTGACTGCTCCTCTCAAGTATCCCCCTTCCAACCACACAGAGACAGCAGCTAGACACAGCTTGGCGTATCCTTCCAGAACCTTCCTTGAGCACATACAACCAAGTAAAGGCTGGACAGACACGTTTATATATATGTGAGCTGTTTTTTTTTAACACACAGGGGAACTTCCTAAAAGTTCTGCTTTGCATGTTCCCCCAGTATGGCTGATCTGTACAGAGGGGGCTTCCCTTTTGTTCTTTAATAGCTGCCCGGTTAATAATTCATTTAACAACCCCCTAACGGCGGACACGTCAGGTGCTTCCGTGTTTCCCACTCTTCCGAATGATGCCTCAAAAATGACACTACTGATTAGTTCTAGAAGGCATGTTCCTGGGAGGGGCACATGAAATTGGTTGGCTCCTGCCCATGTGGTTTCCAGAAGGTCCGAGTGAGGGGTGGGCTGCCCACCCCATCCCACCCCAAAGCTCCCTCCAGCCTGCTGAAGTCGGGGCTCTTCCCCGTGTCGGTGGGAGTGGGAGCTGGCCCGACCCCTTTAAAAAGCAAGGCACCCTCACGGAAACGAGCATCATTCAGCCATCGAAAGGAATGTCCTTCATCCGACAACACGGATGGATCTTGAAAACTTTATGCTGAGCACAAGAACCCGACACAAAAGGACAAATATTCTATAATTCCACTTCTGTGAAACATCTAGAACGGACCAATTCTCTATTTCCAGGGGCTGGGGAGAGGAGGCTGGAGGGGGGATGACTGCTTACTGGGGAGAGGGTTTCTGTTCGAGGTGAAAAGGATGAAGTTTTGGTCGTGGATGGCAGTGATGGCAGCACAACATTGTGAATACAATTAATGCCGTGGAATCACACACTTAAAAGTAATCAAAATGGCAAATTTTATGTTACATAAAGTTAAGTCAACAAGACTTAAGAAGAAACAAAATTAAGCTTAAAAGAATCAAAACCAGTGGTGTGTCCTGGGGATTAATTAGAGATGAGGACATATGCCCAGGTATCACGTAAAGCTTATTTATCAGAGCCCAAAACTGGAAACAACCTAAATGTCCAGCGATCCATTACAGAAACTCTGGCCTGTCAACAAACGTAGCTGCGCGCTTTTATTACAGCCGCTAGTAGTCATGGTTCTGCAGGGAAAATGGAAGCGATGGTATCTGAGAAAGAAGCAGGGCTCAACACAACTGTCTGCATAAACCAGATTCAGGGAATGAGGGAAGGGAGAGAATATAACTTTAAGCTTTTAAGGAGAGGCAGGTCCAAAACCAAGTGACTGAGGTGGGGGCCGGGAGGGGCAGAAAATTAGGGGGCAGGAAATCCTGGGCAAATCACTTCCAGAGCAAAAATGGAAGGAGCAACATTTATATCACACCAATAAATTCAAAGCCCACAGCATAAAAAGGGACAAAAAGGGAAATGTTATAGGGATCAACAGTATACAGTACTTCCCCACATTAAGAAAAAAAAAGATACACACATATATATATATATACACACACACATACACACACACACACACACACTATTTTCTTGTTTCTGCTGCATGTTTTAATCATATTCCTATTTCTGAAGTCAGAAGGTATCTTAAGGGTTGAACAAATGTTTCACATGGTTCTGCTCCCTTTTCCCTCGTTAAATATAGTTCAACTTATGGTGCACATCCTTACGAGCTGTGCACACAGAAAAAAATAAATGACAGCAAAAAAAGTTGTCTCTGAGTGAATTTTATTTTCTTCTTTTCTTTAATCTCTATTTTCCAAATCACTGCTATAGTCAGATAACTCCATTAACTGTTCCTTTCCCTTTGACCAGAAAACCCATTTCTGGGAGCCTCTTTGTTTTTTCCCTTTTTAAATTAAAAAAAACAAATGATTCCAAATGTGACCAAAGCTCCGTGCACAGAACAGAGCAGTCTGCTGCTGTGGAAAGTAACGTGGCAGATACCAACCACCGATGGCAAGAGGTAACGGCAGACCGGGGGACGTGCCAACAGCAGGATGTCACGCAGCCAATGAACAGTATTTACAAAAAATAAGAAGCATGCACGAAAAGCTCCGAGCATATGGAAATACACATTACATCACATGAAGCAGGAAACAAAATTATATCTCCAAAAAACGTTAACAGTGATTCCCGATGGGATGCAGGGGCAGGGGGTGACTTCCTTCCTTGGGTGTCTGTTTCCCACTTTTTCCGACAGTCCACCTGCCCGAGGCGAGTCTCCTGCTACCTCATCAAGTGCAGCTCTCCCCTAACAGCCCTGGAAGTGGGAGCCAGGCGGGGACTCGGGGTGACTGGGGGTCAGGGGTCAAGGGTGATGGTGCCGTTGCCAAGAGAAAGGCGCCACCTTGGGAAAGCCCGGAGGGTTAGAGGGGCTTGGTGGTGATGGCCCAGGCACTGGTGCTAAAGACCCCGTGTCCAGCACTCGACCTTGACAATTAGGGGCCGTGACCTTGGACAAGCACCTGCCCTCTTGGACGCCACCTGCAAAATGCAGTTCCTACAAGTCACCCACTTCTTAGGCTTTGTGAATACTCAACAAAGTAAGCACACACAGGGAAGCAGTTAGAACACGCCTGGCCTCCTACGGGTTGGCAAGTATGAGTGCCCGTTGTCACTATTATTTATTATTCTGGCACCTTTGTCTCCAAGGCCCTGAAAACCCTGAGATGGTTCTAGTTCTGGCTAAGGGACAAAGAAGACAAGAAGCGAGCACAAATGCAAGATGCCTATGGGGTGACATTCAAACAGCCCCTCCTCACTACCACCTGTTCTCAGGAAATCAGTGTGTGTGGCTCCTCCTTTTTTGTGGCTTTCTTGAGAATGTCACTGTTATTTGAGGGTTCACCTTCCATTGGTACATGGGGTGGAGAGGCCAGAGTCAGAGACTACGGGCGAGAGCTGGCTGTTCAGTCTGAATACAACCAGTAAAAGGGGGAACAGTTGGCTCTCAGCTTCCTAGCAGCCAGTGCAAAAAGGGTAAGAGGTCTAATCATAATAGGGCTCTTGAAAAACCAGTGTTCTTAACATGGAGTGTCCACAGAGGGAAGTCAGAGAATCTGCAAACTTGGATGGGGAAAAAAAAAAACCATTTCTGTTTTCACTAACTCTAAATAAATCAGCCTTTCCTTCAGGTATGAATGGAGACCACAAACCACAGTGCCTGTGACTGTCGCCAACGGAAGTCACAGAGAGTTTCATATAAATGACAGTTACTGCAGATACCCTGAAATACCGTTTACACTCATCCCTTCAAAATTACAGTCGTTAGCAGACCCACTACTAATCCTCCTTATTAGATACATTCCTAAGTAAGCATGTGGAGGGTGGTTGCGCAAACTGGATTTTTAGTATTTGATCACTGCACTTCAATAATATCTCAATTACCTGCTTTCCTTTGGGATGCCATGGATTTTATTCACATTTAAAATGTTACTCAGTGGGAAGGCACAGTGGCACTGCCACTTTGAGAGACAGGCTGGCAGTTTCTTCCAAAGCTAAACAATCTTACCACAAGATCCAGCAATCCGGCTCCTAAGAATTTACCCAAATGAGCTGAAAACCAACGTCCACACAAAACCCTGCACACGAATGGTTACAGCAGCTTTACTCGGCACCTGCCTAAACTCAGAAGCCACCAAGGTGCCCTTCCACAGGTGAACGGATAAACTAATCTGTGGCGCATCCATGCAATGGAGTGACACAAATAAATGGTTCAGTGACACAAATAAATGGGCTCTCAAGCCCCGAAAAGGCAGGGAGGAAACTTAAATGCAGATCGCTGAGTGAAGGAAGCCAGTCAGAGAAGGCTACACGCTGTGTGATTCCAACTAGATGACACCATGGAAAAGGCAAAACTCTAGAGACGGTAAAAAGCTCAGTGGTTTCCAGGGGTCCCCGGGGAGGGGACATGGACGGACAGGTGAGCGGGCATTTTTCAGGCAGTGAAGCTGTTCTATGCGGCATCTTAATTTTGGACACATAATGTTACACATATGGCACAACCCACAGAGCCGCACAAGGCAGACGGTGCACCCTGATGTAAACCGTGGACTTCAGTGACTAATAAGACATCCTTATCGGTTCACTCATTGTGATAGATGCAAGTTATAACACTATTAGGGGATGTTGATAATAGAGGAAACTGTGAGTCGGGGTATATGGGAACCCAATTTTCCTGTAAATCTAAAACGGATGGAAACACAGATTACTAAGCAAAAACTAAAATATCAGGTGTAACCAGGGTGCCAAAGGGGTCCGTGGCGGGAAAGGAGATGCAGGACCCTGCAAGGGAGGGAGAGGCTGCGTCCCAAGCGCCCGCCGGGAGGGCCTTTGAGTCGGGGTGCCGAGCTCGGCGCCCCCGGCCCTACCTTCCTGGGGTCCTTCCTGTCCCTGGCGCGGCCGGCGTCCTTGCGCGGGCTCAGCGCGCCGCTCTTGGCGCCGCGGGCGGCCTTGGTGGCGGGCGCGGCGCTGGTGGGCGCGGGGGCCGCGGCCGAGGCGTCGTGCAGGAAGATGCGCTCGCTGCGCCGCCGCGTCCACAGGTCGTCGTCGCTGGCCTCGGGCCCCGCCTCGAAGCCGGGCTCCTTGGGGCCCCGCAGCTTGCGCGCCCTGCGTCCCTTCTCGGCCGCCAGCTTGGCCTTGTCGGGGCTGCCGGGGCCGGGGCCGCGGGCGCTGGGGGCGGGGGCGGCCAGGGAGGGCCCCGGCTCCCCCGGCCCCTTCTTGGGCCGCAGGAGGCCGGCGGGGGCCGGCTTCCGCACCTTGACCTCGCTCTCCGAGTCGGTGTACTCGAACTCCGTGCCTGCGCGCGGGAGGAGGGGCTGGCTGTGGGCGCAGGTCTCCTGGGGCCCCTCTCCCAGGGCACCCCGCGGAAGGCCACAGGCTCACGCTGCCCTCCAAGGGGGCCCCCTGCCAGGAGGAGCTCGCCTCCCCATTTCCAAGGGGGAAACTGAGGCCCAGAGGCCGAGGGGGCTCACCCGGGACACACACCTGGAAGCCAGGGCAGGCCTGCAGGGCCAGCCAGTCACCCTCCCAGGGAGGGGTGTGGGAAAGCCCACACAAAATCCCCCATCCGGCCTGGGCTCCACCTCCCCTTCCTGTGCGGCTTCTCTGAGCGGGGAGCTCCCCTGGCGTCCACCTGCCCGACTCCCCTTAGCGAGGGCAAGCCCGCCCACGGAAGGGCAGGGCCTGGCAGAACCCACGCCGCCCTGGGCTGGGGCCCGGAACCCCATCTTCTCTCCCCCAGCCTCTCCTTGGAGAACGGCTGCATCGTGGGTCCCAAGACCCGCCTTGACATCCCCTCCCCGTAAAGCACCAGCCCCTGGCAGCCTGTCCGTCTGCCCCTCTGTTACCAAAATGGACCCACTTCACAGTGGAGTGTTGGTCCCTGCCCTGTCCTACTTCCCCCTGCCCAGAAGCGGGACCCCAAGCTCTCCCAAGCTGGCGCCCAGGGAAAGCATGTGGGTGCAGGTTGATGGCTCTTTTCCCGGCAACAGGAGCTTCCAGGTGGAGTATCCCCTGGGGAGCGAGGACCCCCCGCAGTCAACTCCAGAGAGGGTCACAGACTTCCGTGGGTCCCCAGTGTGTGAGCAGGGAGGTGAGGGCTGAAGCCAGGCCTCCTCACTCCCGGGCAGCCAGCAGCCTTTCAGCAGCGGCTCCTTTGGGGAGCCCACACACACACACACACACGCACGCACGCACGCACATGCAGCCACCGCAACAGGGCCCCAGCTGGGACCCCTTGGCAGGAAGGAACCACTCGCAAAGCTTAGTGATCCCACTAATTAACCTTTTGTTAACAGACTTCCTGCTGCACAGGGAGGCAGCTGGGGGCTTTCAGGGCTGATTAGGGTGTGAGCCATACAACCCGGGCACAAGAGTTCTGGGTGTGATGGCGTGAGACCCTCACATGGGACACTCCTGTGTTTGCATGGAGCGGGGTGGTGGCTGAGAGAGCCTGGACATGTGAAACGCTGGTGCACTCTGTATTGACAAGGTGGAAGGTGTGTGTGCGTGCACGTGTGTGTTGCACAGGAGCATGTGTATGAACATGTGTTTGCACACAGTGTGGGTTGTATGTGCATATGTGTGTGTTCCAGGGTGCATCTATGCATGTGTGTGTGCATGTGTTACAGACTCTGGGGGAGAGTGGAGGGCTCCGTGTGCGAGCTGCCCCTGCAGCGTGCACCCCGAGGCTAAGTGCAGTCCTCTTGCCGCGCCCAGCAAGGAGGCTGAAGCAACGGCATCTTCCCGACCTCAAGAACTAAGAGAGGGAGGCCTGGACACTGAACATAGAAGAGTGGGAAGGCAGCCAACAAAGGGTCCTCGAAATCTATCTACCCACTTCTCTGGCTGGCCCTGAACCCCACATGCACAGAACAGGTTCAGCGCAGCCCAGACCCAGAGCCGCCGCCCGAGATGCAGAAACCGGAGTTCAAGCCCAGCCCAGGAAAGCCCTGCTGAAACAGGAACCAGCACTCGCTGGAGAAAAATCGAGAATTCAGATCTCCACACTCACCCTGCAGAACGTGCAGGACACCAGCCAAGATTACCTGACAAATGGAAAACCAGGAAAACAGAGAACATTTTGAAGAGAAAAGGAAATCAGCTGAGCCTGGCCCCAAGATGAATCAGACGTCGGGACTGGCGGACAAGGCTTCAGAACCGGCTGCTGGAACTCTCCTCGGTGGAGAAAAAGAAACTTTGATTTCAGTGCAGAAAGTCTCACCGGAGAAATGAGAAGTGTCGGCCAAGAAAGAGAAATGGAAAAGAACCCAATGGAAACTCAAAGACGGAAAAACAGAACTTCTCGGGTAAAAAATTCATGGAGAGGACCTAAGAGCCAAACGGACACGCCAAAGGGAAAAGTCTGCAAAAAAGTGAGCAGAGCCTCGGGGTCCTGTTAGAGGGTACCACATGGTCAAATGTATGTAATTGGAATATCAGAAGGAAAGGAAAGAGAATGGTGTAGAAAAAATATATATGTGAAAGAACAATAGCTGAAGTTTTCCCAAACTTAACAAAAAACAGAAATTTGCAGATACAGGTAGAGATGCACGCCGAGGCACCTCATGGTGAAATTGATGATGGCCAGAGATGGATGGCCTAACACACAGGAAAACCACCATTCGATGGATGGCTGGCTTTCCTTCTGAAACCAGAGGGGCCAGGAGAGAGAGAGAGAGGGACATCTTTCATGTGCTGAAGAAAAAACTGCCAACCCAGAATTCTACATCCAGGTAAAATACCATTCAAGAAGGAAGGTGAAGTGAAGGTGTTTTCAGGTAAAAGAAAAGAAGAGAATTTGTCACCAGCAGATGTGCAATAGCAGATCTGCTAAAGGAACATCTTCAGGCTGATACCAAATGAAAACCTGAAACCTCAGAAAAGAAAGAAAAGCAGCAGAAATGATGAATATCTGGGAAAATGAAAACAAAAGCTTTTTTCCTCTTAATTTCTTTATAAACCAATTAACTGTTTAAAATTATAACATTCTCTTCTGGAGTTGATACCATGTGTAGATGGATTACCTAAAACAACCATAATTTAAAAGATGGGAAGTGTGATTGGGTCTAGGAGGCTGCAAAATTTCTTTGTTTTACGAGAAGTAACACATTATTAACTGTAAGTAGACTGTGAAAAGTTAAGAGTGTATATTGTTGTCCATAAGGCAGCCTCGAAAAAAATAATGCCAAAAATACTTAGATAACAGAAAAATTAAAATGAAATTTATTAAATATATTCAAATAATCAAAAAAAGGCAGTAAAGGAAGAACAAAAGATAGAGACAAAAATAGAAAACAAAAAAAACGAAAGTGGAAGACACACGTAAATTGAAAGTCAAATGGAAAAAGACATACCATGCAAATAATAACCCAAAGAGATTTAGAGTGGCTACACTAATACTAGACAAAATGGACTCTGAGACAAAAATTTTTACTAGAGACAAGAAAAGAATGTTTTATAATCACCAAGTCATCAGGAAGACCTAACAATTATAAAAATAGATGCACATAATTCAGCAACATAGAAAAAGGATTACACAGCATGATCAAGTGAGGTTTATCCCAGGAAGACATGCTTGGTTCAACACACAAAAGTTAATCAATGAAATGCAATATATTAATAGAATAAAGCACAAAAGCCACATGAACATCTCACTGGAACACGGAAAAAAGCATTCGATGAAATCCAACTTCTTTTCATGATAAAAATCACTCAACAAACTAGGAATGGAAGAAAACATCCTCAGCCTAATAAAGGGTACCTATAAAAAAACCCACAGCTAACATCATACTTCCTGAATGTATGTCTTCATACGTAAGACTGAATATTTTCCACCTAAGATCAGGAACAAGACAAGGATGTCTGCTCTCGCTGCTTCTGTTCAACATTGTACCGGAGGTTCTAGCCGGCAGTCAGGCAAGAGAAATAAAAGGCATCTAGATTGGAAAAGAAGAAATAAAACTATCTCTCTTTGCAGAATACATGATCTTGTACATAGACAATCCTAAGGAATCTACTTAAGAACTAATCAACAAATCCAGCAAGGTGGTAGGATACAAGATCAATATAGAAAAATCAATTAAAGGAACACTTAGAAAATGAAAATAATTCCATTCATAACAGCATCAAAAAGAATAAAATATTGAGTGATAAATTTAACAAAAGCACAGGACTTGTACATTGCTAACTATGAAACATCATTGAAAGAAATAAAAGACCCAAATAAGTGGAAAGACACCCAACATTCACGAATCAGAAGATTTAATTCTGTTAAGATGGCAACAAGCTCCAAAATGATTTACAGGTTCAATGCACTCCCTATCAAAATCCCAGCTGGCTTTTTTTGCAAAATTGACAAGCTGATTTCAAAATTCATGTGAAAATACAAGGGACCCAGAAAAGCCAAAACAATCTTGAAAAGGAAGAACAAAGCTGGAGTACGCACATTTCCCAATTTCAAAGTTTACTACAAAGCTACAGTCATCAACAGAGTGTGGTACTGTAGGACAGACATACAAATCAATGAGTAGAAGTCAAGAGTCCAAAAATATGTCCTTCCCATTCATGTTCCATTGATTTTGACAAGGATGTCAAGATCATTCAATGGTGGAGGAAGAGAACAGTCTATTCAACAAATCGTACAGAACTGAGACAACTGGGTGTCCACATGCAGAATAATAAAATCGGACCCTTATCTCATACCAGACACAAAAATCAACTCAAAATGGATAACAAACCTAAATGTAAGAACCAACATTGTAACCCGTAGAGGAAAACAGGAGTAAGTCTTCAAAACCATGGAGCCAGAATATAGAAAGAACTCTTACTCAACAATAATAAGACAAATAACCCAGTTTACTAATGGACAAAGGATCTGAATGGCCACCAAGCACATAAAAAGATACCCAACATCATTAGTCATTAGGGAAATGCAAATCAAAACCACGAGACACCACTTCACACCCAGTAAGGAGGGCTATAATCAAAACAACAGATAATAACAAGCCTTGGTGGATGTTGAGAAAGTGTAACTGTCACTCACTGCTGGTGTGAATATAAAATGGGGCAGCCACTTTGGAAAACGGTTTAGCAACTCCTCAAGGTATTAAACTTAGTCACCATGTGACCTGGCAATTCCCCTCCGAGGTGGGATTTCCCAAGAGAATTAAAATCCTGTGTCCACTCAACACCTACACCCAAACGTTCATAGCAGCACTAACCCTAACAGCCAAACAATGGAAACAACCTAAATGTCCACCGCCTGATGAATGGGTAAACAAACGGTCTATGCATACAACGGGAGTATTGTTCGGCCACAAGAAGGAATGTGGTTCTGATCCATGCTACAATGTGGGGGAACCTGGAAATAATTACACTAAGTGGAACAAGGTCACATATTGTACGAATCTATTTACCTGAAATGGCCAACAAATCCATAGAAACAGAAGGTAGATTAGAGGTTGCCAAGAGATGGGAAGAAGGGAGAAAGGGCAGTGACTGCTAAAGGGTGTGGAGCTTCTTTTGGGGATGATGAAAAAGTTCTGAAATTATATAGTGGTGATAGTTTTGCAACTCTGTGAATATACTAAAAACCACTGAACTGTACACTTTAAAATAGTGAGTTTTATGGTATGTGAATTATATCTCAATAAACCACAATGACTATGATTAACAGTACAAAGATAAAAAAGTTCTTTCATGAACTAGAACAAATGTTCGTCACTATTACAAGGAGTTAATAATAGAGTAGGATATGGGAAAAAATGCACCTATTGCAAACGATTAACTAATACTTGAATATTCTTTCATCAACGGTAACAAATGTACCATACCAATGCTAGGGATCAGTAATAGAGGGGGGATAAGGAGCATGGGGTGTTTTGGTTTTTTTGTTTTTTGAGTAACAAAAATGTTCTAAAATCGATTGTGGTGAAGAATGTGCAACTATGTGATGATACTGAGAGCCACTGCTTGTATACTTTGGATGGATTGTATGGTGTGTGAATATATCAATAAAATTGCATTAAAAAAAAGACCAAAAATGGTAGATTTAAACCCAATCATGTCAATAATGGCACTAAATATGAATAGATTAAACACTCCAATTAAAAAGCAGATATTACAGAAAGGATTTTTTTTAAAAAGATCCAACTAGATGCTCTCTCACTTTAAAAAGACTTTAAATATGAAGACAGATCAGATGAGAGTAAACGGACGGAAAAAAGATGTGTCACGAAAATAGTAAGCATAAGAAAGCTGCAGTGGTTATATTAATAGAAGAAAAAATGGATTACATGCAAATAAAATATATCACCAGAGATTAAAAGGGGCACTTCATAATAATAAACGAGTCAATTCAAGAAGAAAACATAACAATCACAAATGCATATGTACTCAGTAAAGGCTTTAGATACATGAGCAAAATTGACAGACTCAATGAAAGGAGAAATACATACTCTGAGATCACAGATGAAGATTTTAACACCCACCTCTAAGCAGCTGACAGGAGAATTAGACAAAAAATCAGCAAAGACACATGGAATCTGAACGACACTATTAATTACAGTGACTTAACTCGAGAAAATCTACCTAACGTTAGAGGCCATATTCTTTTCAAGTGCACATAGTATATTTACTAGATGAGCCCATATATTCTCAATTTTTAAAATTTTTTAAAGATTGAAATTATATAGAGTGTACTGCCTGACCAAGGTGAAAATAAATCAGAAATCAATAACAATAACCAGGCAAGCCCTCCAAATATTTCTTAAGAATCATTGGGTCAAAGAAGAAATCACAAGAGAGATTAGAGTAAGTTTTGAATTAAATAATGAAAATACAACAATGTATCAAAAACTCACAGGATACAAAAAGAGTAGTGTTTAGAGACAAGTACATAGTTTTAAATGTCGCTAAGAAACAAAGAAGTTCTCAAAGATCTAAGTGTCCACCTTAAGAAATGGGAAGAACGGGTTGCAAATTAAACCCAAAGCCGAAGGAAGGAGGATGGGAAAAATAAAGAGCAGAAATCAATGAACTGAAAACAAAACCAAAAAAATAAAAATCAACAAAACTGATGACTTCTAACGCCAGACTGATCAAGAAATAAAGAGAAGAACCAAATTATCAGTATTGGTCATGAAAGGAGACATCACTACAGACCATTCAGGTATCGGAAGCGTGACAGGGGAATAATTTGCACTACCGCATGCCAATAAATTTGATAACCTGGATGAAACAGATGTCTGGGGGCTGCAGGATGAGCATGTGCAAACGTAAGAGAACAGCCAGCCCATTTGGGGACAGGAAGATGCCGACTGAACATCCAGGTGAAGCATCAGACAGCCGGGAGCCAGCAGGAACTTCCGAGCAGAGACGCAGTCCTGTCACATTTGAGCTCTGAGAAAAAGTCCTCCAGCAGCTTTGGTGAGAAGAACCACTGAGAGGGGCAAGCCTGGAGGTAGCTGGTGAAGCCGTATCTGCCCAGGTGTGGGGAGAGAGGGAAGGGGAGGAGGCAGGCCCAGGGAAGGTCCCAGAGAGATGACTAGGCTGCCCTGGAGGAGGGGCCCTGGGGTGGTGGTGGTGCAGGCTGGGGGTGCTGGGGTGGCCTGGGAAGGCAGCAGGATGGCCCTACAGAGCCCGGTTTGCCCTGTTCCAGCCCCTGGCACACAAAAGGATACACAGAGGCAGTGGGGAGGCCAGGGACCCAACCCCGAGAAGGCCAGGTGAGCTCCTGGCAGGACCTTCTCTGTTTTAAACGCCAACACCCATGGTGGGCTGGACTGGGTCCATGTCGGACGCCTGATCCAGCAAGAATGGGGGCGAGGCCGGGAGAAGGTCCCGGGCCTGCTTGTCCCCAGAAGGCAGGACTGTGACCCAAGGGTGTGACTGGAGTTGCAGTGGACAAGAGGGAAGTGGGGCTGGAGTAAGCTCCCAGCCCCCAGCCCAGACTGAGGGGCCGGCCTGACTGCTGGCCCTGCTGGCTGTACCTGCCGCCTCCGTTTGTCCACCTGGGCAATGGGGACAGTGGGGCTGGCAAACAGATTGGCCATGAGGATCTAATGCAAGGATAGAAGCCAGAGCTTGGACACCCTATGGGTGTCCCCCACGGGCCCAAGCCCCAGGTGACTGGTCTGCTCCCCCTGCCTGACCACAGTTTGCCCCACACATGCCCACTTAGCTCCCACTCCTCTCCCTTGAGGCAGTCAACCTGGGCTGGGCTGGGGCCTCACGCAGCCCCCCAGGGTTACAGATCTGAGGCCTTGCTGCTTCCCAGAACTGCCCGACACAGGGCACTTGGAGAAGCCCAAATGGACAAAGAGGAGACCCTGCCTCAGGAAGAGCCAGCAGACCTGGAGAGGACATCCCCCCGGACCCCCTGCTCAGGACAGGGCTGGCCACCGAGCCAGGAGCTCCATCAGTGCCCCAGCCTCGGTTTCCCCACCTTTTGCCTCCCCGCCATCCACCTGCTGGGCACCTACCCATCAGGCTCTGCCGCTCCTCCTTCTTCCGCGCCTTCTGCTTGGCCTCCAGCTGCACCACCGACAGGGACGGCCCCACGGTGGGGCTGGGCAGGGCACTGGCCGCAAAGCGCGCCAGCAGGCCCAGCCCGCTCTCCTCCAGGCCTGGCGACAGGGCCCGCTCCCGGGTCCCCAGCCTATAGCCACCAGCAGCCTCGGCGGCTTCCTGCTCAAACTCGTTCTCCACATCCTCCTCGTCCTCCTCCTCGGAGCTCTCATCTGGCAGAAAACAGGGAGCAAGTCAGTGCCATGGTCTCGGCACGCACCACCACCCATGCCACCCAGGCCCGGGGCGGCCATGTGGCCGTGGCGCTGAGGGGGCCACAGCCTAGCCCCTCTGCCCTGCACCACGGGGCCACTGGGAAGCCAGGACCAGCCCGCATTTCCCACTGACATCCCCAATGCCCACCCGCCCCCATCCAATGGAGCCCAAGACGTGGGGGTCCCAGGCAGCCCAGAGATGGGCAGCCACTGTGGGAAACAGAGGGGACTCCAGCGAGGGGACCTCACATGCATCTCTGCTGCGGGGAGGGGGACAGACACACAGACAAGGACGAGAGACGCCTCTCTCCACAGTCTCACACACACACACGCCCGACACATGACATGGAGGCTGAGGGAGGGGCAGGAGAGAAGAGGAGAAGGCCAAGGCGGGGGTAAGACAGGGTGGGAAAAAGCCTCGGACTGGGGGCTCCGGGCACAGGTGCCCTGGAAGGAGGTTTGCCAGCTGGAGGCCTGGGAGCTGATGGCAGGAGAAGGTAGACTTTGGTCTCTTCCTGGGAGGATAGTGGGGGGGACCCACGATTCGAACCATGAGCAGGGCTTCGAGGTCCAAAACTGAGTCCCATTGCTACACGCCCATGCTGGGGAGGCCTGGCCCTCTCTGAGACCTAATTTCCCATCTGCGGCGTGGGGGTTCCCTCCCAGCCCACCCACCCAGCTAAGGTGGGGTGGGCTCAGCTCGGATCCCATGTGCTTTGCAGACAGACTCAGTGGACCCAGCAGCCACAGGGCCGTCCCCTCTGACCTGGTGACCGAAACACCCTGCAGCAAAGACTGTCAGGGCAGTCAGGAGGGGATGGCACAGGCGTTGGTGAAAGCCTGCCAGACACCGAGGGAAACTGAGATACAGCCCCGTTAAGCCTCCAGCCATAAAGCCAGGGCCCTGACACGGGCTGACAGGGTGGCGTCTGCACAGTACAGACTTTTCCATCTGCCTCTCTAGCCGGTGGGCGGCTGAAAGGATGCCCCTCTCCCCAGCCACCGGCCCTGCCTGCCCAGGGACCTGCGGCCCCATGGAGCCCAGCTCGGCCTGGCAGGGGCGGGCAGTGCTCCTTGCAAAAGAGAGACTGTCTGCAGGCACAGACCTGCTCCCGAGCTGCCCGAGGCGGGGCAGCCAAACAGGCCCCGGGCAGGGCAGGGGCACATCCGAGGGCTCCCTGCACGTGGGAAGGTCCTACCAGGCCGGGGCCCGGGGAGCAGGAAGGAGGCCTGATGGCCATGCCACGTTCTCCTGCCACCGTCCTCAGCCGCCCACTTACTTAAGAGCCGGTGAAGGCAGACGCCCTTCCCGCCTGCCCGTTTATCAGGGGTTCCGGAAAAGGGGGCGGAGAGAGAGGAGGGGGGTGGGATGGGGGGTTGTTAAAGGAGCGAGGAGGCAGGGAGGGGGACCCCAGAGCAGAGCGATGGATGAAGCGGGATGAGAGGCCGGGGCAGGCGGCTGCAGGGCAGGTGCACACTTGCCATCTGTTCACATGGAGGACGCCACATGGCTGTCCCCGAGCGGGCCACAGCAGCAAAGCGGGCTAAGTGTAGGCAGACGTGCCACAGCACTGGGCCCCCCAAGGCAGGCCTCATGGGGTGGGCCAATCTGAGAGGCGGGCTGGCTGGGGTGTGGGCGTGGGACGGGACGGGGTGGCCTGTGTTCCCCCTTGCAAAGACACCCTCTTTCCCTGGCTGCTCAAGTGTGGAGACTCCAGAGCTCTGGAAACCTCTTCCATCCAGGAGGATTCCCCAGACTGGCAAAGTCTGGCGGGGGAGAGGAGGGAGGGGGGCTGGCTCTGGTCTCGGGGCGCCCCAAATGTTCGCCTGCTTGGCAGGGATCGAGGATGTGGGCGTCGGAGATGGGAAAGCCAGCCCGATCCCAGCACCTTGGAATGGGAGAGTGTTTGGAATGCAAAAGCCAAAAAAGGATGTAGTTTCTGCGGAACGGAGCTATGCGCTCGCGGGCTCCTGCAGCCCTCCCTGCTGGCTGCGCCGGGCAGGCCTGACAAGGGGGCAGGCCCCCGGGGGAGCAGAGGGGCTCTGGGAGCCAAGCAAACCTTTCTGGAGGCATCCACACTTGAGGTGACAGGGCTTGATGAGGATGGGGGGCAAAATAGTTCTGGCCAGGAAACCCAGAGCAGTGCAGGAAAACATTTTTTTAAAGGTCCTGGATCGGGAGGTGGGGCTGGCTGTCATAACCTGGTTCACTTTGGTTTCCCAAAACCCAATCAAGACCCAGCCCCCTGCTGCCTGCCATACCCCGGGTGGGGGGCAGACCCCGAGGAGGGGAGATGGAGGGAGGACAGAAAGAAAAGGGTTTTGCCTACCTACGGAGCAACGAGCCGGGCTGGGGCTCGGGCTCGGGGGCCTGCTGCGCTGTCTGCCCTACTCCCAGCCTTCGCTTTGCGTCCAGAGTGCAGCGTGAGAACAAATGCAAGAGACCGAAACAGACATTCAAAGCGTCATGGGAAGGGGTCAAGGGTGGAGGTGCATGGTCGGGCTGCTGGGGGGAGAAAGCAACGCGCTGGAGAAGCCGGTCGGGTGTTTTAGTGCGCCCTATTACCCAAATATCCCTTTCGAGGCCTCAGCAAAGGTCTGTTTGCAGGGGGTGGGGGTGGGGGGGCACCCAGAGCCAGCGGGTCACGCCGTGGCGCCTCGTGCCCCCTCCCCTCATCCCCATGGCTCCCACCTCTCGGCTTCGTGGTGGGGGCGGGTGCCCTGGCCACTGGTGCCGTGTCCAGCCCTGGTCTGGGGGGACCCTCAGCAGCCCCTAAGACATCATATATATATATATATATGGGGGGTGAGCTGGGGCAGGGGAGCTCGAAAACTGGGAAGCTGGAACCCTGGCTTTAAGGAGAAGGGGGAGAACAGGGGAGCGGGGGCACAACCCTGGGGGGTCTGGCTGAGGTGAGGGAGAGGGGGTTTTGGGAGGGATGGGGAGAAGGCAGACCAGCCAGACTCGTTCCCGGGGGCGCCGGGTGGGCCGCTGAGCAGGTGGTCTCTCTTCTCCACCCAGATTGAGCTGGCTCAGACTTGACAGCAACTGGGAGAGGGTGCGCTTCCCCAGTCACCCAAAATAGATCTCTGCCAATTTGGAGAGGGGTGGGAGGGAGACCAGGAATGCCAGAGCCAAGCCGGGCTCGAAAAGGGGCATTCCAGAGCCAGGGCCCCTTCTACATCTGGCCCAAGCCAGTCTGTGGCCCAGTTTGCCACGTCATACCTGGGGCCTTCCTCAAGGAAGGATTTGACAGCCAGGCTTTGGGGACTTCCAGCGCCCAGCTCTACAGGGAGCCCACACTTGAGTGAACCCTAAAACCAGGGCTGGGAGGCTTGCTGCCGCTTCTTGGCACATTGCAGACGGAAAGGCCTGAGGGGTCTCAGCCATGGCTAACCCCAGAAGCAAAATGCTGGTAATAAAAGGCGTCTGAGCTGGAATGTTCTCGGGGGCCACCAAGTCTGACCCTCCCCTTTTTACCACTGAGGTGACCGAGGCCCCCCCAGGCCAGGCCAGCACTCTTTGCGGAGCGCTGTGCAATGAAGCCAGTGCCTTCAAATTTAATGACCAAAAGGAGGGCTGCCCAGCACTCTTGACCAAACAGAAATACGTGTTGGAAAACAGGTGTTGGCAAATAGTTTTTGCCACTGTGTTGTAAGATTAGCTCTTAAAAAAATAAATTAAAAGACAAACAAGCAGCTAAAAACAAACCAAAAAAAAATGATGCTGGTGGTGAAAGCGATTGACTTTAAACCTGGAAAATGGAATGCATGCCAGTAGCTCTCAGGGATATTTGGATAACAGGGAAAGCGGTGGGCTGCGTTAATTCCATCTCTACTCCTTCTGGGGTGAGGTGAGGGGAGGAGGGGGAGGGGAGGGGGAGGAGGAGCCAAATGAAGGCAAGCGGCACCGAGTGGGCTAGTAAGGACACAGCAAGAGAGACAAGGCACACGGGTTTAGTTAAAAATGAACTCGATATGTTTAATAAAGCTTGGTATTACCAAAATTCGCAGTACAAACATCAAGTCACACGCCCACACGACAGAATTCCATTTACAAAATGTCCCACCAGGCCCATGCCAAAGGGGAGCCACCCCAAGCCTGTGGTCTGGATGGGCACAGAAGGGGCGAGAAGGAATTAGGTGGGGGGAGAGGAGGGAGAGTGGAGGAAAAAGTGAAGACCAAAACCCAGTCCGTAGAAGAGCTCCAAAAGAGCCAGCCGGTGATATTATCACAACGATACAGGTACAAATAAAAGCAAAAATAAAAATAACTAGGCTGATAACAGCAGGCTACGCTGCCAAGAACCAAGATGGCGGCACTTCCTGGGGTTGTCTGAGTTCAGACGACCGCAGCATCCGCCATCCCTCTCCTGTGTGCACACACTCGCGCTCTCGCGCTCGCTCTCTCCTCTCTCGCTCGCTCTCACTCACTGTCTGGCTAGAGAACACGTAAAGCATTTTGTGTTGTGAGCTAGTAACCTTGGTCAAACGAGTCCTCCGAAGAGTCACTGACGGAGGAACGGGCCTGGGCCTCTTGGAGCAGCAAACAAAACGGCTGCTTCCTGCTGGCGGCTGGCTTGGGTTTGAGAGTCCGGGCGGCCGCCAGGCCCCTCTTGGGCAGCTTGGGGGCTCCGGCTGGCTTGCTGCTCTGGGCCACCATGCCGCACAGGAGGGAAGACGTCAGCTTGGAGCTGGAGGGGCCCTGGGCGGCCCACTCGTCCTTCAGGAACTCGTCTTCTTCCTCTGAGTCCGTATCTGCAGTCAAAGTAGTTTTTAATAGAGGTTAAGTTGCGGAACGCCGGGAGATGCCGGTGTCTTTATTTTACTGTTTTAGCGGTTTTGTGAACAGACACGTGCGTGCCAGAACAGGCAGGCCCAAATGCCTACTGGCTGTGGGGGAAAAAAAGCCGTGTTATGCCGCTGCCAGCTCTCCTCCCCGGCCTGGGCCCCTTGCCTTTCACCTGGGGGGCTCCAAGCCACAGGCCTCACCGAGCTGCTCCTTTGTGGACTGGAGCCAGGCCCTCCCGACGCCACCAGCATCACCCGGCACAGCTGCCCACGCGAACACCGGGGCAGGGGAGGCGGCCTTCCCGGGCCCGGGAGCCAGGAGGAGCCCTCCGCAGGAACAGAATGTCTCTCCTATCACGGCGATCACTGGCGATCCCCTTCTGTGCCGTGCAATCGCACCCAGCCCAGGGGTTCCTCTGGGAGAGGGACCCGGCCCAGGAGGGCACAGGCTCGGCCAAAGAGCTTCTCCCCCAAACACAGGCTTCCGGGGGGGTGCTGGCTCACAAGAGCCAACCGTCCCCATCTCGTCCCCACTCCCCTTTCAGTGACATCACCCTGGTGGGCCCAGCGAGAGTGCTTATAATAAAGGACACTAGCAAATAACGCTACAACACAGGGCCTTTATTTTTCTTTTCTCCTTTTTTTCCTTTCGGAGAGGCGGGTTACCAGCACACCGCTACCAGCTTCCCCTAAGTCGTCAGCCACACTACAAGGACACTGTTCTAGGAGAGAGACAAGCAGCTTTGGGAAGGGGGCCCATCATGTGGCCCCAGCTCTGGTCCCTTATGACCCCACCCCAACACACGCACACCATTTTTATCCGTTTTACAAAAAAATTAGGCTGTAGAGCAAGATTTCACTGGAAAAAAGGGCTCCACAGCCCCAGATTGTTAATCCCTTGATCTAGAAAAACCCACTCTGAACACAATGAATGCTGACAAACGCCATTACAACTCTGGCAACACCCACCAATTCCCAATTCCAAGAGAAGACTGCACGTGCATGGGGGGTAGCAGGCTTCCACAAACATCCACACTTCCCCCACCAACTAAGACCCCAATTGCAGGGTAAGCCCCAACGCACTGCCACTCCCTGCCTGCCCCTCACCACAGCTCGCCCTTCACGTGCTTCAAGGCCACGTCCCCAGCTGCTGGCTCCCGTGGGTGACTGATACAACTTGGCTTCCCCCAAGAACCCCTCAGGCTTCCAGCCGTGCCCTGCCATCCACACTGCAAATGGAAGCAGCACAGATCTCTCTTCCACCTCCAGTCACGGCTTCTCTCTACTGGGAAACAGTCCCCCCCATCTCTTTGTAACTTTGCTCTCATTCACCTAGCATAGCAAATTAACAAAAATAAAGATAGGAGCTCTCTCCACAGCCAGCTGCATCTCCTCCGGCATCTAGATGAGGACAGGCCCCCTAAATCCTTGTCGTGATTTTGACCCACTTTTCTCACCTCAGCAGTGGCACTCTGGTGAGGTGGAAAGGAGTTACACAGGCAATTTTGAACACTCCTTCGCATCCACTCACTGCAGGTGAGCTCAGGGAGGGAGCTGACCTCTAACCTCTAGCTTTGCCAATCTACCACCCCCTGTAAGAGGCAGAAGTGGGAGATTCTTCCAGCCAGGCCACCTTCAGGGACTCCACCCTCTGGGAAGAATGAAGCAGCAGCCATCTCCCTTGTTCCCTCCAACTCGTCACTACTCCAAAATGAGCTGGGATGGAAACAGCAAAGGACAGCACTTCCCTGCTCCTGCAGAGCCTCAAGTCTCTGAAACCCTCTCTGCCTGGACCCACACTGCGGCCAGGGGCCTGGGCTGTCCGGGTTACTCCCGCCTGAATCAGAGGGCACGGAAGCCACATCAAGCATGCGTGTCCACAGCGCGCATCCTCAGGAGGCGAAGCAGAGAGGGCCGCTTGCCTCACTCATCTGCGCATCGGCCCAGGAGAACCACTGGTCCAGGGCAAGCAAGACACTAACATTTAAAAGACAAACAACCACGTAATCCTGGGCCAGACGCCATGTTGAGCTCTTTACCCTCAAAAGGCTCACAACAGCCCTGCAGAACAGGTGCTGATATCTGAACTCCAAGTCTTTATAAAGGCTTTATCTTCCTTAAGAATACACACTTCATCATAACATTAAACATGTCCATTTCTGCATCTCAACATTCAAACTCCTCCCAGTGAGCCTGCCAGAGCTGACCAAGGCCCAGGATACACAGAACCAAACAGCTGCCAGTGAAAGAGCTCTTCACCCAGCCAGGGCCTTGGCAATTCCAGAATAAACACTGCTGTCACATTCCAGGATCCAAGAAATCCCTCCAGGCCTCCCTGCAGAAGCCACATACCCAGTACCTATCTGTCCTGGGCAGAGGTATTCCATCAGCGGACACGTGCTGAGCACCTGCTGTATGCCAGAGGGCGTGGTCCAGACCACAGAAGGCCGGGGAGGGCGGCTGGCGGTAAGCTGAGGCTGTGTTTCCAGCACAGAAAAACCCTCCAGGCGGAATGCCCCGTGAAGGAGCCCCAAGACGGAATTCTATAGCCGTCTACGGCCACTACAATTAAAAGCAATCAAAATTCGGTAAGATTCAGGCCCTCGGTGGCACGAGGCACCTTGCAGGCGCCGATGTCCCCGTGCAGCCGGCTGCGAGTTGTACTGGAGAGTCAGGTCAGACACATCTGGGTTTGACCCGGACTCCAACTCTACCGGTCCAAAGGCAACGAGGGGGACTTAACCTTCCCTGTCCTGTAGTACCCCCAAAGGCAAAACGCGGGTACCCGCTGGCGGAGGCATCGCTAAGGCCACAAAGCCCCAATGAAGTAACGCCCGTCGAGTCCCAAGCTCGGGGCCCAGCACAGAGAGCCCTCGAAGTAACGTTTCTACCAACAGCCTTGGGACAAGGGCTGTAGCATCTACTCCGCTCCCCGCTCGGCTTCCCCAAAGGCCGGAGAGCTCCCTGTGGGCAGGCGAGGCCAGGTCTTCCCAAAGACCCTCAAACGCGGAAACACGCCAGCCTCTCTAGCGCTCGCAGCCGCCAACTCTGTGGCTCGAGTCCTCCAAACTATCGGCTTCCGGCGAACCAGCCGACGGCAAGGGCGGGCTTCCACTCCCACCTGCCAATCACAGGCCACCAGGCACCCGCACCCACCAATCACAGGTGCCCGCCAACCACAGGCACTTCCGCTCCAGGCGGCCTCACTTCCTGCCTGGAGCCCACGCAGAGAGACGAGGCAGACTTCGACTGCCCCAAACAGCGAGAAAGAGGGAGAGCGGGAGAAGAAACGGTCCCGGCGGCGCCACGCCGGCTACTTACTGTAGGAGTAGCTGCTCACTTCCGAGGCGAACGGGGACGGGGCCGGCTTGGGCTGGCCTCTGCCCTTGAACCCCACCTCCATCTTCCTGGCTTTGGCCGCCCGTTTGTGTTTACCTTCTCTGGAGGCTTTGAGGGACAGGCCAAGGCCTTTGGCCAGGGCCCTTCTGTCCTTGCTCAGCAGGCCGTCGTAAGGAGCCAGGTACCTGCTGCAGCCCCCGCCAGATTTCGCTTTCCCCCCAGAACTGTCGGAAAACTTGAAGGGCGACTTCAGCTTGTCCTGCTTGGTGAGGGAGAGCGCTTTGTCCAGCTTGCTCGCCAGTTGTTCCTGGTCGCTGGCCATCTTCTTCTTCTTAATCTTGAGCTGGAGAGGAAGTTGGGTCATGGGTTAAGGCATTTGGCAAAAGAGCACCGTGGATTCGGTGCCCAGGTTCGCATGAACCTGGCCTCGCCAGTCCTTCACGCTGCCTCCGTGGCTTCTGGTGAGTTTCGTAATGTCTCTTAGCCTCGACTCTGTAAAATGGGGGCGATTATGGGCCCAGCAGGGTTGTTCTGAAGACGAACCAAGATGAGGCACCTAATGCACTTATCACAGTGTATGGCACACGGTAACTATTTATTAAATAGTTTTTATTGCATTCTCAATGATTGGCACTGGCGTTGCCACTCCGGCTCTCAGTGGCACTGTCTGGTGCCTCCTGGAGAAGGACGGCAAGTGCACAGTGAGCTGGAGAAGGCAGCTGGATTAAGGAAGGGTTAGAGAACCAGGATGGAGAAGTCAAACCTTAGCATGGCTGACCTGCTTCTCTCAACTGCCTGAACCATGGAGATGTCTGTATAATCTGTATCAGCCCATCTAACTAAATGGGCAGGAGCTGCCAAGAAAATGCCGGGAGTGTGCCTTGGATGCCTGAAGCAGATTGGAGATTTCACAGATTAAATTCCTGCTTGCAGTCTTTCAGCAAGTAGAGTGGCCATTTGTGGTTGAAGTGAAATGTGCAGTTTTAGAGCCATTAATGCCCCTCATTTGAACACTTTATCTCTGTTTTCTTTAACCAGGTAGGATTTCATATGGAAGAAAAAAGTTGGACTAGGGTCATTTGAATGACAAAGCTATCCTTCACAAATTGAACGCAGAAAGGATCCTGCTGTCCAAAGTGGCTCTCTCTCCCCCTCCTGGACCCAGTCTCCCCATGTGAGTATTTGTCTGATGGTCACATCAACAAAACACCCCCCTCGCACGGGGCTTGAGGGGCAGAGATGGTGAGATGGATTCATATTTAGAGACAAGGGCCTTCAGGAGAGGATCTCAGTGCTCTGTAGAAATAAGAAAAATCAAGGAGTTGGCTCTCACCCCACTACCCCTGGAGGGTTCATGGAGGAAATCACAATGGCAGCAAGCCCTTGTTTCCTAGAACTACAGATTGGAGAGGCTGCTCATTAAACAATTATACTGTTAAACAACAGCGCAGTTGTATTCTTTGGTTAAGAACCTGCCGTCTGCCTGCTTGGCTTCAGCAAAAGGTCACGGAACACACAGAAGGGAGGCAGCTTCCAGTACTGGCTCTGCCTCTGAGGCTGTGTTACTTTGGTAAGCCCTTGGCTATCTCTGGGCCTTAATTTCCCCCTCTGCACAATACGGAAGATGGGACCAGAGTTGTTCAGGCAGTGAGGCAACCCCTCCTGGGATTTCTTTACAGTGATGGAGGCAACAGATTCACAGAGGGAGTGCACGCTCCAACAGACCCTCCAGAGGACCATGGCACACCTGGAAGATCAGGTACTCACCTGGCTCATGAAGTCGGAAGAGGTTTCGTGCTCATCCCAGGGCTGGCTCCTCCCCCTGGCTTTCCCAATTCCACCAAGGGCATCGTGGTCCTCCTCGGCCCCTTTGTGTCTCTTCCTGATCCCTGTTCCCAGCTCGTACTCATCTGACATCAGCAGGGACTTGCTGCTCAGCCTGAAACCCAGAGGCACCACCAGTCAGCAGCCTGGCCAGGCTGCACTCAAGGGCCGGGGGTCTCCATCCTCGGGCCCTGAAGGGTGGAGTACAGACGGTGGCGCACAGACTGGTGGCAGAATAACGAATCTGGGGAGATGGATCCTGCAAAACTACAGTGCTGGAGTTCTGGGATATTTGTGAACAAGGCAGGATGAGAGTTCAACGTGAAAGAGAAACTTTTCCAAGCCAGCATCCTCTGCTGGCGTCTAATGTTCTTTTGCAAACACACACAGACACACACAGACACATCCATCTTTGCACAATTAGATACCTCTTTACCAAAATATGCCAAGAACCAGGGGTCAGAAATAACCAAGGAGATCTCCCAGGATGGGAGGGAGGTGGTCAGAGTCAAGAGGCTTCTGGGAAGGAGCCATTTGCTAATCTCCTGGGCCCTGGTGACTACAGGCAGTTGGGACATGGTCCTGGTTCAAAGGCTTCTCTTGCCTGCTCCGAGCTAACGCTTCATGAGTAATAACGAAACCAGCTTGCCCTTATTTGGCACTTTATATGTGTCTTGCATGGTGTCAGTGCCTTACATTTAAAACTGCAGAACACTTTGTTGTATAAACCAAGGCTCAGAAAAGCTAACAACAAGCCCAAGGTCACAATACGTGGTAGAATGGGGCTGGGACTCGAGAGCAGGTGCTTCCACCAGTTCTGGGGTCTGTCCTTGTACCCACTAGGCCTGCACTGCTGGCGGCCCCAACCTCTGGCTGTCTTCTCCAGGAGCCTCTTCCCTCCCGACCTATGGCTGATGATGGGGTACTTCTTCCTCTCCATTCCCTACTCAGCAACATCCAGGGAGGTGAAATCAAGACGTGGGGACCCTTGGGGCCGCCCCACCGCCTCTCAGGTGCCTTTCGGAGGTGGCCCCTCCTGCTTCCTCAGGCCGAGCCCTGGGCCGCCTGACACTCACCCTACCTGGATGCTCCAAGCTGAGGAAACACCAACCCCTTTTCTTTGTGGGGCCTCCTGCGGCTTGTACTCCCTCACACCCAGAGAACACCAAAGCGGCTCTCCTCTCCTCTCCTGGCCCCAGAAGAAAAGCTCTCATTCCAGCCGCAGTCAGGAAAACCTCCAGAGATGCCAAACAAAGCTGCTGCGGCTGCTACCCAAGGAGCTTGTCCCCAAAGTGCATGGAGGAGGTGGCTCCAGATTCAGGGGCGGGCTCAAGCAGGAGGTGCCAGCAGGTCAGAAGCGTGCTGGGCACAGAGGGGTCCAAGCAGCAGCCCGAGTCAAAGCCCGTCCCTGCAGGACCAGCAGCTCGGCCACTGCCGCCTCAGAAAGGAATTAGTCCCTTGGCCAGAGGAAGCGCCTGGTAACGGCCTGAGGAGCTGTCCGTGGGGTCACGCTCCCCTGGGTACCGACGGGCTCCGCGGGCCTGTCCTCCTGGCCCAGGCAGGCCCTGCGCTCCCTGCAAGTTGCCGTGGCCGGTGGCTCCGAGCCCGAAGGCCGCGAGGTCCCGGGGCAGGCAGGCCGGGCTCCTCCCCTCCAGGCCCCGGGCCAGTCCCGACCCGCAAGGGGCCAGCCTTACTTTCCGCCACTGGTGCGGCTCCTCCCTCTCCCGCGGGGGGCCGGCAGGGCGCTCGGGGCGGGCGTCCGTTTCCGCGGCCTGCCGGGGCCTCTGCGTGCCAAGCTTCTATGGGGTTCCTCGCGCCTGTCCCTTGAAAAGAATCACACGCGCGGCTGGGACCCCGGGGGAGGGCGCGCGGGGCAGGGCGCTCACTGCACACGCACCGTCGGGCCGCACGCACACCTGCCCTGGCTCCTGCCGCTGCCTGTGCCGCCCCGCGGGGCCGGGGCCCGGGACCCCGTGACAGGGGCCCAGGGCGCGCACTCACTCGGCCTCGTGGCGCCTCTGCAACTTCACCAGCTCGCGCTGCTTCTCCTTGTACTGCCGCTGCACCTCGGCCAGCCGCATGCGGAAGTCCAGCTCCACGGCGTCCATGCTCTCCAGGGAGGACTTCACGGCGTACATCTGCGGGGGCCACACCAGAGAGGGGTGACCCTAAGGGCCAGGACCCAGAGCCCCCCAGCTGCCCACCCCCAGGGCCGGGGCTGCCCTCATAGGCAGGAGATGGGGAATCACAGAGACCCCAGCCAAGCCCCTTCTCCGCCACTTCCTAACTGCGGCCCACCCCCTCACTCCAGCCCCCTCCAAGGTCTGGGTCCTGCCACCCACTCAGGGCTGCCCCAGGTTTAAATCGGAGGGTGGCGCACGCGAGGCCCAGGGCCATGGGGTTGGGATCAGTGCTCACGGGGAGCAGAGTGGCTGCTTGGGGGGTGGGAGAGACTTGGTAAAGGGTGGGACGGCAGCACAGCCCAGAAGTGCATAACTAAGACTGGCTAACGTGGGAAACTGCAAGGCTGGCTAGATGTTGCCAGAGATTTTTAAAAACAGCATAGAACTTTACTACACAGTGACCCAAATGCAAACTATAGACTTCAATTAATAAAATAATTCTAACAAGAGCATAGATTCACCAGTTGTAACAAAATTACCACACCAATATGTTAATAGGGAAAGATTTGGGGGGTGGGGTAATACGGGAACTCGACTTTCTGTGTAATTTTTTCTGTAAACCTACAACTGCTCTAAAAATTTAAGTCTCTTAAAACCACAGCACATTGCATATAACAACTGCTCAATAAATAAACGATGCTCCTGTGTTATCAATTATACATGGAGACAAAGGCAAGTAAAGCCGGGGGCCCTGGCCCCACAGGCCAAAAGCAGCCAGCTAGGGCTGGCACCTGCTCTGCCCTCCTCCCAGTCCACATCACTGCCACCCACAGGAAACGCTCACCACACGTTATCATGTGGGTAAACTGAGTCACGGGGGAAGGGAAATGGCCTGCCCAGGACCGCAGATCCGGCCTCTACATGAAGCCAGCCGTGCCCCACCCCATGAGCCCCGGGTCAGCAAGATGGCGGCACCTCACCCGTTCCTCCTTCTTCTGCATCCAGCTGTACTTCTTGTTGGGGTTCAGCTCCCGGGGCAGCCGCAGGTTCTTGAGCGGGTCCCCGAAGGGGCCGTCCAGCACCTCCTGCAGCACGTGGCTGCTGGCCACCAGCAGGCTCTCCAGCGAGGGCCGCACTGCCGGGCCCCGCTCCGCACCTGCAGAGGCCAGCAGGGTGAGCCGGGCCACCCGGGGTGCAGAAGGCACGACCCCGGGCACTGCCGCCAACCCCACTCCCAGCCCGAGCAAGCCCAGGGCTGCCCCAATGCCACGGCCCCACCAAGACGCTAACGGGACCGAGGCCCTTCCAGATTTCAGGAAACAGGCTAAGCAAAACGAATGGGAGCGGGGACAGATCCTCCAGTATGGCCCGTTCTTTAAAATGTCGGTGGGTGCACAGAAAAAATCCAGGAGCGTCACCAAAGCCGAGAGAGTTGCTTCCTAGAAATGGGGCTGCCTTTCTGTTCAAGTTCCTGAAGACGTCCCATGATGAATGGGCCTGCCTTTCATAATCAGAGAAAGTTTTCTAAACTGTGAAAGTAATATGTGCACGCAATTAAAAATGCAAGTAGATGGTTCCAGAAAAGCTCATGCATCTTCAAATACATGTTTAACGTACGACATCCTTTATGAAAAATACAAAAACAGCACCAGTCGATATCTATTGTCCCAGTTTGCCTTTTTCCATTTAACATCTTGTTTTGTAGTAACACAAAACAGAGCTTCTCATTCTTATTAGCTGAAAACTTACAAAATGGCTGTTTCTGTAACTTGACATTGGAATACTGGCAGTTTTATGTGGCTGAGGCTAGTAACGACTGCCTGGGATTCCTGATGTGTTGAATCTAAATAATCCCCCAGGAAGCCACTTAGCTTGATTCCTAATTTTTTTTTTTTTTTTTTTTTTTTTTGTCGTGGACAGACGTGCACACGGCTGGGGACCCGAGTGTTAGGAAAATTCCCTTCACCATGGTCCCGCGATAAAGGTCTGTGCACTCACCTTTCGGTAAAGATTGCCAAGTGCCCTCCAAAAAGGCTGCACCAAACCAGAACACCTCCACGAGAGGAGATGACGGCCTGCTTCTCCACCATCTCTCTCTCAAAGTGAGTTCTCTAAATACTTTATTGATGTTCTCTTTGTGATCTAATAATATATGCTCATTTTTTGTGTGTGAATGTTCCATGTACATGTGAGAAAAAAGTATAATCTCTATTCTCCATGTGTCAAGTTCTCTATTTGCTACGTTAATAAGTATACTTATTATATAATAGTAGATAAGATATAATACCGGGGTTCCCCGGCCTCAGCATGATTAACTTTTGGGGAGGGGTCCTTCCCCGTTGGGGGCCCGTCCTATGCACGCGGGTGTGTGTGCGTGTGTGTGTGTGTGTGTGTGTGTGTGTGTGTATGTGTGTGCAGGACGTGCAGCGGTGTCCCTGCCCCTTGGCCACTAGATGTCAGCAGTGCCGTCCTCAGGCTGTGACAGTCACAAGTGTCTCCAGACAAGGCCAAAGCCCCGAGGGGCAACACTGGAGAGGCAATCACTGGTTCTGGTCCTCTACAGCCTTGGGGAAACTGAGGCCTGAAGCAGTGAACCTCCCTGGGGGGGTATTAGATGGAAGCAACCGGCCCACCCCAGGAACGGCAGCCTCGTGCCCCCCACTTGCAGGTCCCATGAGCCCCAGGATCCGTTGGTGTTGGGTCTCCATTTCACAGGTGAGGGAAGTGAGGCGCCACCTCCTGCACCTTTAGGGAACCCAGCCCCGAGACCCTCCCAGCCTTGGGGTGCCAGGGCCAGGAGGCCCCAGACCCGGGCGGGGACCCCACCCAGAGCAGGCAGCAGCCTGGAAGGGAGGAAGGGGGGCTGGGCACACCAGGGGCTGCACCAGCTATGACGTGTGTGTACCCCCAGACATGGGTGAGGATGGGGCGGGGTGGGGGGCAGCACCTCCAGGAATTAGCACGGGGCCTGGGAAAAGCTCCCATCAGGGTCCTGGGAGACTCAGCCCTACCCGGAAGCCTGTTTCCAGCTTGGCACCCCCCCCACCGTGGCTTACAGCCCACGTGCACACAGGTAGGGGCTCCAGCGCCACGCCACAGATCCACTGTGACCTCCCACAGGCACCTCCAGCTTCTCACATCCAATTCCCAGTCACCCCCCCCAAAAAGCTGCTCCCCCCTGCAGGAACTGGCAAATGTAGTCTCCCCGGGGCTCAGGCTCAAGCCCTTGGCTCGTCCTCACCCCCCGGCCAGCCCACCAGCCAAGCCTCCCAGCTGTGCCTTCCCATCGAGCCTCCACCCGCTGCCCCGCCCGGCCCCAGGATGGCGACAGGAGCCCCCCACCCTGGTTCCTGCCCCACCTGGGCCCCCTGGTCTGTTCACAGCCCTCTCTCCCAGCGCCCCCCCCACCCCCCAATTCACTCGAGAGTCCAAGCCAGACTTGATGATGGCCACAAGGTCCCAGGATCAGCCCTCATCCCCCCACTGCTTGCCCACACCCTCCCCCTGCCCTGCTCTCGCGCTCCCACCCCAGGCCCTTTGCATGTGCTGCTCCTGCCTGGAATGGTTTCCCCACACATTTCCCAGTCTCTGCTGCTACGTCCCCTTAGGAAAGATGCCTGCCCGCCTCAGCCCCGTACCCTCCCACCTGTGTCCGTCACCACCTGGCAGCTCCCGGGGCTGGCCCCAGCATCGACAGGCACGCGGCAGGTGCTTCGGAAGCAGCTGTGGGGTGAATGGAGGTAGCTCCCCCCCCACCCCACAAGGGAAAGTGAATCAGCAAGACCCAGGCTGGGAGTGGGGGAGGGGACGGGGTCGGGGGCCCCCACATTGGGAGGGCTGTGGGCTGTGGCCTGGGAGACACCAGTCAACCCCTAGGCCTCCTCCTTCCCCAGTGCCCTCTGGCCCCTTCACGGTCCCCATTTTAAAACCCACCAGCAGCCGGCAAGATCCAGAAGACTTTTATTTTTTCCTGAACTGTTGTTTTTCTTCTTTTGGACTGAATTATTTTAGAACAAGAGAACAACAGGTGCCTGCCGAGGCGGCGGGAGTCTCCCGGCCCACCCCAGGGGGCGCGTCCCTCCCACATGCTTTCTGGGGGGGCATCGTGACCACAACCTCAAAACACCATCCCCACACGCGGCTGTGTCTTGACCCAGCGGCTCTGCCTCTGGGAACAGCCCCAGAGAAACTCAGGGAGGCGCGCACGGTCTCCTTCAAGGACAATCAACACGTTACTCGAGACGGAAAAATAGGAAAAAAAGGCAAAAAGATGCCGGTGCTCCAGGGTTGGGTCATCAAAGGCTTTGGAAAATGTCTCATGAAGAGTCTGTGAGGCGTCACCAGGGGCGGAATGGGGCAGGGCACGGGGAGCTAGTGCTTCGTGGGTGCTGAGCTTCAATCTGGGGTGACGTCTCGTTCTGGTCATGGATGGAGGTGACGGCAGCACCGAGATAGGTGTGTGTGTGGAAGTGCTTATGAGGGGAAATTTTAGGTTGTAGATATGTTGCTAGAATTAAAAAACAAACATAGGACTGTATGAGACAGCGAACCCTAATGTAAACCATGGACTGTAATGTTTCATTAAAAAACATGCTTTCATCAATTGTGACAAATGTACCACACTAATGCCAGCTGTTGTTAATAGGGTAGCATGTAGGAACCCTGTATTTTATCCATGATTAAAAAAAAACAAAAATCAGTGTTTGGGGAAAAAATATTTGCAAATGAAAACCAATAATAAAATAGAATCTTCATATAAAAAAAAACCACGAGGTACAAACAGCAAGTTTCAAAACACTGTTCACAATACGATCTTAATTTTCGGAGTGAATGTGAATGGTAGGTGTGGGAAAAATTGGAGAGGAAGTACACCAGATATTCCAAAACACGAGCCATGATGTTGTCATCCCTCCCCACTGCGGCCTGGGCCCCTCCTCCATGCCGGGTTCTGGGCTGAGCGTGGGGTGGGGAGATGGGGGCCGACCTGCACCCCCTTCCTCACACATTTCTGGGTGCACCCCAATTTCCCATCAGCCATTTTGTGCCCAATTCATTCCCCCTTCTGCTCAAGGTACCCATTTTCTTTCAAGGCCCAGCTCACGACCAAGCGCGATCAGCCGACTCTGTTCCCTGGGCCTGACGTTTTGCTTCTGCAAGAGGCTTAAACCCTAGTCCACCAACAAGCACACGTCTGAGTGTGCATCAGAGCTACCAGGAGAGAGGTGGCCTCTCTCGGAGGCTGCTGGGCCGACTGGGCCCTGGTAAGGAGAGTCACCCGGCCTTGAATCACACCATCAGAGAAGAAAGTGGAGCAGGTAGGACAGCGGGCGGGAAGGACTCAAGCAAGCAGGTGTGTAGGAAAGAGAAATTCCTAATGACTCAGTTTGAGTGCCTGGATCCAGCCATACCTGAAATCACCTAACTACTGCTGTACTTCAGTTCCATGAGCCAATACATTTTCCCCACCTTTTTCTAAGCCAGTTTAAATTAGTTTCTGTCACCTGCAACCCAGAGAATCCTGCTGATACAGACCACACCATCAGGAGGATGAAAGGAGAAACGTTACTGCTAAGGAAACCCATAAAACCCAACCGCCAAGCGAGCGCTCACCTCCCACGTCCTGGCTCCGCTTCTCCAGCTCCAGCTCGGCGATCTCGCTAAGCAGGGTGATGCCGTGCAGGAAGCTCTGTTCCAGGACGAGAGTCTGGGCCGCTTCCAGCTTCTCCAAGGCCGGAGGTCCGGTGCCCGGGGAGGGCAAAGGCCTGGCCTGGGGCAGCTCCGCGGCTGCCACCAGGGCGTTCATACCGGCCAGCGGGTCCTCCAGGCTGGGCAGGAATTGGTCAGCGCCCACCTCCTCTAGGTAGCAGGTGCTGCCGAGCACAGGGGCGGCCTCCTGGGCCTCCAGGCTCGGGCACTGTCCATCCCCAGCAGGCACGTCGCCATCAGGCAATTCCAGGCTGGGCCGCAGATCGCCAGGGGCCGCAGGGGCCAGGCCGTCCTCGGGCACAGCCTCCGCCAGGGGCACATCCAAAGGCACACCGACGGGCACCTCCACCGGCTCCTCCTTGGCCTCAACCAGCGCCTCGGGCATCAGCTGTGGCCCCGGGTCCGGGGTGGCCGCGCAGGGCTCCGTCTGGCCCAGCGAGTCGACTCGGGCTTCAGGCCCCTCTGCGAAGTCCAGGCCCTCAGAGGGCTCGGTGCAGACCTGCCCCCCGGTGCTCAGTGCCTGGGCCTCCAGCAGCACTCCTCCACAGCCACCCACAGGACTGGGGGCCGGCCTGGCCTCCGGGGTGGGCAGGGCCAGCGGCGACTCCAGCGGGGGCAGCTCTGTAGGCTCCTCGTCCATGTCCTCCACCTCCGCCTTCACCTCGCGCTCCACCAGGGGCTCCTCCTCGGGGTCCACCCGCAGCGGCTCGGGAATCTTGGAGGGCGACAGGCGGAGGGGCTTGTCTTCAGGCGAGAGTGCCAGGCGCTCAGGCCCCTCAGCAGGCAGCGGCACATCAGGGGCCAGGCCGTCTGCATCGGCCGCGGCCGTGGGCTGCAGCAGGAAGGGGTAGGGTCGCCCATAGTGCGGTGGCAGAGCTTGAAACGGGTACCTGGGCGACATGTCTGCCGGAGACACTGAGCGTCAGTGTGGGTGCCACAGCCACACCCTGAGGCCCCCTTCTCCCACCACAGCCCCCAGGGACCCTCACAGGCCTGACATCCCCCAGCAGAGAGAGCCAGAGGCCACTCTCTCCACTGGGCCAGCCTGGCATCTGGGGGGCCCCGGGCCTTGGCAGTCTGGTCCTCAGGGACTGAGGTCTCACGGGCAGAACTTCCACTGCCTCAGTCCCTCACTGGGCAGTCCCGGCTGAGCTGTCTCTGACCTCCAACCCACGAGACCCCCGTCCCCCTTCAAGCAAGGCTGGGATATCCACCTTGCTCCAGAAATAATACTAATGCCGTTGTCACCCCCTCCTTTTACTCTAACCCCCAATTCAACTGGCATCTGCCTGAGAGCAGGACTGTAGCAGCCCAGTCCACAGCAGGGTGAGGGGCACATGCTGGGGAGAGAGATGAACGGAGGACTCCCACCCCCCCACCGTGGGAAGGCAGCAGGCTCAGCACCAGAAACATCAGCCTCTCAGCAAACTCCTCAGAGAGGGCCAGCCCCTTGCCCAAGCTCACACAGCACTTCAGTGGCAGAATCCGAATGCCAAGTCTACCCAAGCGCAAGCACGCTCCCGTAACGGGCAGCAGGGAGGCGAGTGGCTGCCTCGGCTGCCATCAGAGCCGTGCACCTGCACATCCCCAGCAGCAGGGGCCACAGAAAGAGCGCGGTGTGCAGCCGGCGGGGGGCAGGGGGAAACTGCCCACACCGGGCACCCCTGCGCCGCCGTCGGCCTGGCAACGCTACACCCGCAGTCCCAGCCCCCGCGCAGCTGTGATTTTGCGGGTCTGGCTTTGGGCTACGGCTCAGAACCAGGCCTTTTGGAGGAGGCTCTGATGCGCCCATCTTCCCGCCACCACTGCTGGGGAGGGGCTGGGGGGCCTTTGCCTGATGGTGAGCGCATGCATTCATTCACCCCAGGCCTGGCACACACTGTGTGCTCAACAGAGACGGAATGAATGAATTCGCAAATGGGGGGTCGGTTTCACCGGCGACCGGAGCCAGAGCAGAGATACGGGACAGACCCCTGGGGCTCCCAGTCCCACTCCTGAGACGGAACAAGGTCTCTTACCTGAGAACAAGGCCTGGAAGGGGCTGGGGGCGCCCTTCTCCAGTTCCAGGTCTTTCTTCTCGACGACGTTCTCGGGCGCCTCCTCCTTGCGGGTGATGCCGGGCGGGGGAGGCGGGGAGGCGGGCGGCGGGCTGCTGGGCCGGGGGCTGGGTGAGGCCGGGTAGGTGTAGCCGGGTGGCTTGGTCACGTCCTCCAGCTTCTGGATGACCTTGGCCTTCAGGGCAGCCACGGGGGAAGCGCGGGGAGACAGGGGTGGCGGTGGGCTCATGGCCGGGCCATAGGTGCCCCCGGGGCCGCTGGGCAGGCTGGGGGGCTTCCGAGGCAGCAGCCCGGGGCCCGCAGCGGCCAGGCCGGCCTTGCCCGCCGCCTCCAGGCTCCGCTTGCTCACCTTCTCCTCCATCTCCACCCGGTGCTCCTGGGCCTTCAGCCGCTCCTGCTGGGGAGGCAGCCGGCGGGCAGGGTCAGCGCGGCAGGGACCATCCGTGCCCGCCCTGTGTCCGGGGCCCCTTGGCCAGCAGAGAACCGGGGCCGGGTCCAGGGCCCAGGCTGGCCCCTCGCCCCCTCCCGGGCCCGACATGTAACAAACACCATGTTCCATGCAGAACCCCAGGAGATGGTGCGGTGACGGGGTGCAGCCAGAGCCCGGGCAGCTGCTGGGGAGGCCTGGGGGGCCCAATCCTCCTTCCAGGGGCTCCACCAGGGCTGGTGGGGTCCTCCTCTCCTGCCCCAGGCCCTGCGACCACACCTCTGCAGGGCGCTCACTGCCACCTGAAAGCCTTTTTCAGCCGTCCCTGTCTGGTCCCCTGCAGCTCCCCAAACACCTCAGGGGGGCCAGGAGGAGCCCTTCTCCACCCTCGAGAGGTGAGGGGGCCAAGGCTCATCGGGCGCCCAACAGAGAGCACAGAACACTCGGGGAAGGAGAGCAGTTCGGCCGCTCCGCAAAAGGCTAAGACAACCAGACTGTGAGCTGGCAACCCCACCCCCCAGGGGCAACACCCCCAAAAATCGGGAACAGAAACCCGGGATGCGTGCAGCCAACGTTCACTGCAGCACTGCCCACGAGAGCCCACGGGCAGGGGCCACCTACGTGCCGTCCACTGACGAACAGATAAGCAAAAGGGGGTCCCTCCCAACGGCAGAGTATCACCCAGCCCTGAAAAGAAGGCAGCTGTGATCCCACTATGATGTGCATGAACCTCGAAGTCACTGCACCCCGTGAATAAGCCAGACACCAAAGGACATGCACTGTGAGCTCACGAATACGGAGTCTCAGCTCCACAGGGGCGGGAAGCAGACTGGAAGTTCCCGGGGACCGTGGGGGTGGGAGGGAGAAGTGGGCATTACTGCGGGATGGGACCGAGTTTCCGTTTGGGGTGATGAAGTTTTGGTAACAGGAGGTGGTGACGGTTGCACGACATGAGTGTGGCTGACGCCACTGCACCGTATGCTTAGAAGGATGAAAACGGCACGTTGTGTCATGTATGTGCCACCACGACAAGAAGAAGCAAAACGCACTGGGAAGCTACACTCTTGAGGACTAGCTGCTCTCCCTGTCGTTCCGACTCATTTAACAACCCAATCAGGGTAGGGGTTCTGCATGTCTCCACTTTCTGGACGGGGAAACTTGAAACCCAGAGCAGTTAAGCAATTTGCCCAAGGGCACACAGCCAGGCGGCAGGGCTACGATCCCAGCCGAGGGCCGGGCACTGGGACGTCTCATGTGTCCCATCTGATGGGATCGGACATCGCGGGTGTCGGGGGGCCGGCCCAGCCCCAGAGGCAGCCCCGGGCCATCCCAGGGAGCGGCCCAGCCCAGCCCTCTCATGGCTGCTCCCAGAGGCCTCCTGGAGAGAAGGGGCCAGCTGGGCTGAGGCCACAGAGGGAGCCCACTGGATCCTTCAGCGTCCACTCCAACCCTACCCCCACTCCCCTGGGCCTCCTACCTCAGTCTCCCCTACTCCCTGCCTGCAAGGCCCAGCCCCTGCCAAGCTCTGTCCACTGTGCCCCGTGCTCGGGGTGCCCTTGCACGGTCAACTCCTTCAGTTTGTGCTGAAATGCCACCTCCTCCAGGAGGACTGCCCTGCCTGCTCAGCTCCCTGGGATTTTCTCCCTCGCGGTCTGTAATGGTTTGGGGTTTCTGCTGGCTGACTCGTCGGCCCCGCTGTGGGTGAGGACTCGGGAGACGGTTCAGGGGCACCCCACACCCCCGGGCCCCGGCCCCGACTCACCACCAGCTGAGCGCTGCGCTGCAGCTCCAGGGCCTGGGCCGCTTGCTGCTGCAGGTACAGAAGTTCCTGCTGCCGCAGAAAGTGCTGCTGGGAGAAGAGCTGCAGCTGCTGCGCGTGGTGCAGGGGGCCACGGCCGGGCGGGTACAGGGCGGGCCAGAGCGGTGGCACCGCAGCCCGCTCCATCAGCTCCGCTGCGGCGAGACAGACCCCGTGAGCTGCCCCGCGGTCGGGCCACAGCTCCCCTCTCCCGCGACATCACGTCCCCCCGCTTCGGGACGGAAACACTGAGGCAGCAGGGCTGGGCTCTGCCAGGCCCCAGCTTCCTAGCTTGCTCCATGGCTTTCTCCACGGACCATGATCTCCGGCCCCCAGGCTCCCAGCCCCGACTCCTCCCGCTACACCCCGTGCTCTGCGCCTGGAATCCTCAAGGGGCTGGGGGCTGGCAAGGCAGGGGGTTACTGCCTGGGGCTTCAATGAGAACCCCGTGACTTCCTAACACGTGGACCCCACTGGCATCAGAAGTCCTCCTCAAGCTCCTCCCGCTGCCCACCCCCGACAGGAGGCCCTGGGGGAGGCTGGCTACAGCCCCTGCCACTGCCATGGGGCACCCACTTACCAAAGTGAGGCAGGTGATCGCTGGGGATGACCACCACCTGGCCCGACTGGGGGTCCCTGACAAACTGGTAGGCCGACGGCAGGGAGCCCCCCAGGCCAGGCGGGAAGGCGGGCGCCATGCCCTGGTGCAGAGATGGGGGGCCCAAGCCTAGGAGGGGAAACCCAGGCCCACGTCAATGCCGGGCAGCTCCAGGCCCACCCCTGCTGTGCCCGGCCGCACAGTCCCGGCCCCTTGACAGCAGACGGCCCCTAGAGCCACCCGCCTTCCCCAAACCAGGCCCAGCACAGAACCCCACAGGCCAGGAGCCTCTTCAGACAAAAGAGGGAGACGAAGCTCGGCAAAGATCAGTGCAGAGGAGGGGCCGGTTCTGAGCTCGGGGACACCCCCCCGCCCCTGCCGCCTCCTTCCCAGTCCACACCCCACCTTCATCCACCAGGCCAGGAGAGGAGTCGCCACCCCCACCCCTGCGGACCCCCAGCCCCACACTCACCGTAGGGGTGTCCGGCAAGCCACATGGACGTGCTGCCCGAGCGGGGCAGCCAGGGGTGCGTGGCCAGGTGGGCAGCAGGGTCCGCGGACCAGCGGCCCGAGCCCGACAGCACTGGGCCCCCGGTCACCATGAGGTTGGGGTTCAGGCCGTTGGCAGCACAGCTGGTGGGGTGCAGGCGGGCCAAGTCAGCCAGCTCCTTGCTTTCTCTGGGGATGGGAGGGGGCAGAGGGGGTGTCACCCTCGAGACCCAGTGGGGTGCCCAATGCCCCCCATCTACCCCCCAGTGGGGCACTCAGGGTGCAGGTGGGTGATACAGGCCAGGAGGGCGTGGATGGGCGACAGGGCAGGGGCCAAGAGGCCTGAGCACCTGGGCAGGCTATGAGCAGAGGGACCCCCTCCTTGCGCCATGGGGAAGCCCTGCACCCATTGTATGGATGAGAGCACTGAGGCTCAGGGGGAAGGCAGGCCCTCGCACGGGGGGCACGGGCGCCCCACACGAGCTGCCCCCCAGCCCTCACCTGAGCAGCTTCTCCTGGTCCCGCTCCAGCCGCCCGCCCAGCAGCCGCTCCTCCCGATGCCGGGCCCTGTCCTCGCAGTCCTCGTCTGTGCGTCCATGCCCTGAGTGGGAGACCCGGCCAGACGTGAGCCCCTGCCCGGCTGGACCTGCTCCCACGAAAGGCCCCTGGTGTGAGGGGCCCTCCAAAGGAAATGCCCGGGATGGGCAAATCCATGGGGACAGAAAGGGCTGCGGGGAGATGGCGGGACAGAGAGGTGACAGCTGAGGGGTGCAGGGATCCTTTTTTTATTTCAGAGTTTCTTTTTGAGAGTCTGTGAATACACCACAAACCACTGACCGGTATGTCTTAAACGGGTGAGTTACACGGTACGAAATAGTATCTCAATAAAACTGGCGAGAAAACCAAGATTAAGGAAAGTGAAACCAAAGAACACCTTCCGCTGCTCAGCCCTCCCCGCCCCGCGCCGTGGCTGACCCTGCCGCACCTTCTAGGGGCCCCCCACCCTCCACACACCCGAGACAGGGTGGGTCCCCCCATCCCAGGCCTGGCACAGAGCCTCGAGCCAGTTACTCGAGGGGCAGGGTGGAAGCTGTGCGGGGCACCGGGTGTCCGCTGAGCCAGAGGCCCCAGCAGAGAGCAGCTCAGGCCTCACTTAAAGGAGGAACCCACTCCTCAGCTCCCAGGATCTGCTGCCCTGGGCTCGCCAGGGAGAGGGGTGGGCAGGGGGCACATGTCCCCCAGCCACCCACCCAGGGCTGCTGCGGGCAAGGAGCAGGAGGTCAGCAACAGACCCCCCGGCAGGGCACATCCGGCTTGCTCCAGCCCGAGAAGCCCCCGACTCCAGTGCCTGGCTCAGCACCGGCACGAGGCCCCGGGCGCAGGGGAGCCGGGAGCCCTCGGTGACAGGACAGGGGCTTGTCCCCCCAAGTCCGAAGCCCGGGGGCAGAGGCAGAGGCCTGGCCTCCTGCTAAACCGTTCCTGGACAGACGGGGTTCTCTCCCTGTATCCCCGTGGGGAGTCACCGCACTGTCCCCTCAACGCGGCCCAGCTGGGGGTGACTCCCAGGAGGTCAGCAGGACCCCGACACCTGCCGCCTGCCCCCACAGCGCCCCCTTCAGGCAGGACCACCAGGCCCCAGGAGGGCAGGACTGGACGGGGCCTGGCTCCAGGGACCCACAGGGAAACCGAGGCCCAGAAAGGCAGTGGTGAGCGTCTGGCAGGGTGGGGATGTGGAGGGTCACCCGGGACAGCGCTCCTGGGGACTCACAGGGTGTGTGCTCAGCACAGGGGAGACACCCCCAGGCCCCCACCCCCGGGCTCGGGCCTCCACCGTGGAAGCCCACCGCACACCCGCTGTGTGGCCCTGGGGTCTGGCACAGGCTTCAGACACGGCATTCCCAGTCTTCTCTGGGTGCCTCTTCACTGCCCTGCCGTCACCCCACAGTCACCCCAGAGCCCAGGCCCCACTGCCATCAGGGGACAGGACCCACACCTGTCTGCACACCAGCCCATTTTAAGGATCCCCCTTACGGAGCACCCCCCCATCCCCGGGATCTCGGACCAGAGCCCCAGGCCCCGTCCTCCAAATTTGGTTGGAGACTCCAAGGAGCACGATGGGTCCTCCTTGATCTCAACCCCACATTGGACCAGTCTCCAGCTCAACCCTCGTCACTCTGTGCCTTCCTGAGCCTCAAGCCCCGGCTCACAACTGTCCCTCCCGCCGAGCCCCTGCCCCTGGGCCTGCTGGGTGATCCAGGAGGACCCCAGCCCCCTCCTTCCCCTCCCAGGAGCCCTCTCTCCCCTCCAGTCACATGTGTCCCCTCCTCGCCTCTGCACACAGGCTGCTCCCTCCATCTCAAATGCCCTTGTTGGGCCAACTCACCCTTGCCCGTCCAAGTGAGGTCAGGCGCCACCTCCTCCAGGCAGCCCTCCGTGACCTTTGTCAGGCTAACTCATTCCTCTCCCTCATGCCACTGACCACAACCTGCAGCTATTGTGCTGACTCAGGGCTCCTCGTCTGTCTCCTCCATCAGACTGTGCTGCTCTAGGCAGGGGCCACGTCTGTCTGTCCCGTGCATGGCTGCAGACGTCCCCTCCCTACACAATGCCTGACACAGAGGGGGGCTCAGTAAATAGGTGCGAAAGGAGCAAACGGGCAGATGGACAGATGCATTCCCACGGGCATCTGGAGGAAGACTGACCCTGACGAGGTAAAACCACGTGCAAGGCCCCCGGGGCAGAGCCTGTCGGGATGGCCAGGAGGCCACCGTGGCTGGAGAGAACGAGGCAGACGGCCGCAGGAGATGTGCTCACGGCAGGGGGTGGGTGCATGGGGGGTGCGGGCCGGGGCAAAGAATGTGGCTTAAATTTTATCCGGGGTGAGAGGGAAGCCAGGGGACGCTCTGCAGGGATGTGGCGTGATCTGACGGAGGCCCTGCCCTGGACACCTCCCTGCAGCCACCTGCGGACAAGTGACCCGGAGGGTGTTTGTCTTTCTGTGCTGAGCTCCAGGCCGGACTGGGGACAAATGAGTTCCCCAAGTCCCTCCCAGGCTGGAGGAGTCCCAACTCCTGTGGGAGACAGGCACGTGAGGCAGAAGGTTCCAGAAACACAAGACCCCAGTGTGGCCCTGCTCCCAAAGGCAGAAGCGGAAGCACCAACGGCACTGGTGAGCTGGCCACGGTGCCCTGGGCACGCTACACGCGTGAACACATGCACACACATGGGGGCTGGCCCGAGGTGGGGGCGCTGGAGACCCGTCATCAGGAACGGCCCAGCCACGCGTCTGTCACGATGCCCGGGGCTCGGGCTGCAGCTGGTTCCCATGGCAACCGCATCCCAGACTGCCCTGAGCACCTCGATGCGGCTGCCAGTGTCGCAGGCCCACTCCCGCTCTCTAGGGCCCACCCAGGGGTGACGGGACGGAGGCCCCGGCCAAGCCCTCCCCAGCGCCACTGCCTGGGACCAGCTGCCACCCGGCTCTGCCCGGAATGATGGCGGCGGGGGCCCGGCTCGCAGCCCCAGTCCCCAGGGTGCCTCCACCACGGCGTGGGAGAGCCGGGCCTGAGCTTGGGGCTGGGGTTCAGCTCCGTCTCTTCCAGCTAAGTGGCCCCGGGCAAGTCACTTCACCTCCCTCGGCCTCGGTTTCCCCATCGGGAACCCAGGAGACTGCGCACACGCTGCCCGCTCTACGTGACGCCACCCCCCACCCTCAGTGTCACCTGCTCCCGGGAGAGAGACACTCACTAAACGGCAACGGATGCTGGTGCTTGCTGAGCTTCTCGGGAGCGTGGGTGCCCGTGATCTGGGGCTCAGAGGTAGATGGTGGCCCACCTCTGGCCCCAAGAGAACACCAAAGCCAGACAGAGATCCCTCCTGAGAGCCCCCGGGCCCCCCATCCCACGAGCCCACGGCCCCGGCTGCGAGCTGACAGGGCGGCCCTGGCCCCGCCATGTGGTGGGGTGGAGCCTGGGCTCAGAGCACCAGTTTCTTGTTCTGAAAGGGACGGAGCCGGGATTCGAACCCACAGAGAGAGGCAAAGGACTCACGGAGAAACATGAGTAACAGGGCAGATGGGGTGGGGGGGGGACCCAGGAGACCTGCGGATGACCACCCACAGGGCTGGGGTAACGCTGCCTGCCCCCTCCCACGCACACACTCGGAAGCCCCACTCAGCGCTGGGGCTCGGGCTGGCCAAAGCCACCGCATTTTCTGGGATTTATTTTTTAAGGAGAAAAAATCCCACCATCGCCTACCTTACAACCTCCAGTGCCAGCAGATAACGTCAACCTCAGACAAGCACCTGAGCATCTCATTCCCGAATCTCTCCATCATATCCTCTCCCTCTCTCACACACTCACCACCCCGTGGACACAGGGTTCCTCGAGCACGGGCAGGGATTCTGGGCTCCAGGACGGTCCCCTGGGCCACAAACCCCCCACAGGGGTCCACTCCACATCACATGTGCATCCCCCCAGGGAAAGGATCCAAAGAGATCTCCTGCCTCCCTGAGGGGTCCGCAGCCCCAAACCCATGTGCCAGCGAGAGGGGCTGCCCCCGCCCCTAGCCGGCCACCTCTAAGCTGCTCTTTGCTCCCCAGGCTACCGTGGGAACCTGTGCAAGCCCCTACCTGTGCCCCCACCCGGGGTCAGAAGTCAGAAGGCACCCCCGGATCTGGGGGCTCCTGCATGAAGCAATGGGAGCATTCAGTCATTCAACAAACATTCACTAAGCACGACTCTCACTGCACCATCTATGCAGTACGTAGCGAATTCCCAGGCAGACCAGACAGGGACCCCACATCCCGGCTCAAAATCCAGAGACCCTCGGGCTGTGCCAGGGACGCAAGGAGGACTTGGAGCCCAGGGACAGGCAATGTCACGGCGCTCCCACGAGGCGACGAGGGGCACCGAAGGCCACACAGGAGGGAAGGGATCTGAGGGTGGAGATGTGGGGAGAACTGTGTCCCCCAAAAAGGTAAGCTGAAGCCCCAATCCCTAGTACCTCAGAACATCCCCTTATTTGGAAACAGGGCCATCGCAGATGGAACTAGACAAGTTAAGATGGGGCCTTTAAACCCACATGACTGTTGTCGCTGTTAAAAGGGGGAGATTTGGACATAGAGAAGACGGCCACGTGAAGACCGAGGCAGGGTTACGTCATAAGCCACAGAACGCCAAGGCCTCCCACCCACCGCCAGAAGTCAGGAGCGAGCATGCCACATTCTTCCCAGGATTTGGGGGGGCCTGGCCCTGCTGATGCCTTGATTTCGGACTTGTAACCCCCAGAACCGTGAGACTCTGATCTCCTATTGTTTAAGCTCCCCGGTTTGCGGTACTTTGTTACGGTGGCTCTAGGAAACTAGGACAGGAAGATACGGCACCAGCAAAGTTCATCTCAGGGACATGCAGCCAGCCAGACCCGGCAGCCGGACCCCATCTCCAGGGTGAGGGGTGGGAATGGGTGGTGAACTTCACGCAGGGCAACAGGGAAGGGTTCCCACCATTTGCCCGCAGATTGGGAGGGCAGGGGATGGTGGGGGGGCAGGAAGGCCTTGGGCACCTCCCTGGGCTCAGCCAGGTAGAGGAGGAGACAAAGGGTCTAAGAGGCTGCTGTGACAGGACACAGCAGTGGCCGCTCACCGTGGACCAAGGATGAAACCCTTGGAGGAGTCAGCTTGATGGGCACAGGGCCCAGGCCAGGGAGGGGTGGGCACCCAGGAGACGTGCCCCCAGAGAGAGCTAAGGGAGTCTTGAGTAAAGCCTGGGAGGGGCAGGGAAGGACGGGCCCGGTGCTGGGCTGGCCATGCACCAAGCCCAAGCCTGTGGCTGGTAAACATGGGGGGCACTAGCTGGGGTGGGGCTGGGGGAGCACAAGTGCAGGGGAAGAAAGCCAGGCCAACTCCCAAGTAGGTATGTGACCAGGGTCAGGGTCAGGGCCAGGGCCAGGGCCAGGCTGGCTGGGGTGGGCAAGGTGCCTCTGTCCCCAGACTGCAGGCGGGGCCATGGGCTCAACTGTGGGCTCCCTCCGGGCAGATCAACTCGCACACTCCAACAAAGATGCCACGGATCCCAACCCTCCAAAATCCCAGGAGGGCATGAGTTCAGAAGGAACCACAATGGGCCAAATTCTGGAAGAATATTCACCCTCATTGGTAATTAAAGGAACACACGTTTCTTTCCCTCCAATGTTAACAACAGGTGGCCTGGGTGTTTTTTGATAAGATTAAATAGCAATTCCGTACCACACAACACCATACATCGATAACAAGGGGAGATAAGGGGTACGGGAGGATTTGGGTTTTCCTTTTTCTTTTTATTTCCTTTCTGGAGTAATGAAAATGTTCTAAAATTGATCACGGGGACATATGCACAACTACGCGATGACACTGTGAGCTAGTGACTTATACTTCGGACGGTTTGTGTGGTGTGTAAATGTATCTCAACAAAATTACGTTAAAGAAAAAGAATGCAGGACAAAAAATGGAATTCTGAGGAGTCTGAAGTTTTAACACACACACACTGCTAAAGCAATGTAAAACTACTTAAAAAGCCACTAAAAATAAAATTTTGAAATATTTAAAATTTTTTTCATTAAGCAAAAAAAAAAAAAGGCTCTAGATGCCAAGATCCTTGTTTCTACCCCTGACGCATCACTCATTCACTCACTCATTCACTCAAACACCTACTACGTGCCAGTTCCTGTGAACACCAAAACAAATAAGACAGGTACTGAATACTAATCTACAACCAGGAACCCGCTCTTAGAAAATGACTCAAAACACCATAAAAACACAGTGCCACAAAACACGCAATGCCACGCTCTAAATGCAAAACGTAAGAAGGGAAGAAACTAAGCGCCCCCCCCCCCTCCAGGGGGTGGCTGCTAACTACGTCACCTGCTCCTGACAGAACATCGAAGGCCGTCGATACACGGGGTGCCCGGGAGCCATCTGCAGCCATGAGGGCAGCCACCCCACCCCTCAGGTGACCTCACAGGTGGACCGGGCAGGGCCGAGCTCCTATGGCACTGGGCCGCCAGAGGCCGCAGCACAGGGCACAGAACAAGGAAATCAGGGATGTAAAAGCGTTCTGGGTATTGGGAAAACATGCTGCTCCTTTCCTCCTTGTCTGCATGCTATGGGATTCCTCCAGGCACCGGGAAAAGCAACAAATGTCACATAGCAGCTGCCGCCCCCAAGCTGCAGAGAGGACAAAGGGAACCGGAAGGTAGGCGAGCAAGGGTGCCAGGTAGAAGTCGGTGCCCGGGTGGGCGGGAAGGAGGGCAGGGGCGGGGGGCGCCCAGGACCTACCTTTGACGCTGCTCAGCGACAGCGAGCGCTCCTGGTCCGCCAGCCCGGGCCCCAGCCGGGCCCCGCCGCCCCCGCCACTGTCCTTCTGCCGCGCCACGGCCACCGCGATGCCCACCGGCGGGTGCCGCACCTCGGCCTCGCCCTGGGCGCTGGAGCCCTCCCGCCCGAAGGCCTTGGCGCTCTCGGGCCTCTCGGGGTCGCGCTTCAGCTGGCGGCCCCCGCCCCCCGCGGGGCCTCCGGGGTGCGGGAGGCGGGCCTGGGCGCGCGGGGCGGCGCCGCCGGCGGAGGTCGGAGGCGCGGGCTCGGGCTTCACGGTGCCCAGGCCTCCGAAGGGGCTCTTCTTGCCGCAGCCGCCGGGGCGCACGGCCACCGCCTCGCGGGCGAAGGAGCCGCTGTACTTGATCAGGCTCTGCATGGCCGAGGCCTCGCCGGGCCCGTGGGCCGCGGGGTGCAGGTCGGCGCCGGGCCTGGCGCAGGAGGCCGCGCGGGGCAGCGCGCCCCCGGGGTCCAGGTAGGCCTTCTTGGAGGCGGCCGCGGCCTCCTCCTCGGCGCGGCTGGCGTGTTGGTGCTGCGCGGCCAGCACGGCCATCTGCGTCGTGGCGAAGCCGCCCAGCTCGAAGGGCTTCCACTTGTGCTCAGGGGCCGCGGGCGGGGGCGGCCGCCCGGGCTCCAGGCCGAAGAGCTTGGCGGCCTGCTGGGAAGCGGCGGCGGGGACGCGGGGCGCGCGCTCGCAGGCCCGCGGCTCAGCCTCGGGCTTCAGCAGCTCCTTGGCGGGGAGGTAGGCGCGGGGGTCCGGGGAGGCGCGCGTGGGGCGCGCCGGCGGGGCCTCGGCGGGCGGCGGCCGCTTCAGCGAGCGGATCACCGAGTTCTTCTCGCGCAGGACCTCGGGCCGCTCCGGGGGCGGCCGCGGGGCCTCGGGCGGCGGCGCCTGCAGGACGCTGGCCCTGGCCGCCTCGCGCTCCCGGGCCCGGGCGTCGCGCGCCTGCGACGCGATCTGGATGGGCCCCGGGCGCTCGTCGAAGGCCTCCACGGAAGGCACGAAGGTGGGCGCCACCACGCGGTGCTCGCGGCCCGGCTCGCGCGCCGCGGGGAAGATGGTGTAGACGCCCGCGGGGCCGGGCTGCGGCGCCGAGAAGGCCCCGGCGGCCGCGTTGGCGGCGGGCGCTGGCGGCCCCTTGCCCGGCGGCAGCGGCGACGGACAGGGGCACGGCCCGGGCAGCAGGGCCTCGGCGCGCCGCAGACGCTCCGCCGGCCCCAGCGCCACGGGCCGCGCGTTCTCGTCCTGGCGGGCCGCCTCCTTGCCGCCGCGGCCCGGCTCGGCCCCCAGCGCGGGCAGCCCCGGGTCCGCGGCGCCGTTGCAGAGGCCCAGCGCCGACGACACCTGCAGCAGGCTCTTGCCCTTGGCCTCGGCGGCGGCCGCGCCCGACACCCGCGGCGGCCCCGGCTCGGCCAGGAAGGGCGACAGGCGCTCGGCGAGGCGCGGGGGCCCGCGGTCCTGGCGGCCCTCTGCCCGCGCCTCCTGGGTCAGGTCCACCACGCTGCGCGGCCCCGCCGCCGCCTCCTCGCGGGCCCTGGGGTCCTTCTTGCCGAACAGCGGAGGCGGCTCCCCGCCGCGGCCCGCCCGATCCTTGGCGGGGCCTTCCCTTGACGAGCCTTTGGCTGGGGTGCCCGAGGAATGGCTGCCTGGGGTCCTCGAGGAGGGCGCGTGGGAGTGCAGCGTGCCTGGCGCCCCCGGGGCGGGCAGGTAGAAGCCGTCTGGGGAGAACATGGCAGTGAGTGTGGCCAGAGCCCCTCGCTGGGGCCCAGGGCAGAAAGGGTCCCTGGGCCAGCACCCTGCCCCTCCACCCCCGAGAGCCAGCCAGGGGTCAGGAAGTTGGGAGCAGGCAGGGTGCAGCCCTAGAGGGCAGGCTCTGCAAATGCAAGGAACCCAGGGTGAATCTGGGCTTGGCCACCTGCTAACCTGGGCCTCAGTTTCCCCATCTGTAAAAGGGGTGGAGGCCCAGGGTTGCTTCCAGAGCTGCCCAGAGAGCCTTACAAGGCTAGCCGAGGTGAGTACAAGTTAGAAGGCACCAGAAGGCTGGGAGTGGGGGAGCGGGCAGGTGGGGGGCCCCCTCAACAAAAGCATCTGGGCAGGGGTCTTGAAAAACTGAGCTGAGGCGCTGGCTGGAATACTGGGTGGGGGTGGGACCCCAGAGGAGCCCCTCAAAAGGGCCTGGCTCCTCCACCACCCCCCTTCCCCAGCCTGCCCCCACAATCCCACTCACTCCTGCCCCCTGACCTTTCTGGGTGTCGAAAATGCTGGGCTGGCCCAGCTGGCTGAGGAGGGGGCTCCCGCTGCTGGGGGGCTCCAGATGGTTCAGGTGGAGGTAGGGTGGGTAGAGCCCACTGGGCAGGTGGGAGAAACCTGGAAGAGAGAAAAGAGGAAAAGGTGGGCTGGACCACATCAGGCCTCCTAAGACAGGCTTCCTTCCAGAACTTTCTTTCTCTTAGAAATAGACTTTTTGGGTGCCAGCGCCCACTGGAGAGAGCCCTGAGATTCAGCACCGGCTCCGCAGGGCCAGGCTGGCACTCCCAGCCTCCCTCCAGTGCCTGATGGCCTCCAAGGCATTGGATTCCCAAATCCCCCCAGGAAGAGGCTTGGAATGGAACTGGCTAGGAGGATGAGGAACAGGGCAGCTCTAACGCCAAGCTCTGCCTGCCCTCTTCTCGTTTAAACCTCAAAACACCCCAGTGCAGCAGACACTCTTAACATCCCCACTTTACAGATGACAAAGCTGATGCTCAGAGAGGATGGCGTCCCCCAGGCCAGGCCGCGGAGGAGCTTATGAACAGAGGCCGTCAGGCCCCACCACCCGAGCTCGTCACTCAGCCCCATGTGGGCTCCACTGTGCGGCCACAAAGGCCTCCTGTGCTGTGTGACCCTGGGCAGCTCACTCGCCCTCTCTAAACCTCAGCCAACCCAGCATCTCCCGCCGCCGGGATGGAATTTCTTCTGCAAGGGTCCCCCCGCCTCCCTCGAGGCCCTGCCGATGACACCCTGAATTAGGGGCTTTACAGGACGGAGCGGGCAGGGAAGGGTGGCCACAGAGAGAGAAGTGAGACACCCAAGAGGACGCACAGGGCGGGGGGCAAGAGGCCATGAGGGGGCCCGGAAGGCCAGGTCAGACAGGCACGTGGAGCTTTTTTCCTCCAAAAAGAAAAACAAGACTAAAAGCTCAGGTTTGAATTTTCTACTATGCATAGGTTGCACCGGTGATGAGCTCGTAAGCCGGGTCTCTACTCCTTCTGCAGGACATGACGCGTGCACACAGCATGTCCAGCAGCTGAATAGCTGAATAGCTGCAAATGCCAGTTCTGCCCCGATAACATGCAACATGATTTCTTGTAGCTTCTTCAAGTGGGGGAGGCCCCACTGGAGACCCCTGAGGGTCCCGGGTCATGCAGGGCTGGGCCTGCTCCCACAGGGCCACCAGACAGTGACATTAACAATAACAAAATAACCATTTTGGATACAGAGTATCCCACTCAGGCCTCGCAGCAAGCTCCCTGTAGACATCTGAGCCCCGTGCTCTGTCCCTGTGAAACGGGCCTGGGAGAGCCCCGGGAGAGAGTGAGCTCACATGTGCAGTGCCAGGCCCATGTTAAGCACCACAAGTGTCGGGCACTACTATTACCAGCTGGCAGTTGCTGGCAAAAAAAAAGGGGATCTCAGGGAGGACTGCAGAGCAAGCTGGGAACAGCTCAGCGGGGCCCTCCCATCCGCCCCGGACTCCAGCCTGGAAGGGGTGTGTACCACCCGTGCCCTCTCTGTGCAGACACCACTGCAATCCTGGGTGCAGACGCCTTCCCCAAGAGCCTGGGGAGCAGCCTCCGGGGCCATGGGATAAGGGTGGAAACACCCAGCTCAGAGCCTGGCACAAGAGGGAAACGGGGAGACACCATGCTCAGGACAGGCCCAAGGAAACCCCGAGCCTACGGAGGGGTGCCCGCGGTTGCAGCTCTCCAGACCCGGCAGGAGGGTCTCCGGCACAAGCATTCGATCGGGGGGCTGCCCTGAGGGGTCAGTATCCAATATCTGCTGGAGCCAGAGGTGGGGAAGGAGCTCAGGGGTCCCCCAGGCCCTCCCCTTCACTGACAGAGAGGAAGCTGAGGCTCAGGGAGGGTCTGGGATAGGGCTGCCTGCCAGCCACACACATTCCCAGGGGGCCCCCATGGCCCCCAGCCCCAGGGCTTCTGCGGTTGTTAAGGTGCCCACAGTTTATGGGGAGACCCTGTCCTGAGAGATCACTCTGGTGGGAAACCAGACAGCTCATGAACCATCACCCAGACAAACCCATCGACATAAGGGAGAGGAGCAGCGGGGCCCTCCGGAGCAGGGGGTGCTGGGGCTGAGCCCTGGGGGATGAGCAGGAGGCAGCCAGGTGGGTGCAGGGTGGGAGGGGGCTGCAAGCAGAGGGGGAACAGCACGTGCAAAGGCCCTGGGGCTGGAGGCAGCTCCAAGCATTTGAGGACGGGCACAGCCAGGGCAAGGAGGGGTTGGTGAGAAGTGACGGTGGTGACGGAAGGAACAGAGTTGAGAAGCACTGGCACAAAACGGCCAGGATGGTGGGGCCAGCGGCCCAGCCCCCAGTCCGCCCCCGTGCCCTCCTTACCTTCGTGGGCGTGGGTGGCCCACAGCTGCACCATGGGCAGGTTGCTGGGGGTGGGGGAGCGGAAGGAGAGCTCCGAGGGCAGGGGCAGTGGGCTCCCGTGCGACGAGGCCGAGGGCCCCATCCCTCCGGCCACAAAGCCGCCCAAGAAGGCCTCGCCTGCAGAGAGAGGGGGGCTCGTCAGGCCGCCGCCGCCTGGACCCCCACCCCCAGGACCCCCGTCTCTCCCCCACTGCTCACCGCGGCCTCCCCAGCCCCACCCTGTCCCCTGGGCCTCGGGCTGCGCCTGTGTCAATTCAACCAGACCCAAGGCTTGGGAAAGCTGCAGGGGGACCCCTGGGTGGGCAGTGGATGGGGGTGCTGTCAGAAGGAAGCCAACACAGCAGGCACCCTCCCCTGGGGCACCCAGCACCCGCGGCGGGGCGCTCCGAGGCCACGGAGCGAGGAGGTGGGGGGGCTGGGTTCTGAGCCCCACGGAGCTGCCGGACGAGGTGGGGGTGTGGGTCAGGGACCACCCGTGCTGGCCGAGGCAGGAGGCTCAGGGACAGGCGGTGTCTGGTCACACAGCCGGTGGGCACTCGGTGACCAAGAACACACCCCCAGCAGGGGGTCCCCAAGCCCACCCTGGACCCACCCGGCTACAGCAGTTTAGCAAAGGAACAGGTGAACGAGGGGAGCAGCAAGTAGGGGGGGCAGGTGAGGGTCCCTGCAAATGGAGGGGAAGGGTCACCACGGACTCCTCAACCGAGGGGACACCCCAATCCTGCCACCATGAGGAGACCCTGGCAGGCCTGCTACTCGGGTGCCCAGCCCCACATCCGCCAGCAGGAGGGAGGCCGTGGGACTGGGGGGGGCAGGGGGCCTCCCTCCCTGGTCTGGGCTTGCTCATCAGGAAATCGGGGCTAAGAGGGGATCCCCCTCGGCACTTGAACGAGGATGACATCAGTAAGGGACAGCACCCATTCACCCAAAGCCAGCCATGCCCAGCACCCCGGGGCGACTTCAGATCCCCCCCACGAGGCCGTGAGGGGAGAGGCGGAGGCGCAGTGACCCCGGGGTGGGAATTCAGGGTCCCAGGCCCCGCGACCAGCTCGGGGCTCTCGGTGCAGGCCCTTGGGGACCCCTCTAAGGCAGGCACTGTTTTTCAGTGACGCAGATTTTGCAAAGGGCCCACAGCCGGGGTCCCCCGCAAGCCCCACGCAGGGCCCAAACCCAGCAGGCACTCACTGACCACCTCCCGGGGGCACAGAGTCCCCAAAACGTCTAATCCAGCCCCCCAGGACACATGGGGTAAGTGTGAGGCCCTCTCTGGGCACAAGACCCCTCCCCACCCCCGGAGCCCACCCCCGGCAGCGCGGCTGCCTCACCGGACTCCAGCGCTGAGCCCACGGGTCCCAGGGCCACCACGGCCCCTCAGCCCACCCATCCGGCCTGTCTGGGGGGCAGTGGGGCCTCTGGGCCCTGCCAGGCCCCGGCTTCCTCCTTGTCGCGACGGGTGGCAGGCTCCGGAAGCGGCAGCGGGATTTACGCAAGGCCTACGGCAGCCCTGCCCTTCCTGCCCGGGCCCTGCGGAAGCCCAGGGGCCCGGCCGGCCCTGCCAGGCTTGTGAAACCCACCCAGTGGCACACCAGCCCCGGGGGCCGCCAACGGCTGCCACAGCCACAGGGGCTCAGCCGTGCCCAAGACCCCCCGGGACGGGGACAGGGGCCGCACTCAGAGCGTCTGTCTGCTCCCCTGCACGGTGGGCACAGGGTCCCTCCTGCCGCCGGCCACAAGGACAGCGTGGGCACCGGGGGTGGGGAGGGGTCTCATGCCCAGAGGGGGCCTCACACTTACCCCCATGTGTCCTGGGGGGCTGGATTAGACGTTTTGGGGACTCTGTGCCCCCGCGTTCGCTGGGGTGTTTCCAGCCCCCGCATCTGCTGCCCCCACCCCTCCCCAAGCCCCGCTCCTGGGCACTCTCAGGAGGAAACGAGCTGACCCCTCACTGCTGGTGCTGCCCCCTCCCACCCCAGGGCTCTTTCCAGACCCTTCTCCACACTCCTCCCTGTGCCCAGCACCTCCCTGTCACCCTCCCACCCAGGAACCCCGGGAGGTGGAGATGCACTTGTGGAGGTGGAGATGCACTTGTGGCATCGTGTATTTCGTGCCCGCCTGCCCCACGGGCAGTGCCCCCCTCTCGGCACCGACAGAGACCCCAGGATTATTTCTAACCCCCACAGGACAAAAGGCAGAGAGACGTGCACTGGGATTCGGAGACGGGGTTCCCAGATACCAAGAGGGACCCAACAAACCCCCGAGGACCAGACTCCACCCCAGGCCGTCCTGCCCGCTCCTGGGGGTGGGGGGCAGCCCCCGCTGGATGTCCCCAGGGACCAACAGCTGATCCCCAGCCACGTCCTCGGTGCCTCCTTCCAAAAACTGCTTCCTGGGGCCCCCTGCATTCCTGGGGCTTTGCTCGGCCTCAGGGTGTGTGCCCCCCGGCCCCCACTCCACCCCTGGGGACGGGACAGTGACGGTCAAGCTGGGAGCTCACAGGCCTCTTGGAAGATTTTGCTGGAAGCCTCGGGCCCGGCCTGTGTGGGGGCTCCTTCCCTCCCACCGAGAGCTGAGCTCACCCCACCAGCACCCTGGTCCCAGGCCACCCCCTCGTGCCGCCTGCCAACCCACACTCGTCTCACGGGGCTCCCTGGAAGCTCAGACCAGAGACGCTCAGAACCCAAAAGACACAGGACGTGGCACGAGACACTGTCCCCTTTCACAGTCCTAACGGCTGACACGGGCATCTTCGTGTGCCAGGCCCTGCGGACACTCACTCGCTGACCCGCCGCGCTAGCCTTTCCATGGAGCTCAGAAGACACAAGTGACATCCCAAGGCCATCCAGGCATTTGGCTGTGGCAGAGCTGGGACCTAAACTCAGGGCGGCTCCAGAGCCCAGCAGTCTGGTCACTAACTCCCTCCTGCAGACACAGACACGAGGGCACGAGCAGATGTGCCGGACGGCTCCCCGCTGCCCAGCCTGAGGTCCCGGACAAAGAGGGGACAACCTGTGTGTCCATGTGGGGGGACTGGCAGATAAACGCCATGCCCCAGCTGTCCCCGGCAGGCCACTGGACGTTCTGCACCGGGGTCGGGCGACTCGGCAGCCACTTGCCATGTGTGGGGAGCGAGCGCTGGAGATGTGGCCGGCGTGGCTGAGGACCAGAATTTTCTATCTTACTCCATTTTAATGAAGTTAGATTTAGTGACAGAGCTGGAGGTGGAGTGGGGAGCAGGGACGGCGTCTGGGGACCGGCCGACAGCCACCCAGGAGGGATGGGACGGGGGTCTGCCTGCCACGCCCCTCGCTCCGTGGCTGTGGGCAGTGTCCTCGGGTGGCCTGGGCTGCGCCAAGTGGATCACGTGGCGACGTCTTCCCCAGGGGGCGGACATAAGGACATATAGACTTCAGCAGCTCGCATTTGTCAAACGCTTGTGGCGGCGTGTGGCATGAGGTACGAGCTGGGTAAAATGTCATCTGTTACTATTGTCATTCCGGTTATTTTACAGTTTTGGAAGCTGGAGCTCAGAGAGGCCATCTTCCCTAAAGTCAGGGTCTGAGCGAGGGGGGCCATTTCCACTCCCCAAATACACGTGTCCTTCCTGAAAAGAAGCATTCGGTGTGCACGCTGCTAGCTCAGACCCACCCAGGGCCCCCCGAACCCCATCCCTCTGCCCTGTGCAGGGCTGGTCCCCCGAGGTGCTGGGGAAACAGGCTGGCAGGAGGCGACAGGTGCTGAGGCCAGGAAAGGAGGCACCAAGGCCCCCGAGGCCGGGTTCTGGGGTCCCGTGCTGCACCCCACCACTGTCAGGGAAGAGGCTGGGGGAGGGGCCCAGGGACCCTCCGGATTGGGGGGAGCAGGTCGCTGAGCTAACAGGACCTCCCAGCTGAGCACCCCCACACTCCCCATCTCCCCCCCACACTGGGGATGCGCTCCCACCCACACCCAGGAGGCAGAAAGGGCTCCCAGGCCTTGCTGAACCATGGGGGGCCCTGACGGGTGGGGCTCCAACCCCGCAGCACAGCGGGGTCACCAAGGCCTCCAGAAGCCCCGGAGACATCTCCCAGAAGGACTCAAGAGTTTGAGTTGGCCTGAGTCACCCAAAATGTGGGCTGGGATCCTCCCGGGTGCCGGCCTGCCGCCGGGGCTGTGGCCCAAGTCCACACTGCCGCTACCAGGCCATGCTCTTGCTCAAGAGTCCACCATGGCTCCCAGCTACCTCCTCCCAGGGATCCCAACCGTATCATGTATCTGAGACAGGAATGGGGCCTGAGCTGGTGTCTGTGTCCCAGCAGCTTCAGAGACCCCAAAGCACCCCAACAGGCCAAGGGTGCCAGCCCCACACAGACACTTCCCGTGTTGCTTGGGCTGTGCTTTCCCCTTCCCCTCCCATGGGATGGCTCCCCAGCTGCAGCCCTGAGCTCTGGCAGGAACTGTGAGTCCTGGCACACTGCCAGCCCCAATCTGCACCCCCAACCCCTGTCAAATCACCCATGAGGTGGGGATCCCGCTCTAGTGACACCCACAAGTCACGAACCGGGGCCAGGTTCTGGTCTTTGAAAAAGAAGTTTGCCCAGGATGCAGGGACTCAAACAGATGCTTGCACCCCAGTGTCCACGCAGCATTATTCACCAGAGTCAAGAGGCAGCAGCAGCCCCGGTGTCCACTGGCTGTGGAATGGATCAACAAAACGTGGTCCAGCCACACCACAGAACATTATCCAGCCTCAAAAAGGCCTGGCGTGATCACACCCCAACACGGCCAGACCCAGGAAGCTACGCGGAGTAAAAAAGGAAAGACATCCAAAATAGGCAAGCCCGATGCAGAGGTTCCGAGGGGCTGGGGAATGATTGCTTATGGGGACAGGTTTTCTGTTTTGGGTGATGAAAACTTCTGGTGATGGAAGGTGACAATGGCAGCCCAACAGTGCAAGTAGAAAATGGTGCACTTGAAAACAGCTAAAATGACAAACGTTATATATATGTCACTACAATAAATAAACCAACCAACAAACAAATAAAACAAGGTGCACCCTACCACGAGTCCCCAGATGGGGTCAGATCCTCACCCTGTTTTCTGGGGAGCCCCGTGCTTATTCCTTCAGTTGGCAGTAGGAAGGGGGACTTTTTTTCCTTTTTGGGTGGGAGCTGAACAAAATTCTAAATGGGGAGCCCCTCGAGGTTGGACAGCATTGCAGTCTCGTTCCCAAAGGCACCCCAGCTTTAAGCCCAGGCCCCAACCCAGAGATCAACAAATATCTGGCAATATTCAGATGTGAGAAGCCACAGGTTGGCCATCTCTAACCCTCATGACCAAACACCTCAAGCCCATCACCCCATCTGACAGAGGGGTAAACTGACGCACGACGTGCCCAGCTCCTGCAGTGCCTGACCCACGATTTAAACTGAGGTCCTTGCAGGCCCCAAGGAGGGTGAGCAAACAAGACGTCCCTTTGCTGACACTGCATGACACCTGCTTGGGACTCTCTCTGCTCCTTGGACAAATATTTAATAACATCAATAATAAAAATAATAACAACTTTGAGTCTCTCACTATTTGCCAGGCCGCGGGCTGAGCACATACATATATTCTTAGCTCAGGGAACTTCCAGCCCCTCTGAAGACAGGTTAGTCATACTGCCCGCGATTCACAGATGAGAAAATCCGAGACGGCCCGGCTGGCAAGGCGCCCAAGCTTGGAAGAGGGGGGACGAACGTGAATCCAGACAACGCGCTTTGGTTCGTTCTCTCAACACTCACTGAGAGCTTCTGAAGGCAGGGGCTGGGGAGGAAGCCCCTTCAGGGATCCTCGATAAGTGCCACGCGGGGGACAAGGGTCTCCCATAGCGAGGGTGACGATGATGCCACCAAACGGGCCGGTCGAGCCTTGCCTCTGCGGGGCACGGAGCTGCCGGAGCTATGGCCCCGAGCCGCTGAAGCCCTTGTCGGTGGGAGCGGGGAGGGGATGGAGGAGCCCAAGGCGGGTGTGAAGGACCCACAGCACTTTGTCGAGGCACAAGGGACCAGCTGGGATCCGAAGCAGCCCAGCCCCAAACGCCGCACCTCGGGGCCTTTGCACGGCAGCCGGGAATCTGTCCCTCCAGATACCGCCGGGCTCCCTTCCCCCCTTCTCTTACAGCCTAAGTGACTCCAGATGCCTGAGGTCTTTCCCACCCACCCTATTTTAAATTGCAACCCGCTCCTCTCTCCCTGACCCACTCCCTCTCTCCACAGCATTTAGCACCATCTATCAAATGCTAGGCCTTAGATCCTTCCTTATTCTGCCTCCACCATTGGAACAGAGCTAGGCCCACTTTTCCCTGAGAAGGCAGAAAATAAACAGCTCAGCCTTCGTGGGCCAATTCTGCCTCCTGCAGCCGAAGCAGCCAAGACAATTCTTAAAGGGCTGGGCACTGCTTTGTTCCAATAAAGCTTTATTTACAAAAACAGGAGGCGGGGCCGGATTTGCTGACAGCTGCATTTGAAGGAGGGCTTCTTTGTTTAACCCCATCCCCGGTGCTGGTGCACAGGAGGTGCTCAATCCATGCTTACGAATGGGGCAGGGACCTTGCCTGGCGCCCTGCTTTGAGACCAGGAAGGGGTAGCTCTTGTCCTTTTTACAGATAAGCCGAGGCAGCCTCTGCCTCCAAAACCTACCCTTTCCCCCACGCTGCACAGTCCAGACACAGTGGATACTTCCCAGTGGAGCACTGGCTGCCTATTTTCACTCCCAAAGACCCCTGCAGAACCCCGTATGGACAAAGCACAAGGACTGCATCCCTTAAGATGTCGTCTAAGCCCAGCAGACAGCAGGGGTGCCGCCCAGAAATGAGCTGGTTCCGGCCAGGAACACGGACGTGTGACTTAACACGATTCTATGAGATCAGGAGTAAAGCGGATCCTAAATGACCCTCCAACTTCCATGGATCCCGAGACTCGGAGATTCCCGTAATATCTAAGATAATGCCTTTAACATATACAGAAAGCTTCTTATAACTTCGTAAAATCCCAAGCAATTCACAAAAAGCTGTAAAAGGACTAACAACAACAACAACAAAAAGGTTCAGCATCGTTAGTATTACAAAGTATTAAAGTACTGTGAGACGATTTTCATCTATCAAATCAGCAAATTTTTGGTTTGATTGTGGGGGGGGTGGGGTGGGGCAGGAAGCAGCTTGTGGGAGGGAAAACACAGCCCATAAGGAGCTTTCGGAAAGCAATTCAGTAGCATGTATCAAGGACCGTGAGAATACTCAGACCCACTTCTGGGAATC